>NC_056541.1:27108512-27429940 GCF_910596095.1 Thunnus maccoyii | reverse complement strand
AAAATTACATCTTTATCAAATACATACAACCATACCTTTTGCTGTGACTGAGCGAAGTAAACTTCTGCATACTTCATAACTAGTATATAGTCGCCTTCCTCACGAATGGGAATATCATATCCAAAAGTGTCCTCATTGTAGCGCTCTGTCTGGTACAGAATCTGGTCCTCTGGACTGGAGCGCAGGATTGGAAGACGCACCCCATAATCAGACGCTACAGAGAGAACAGCATCAGGTTCAGTGTGCCCTTTGCTCACAAGACCACATTAATAGCTGGATTACTGGGAAAACTGATCATGTTTTAAATCGAGTAAAGCACCACATTGCACAAGCCCTGACCTTTTCCTGCACTCAATGAAGGAGTGCCCTTCTGTCTCAAATGGCAACTTACCACACAGTGTTCACTCCAACTTGCAATTACAGTACCTCTGCCCCAATAACTGGAGCCAAGAATGACTCTCTACAGTCAGTTTGATCATATCATCACCTGCTTCCTCTACATGCCGAGAGGGGCGGAGCCGCAGTCCTCTGTGCTGACTCCTCATTAGTTTGTGGTTATATGCGGAAGCGAAACCATGCAGAGCTTTCTGCTGGGAATCAGTGTTACTCTGAGGAAAAGCTTTTTACTCTCACAATGTCAAGTCTCATAAACACCTTGCAGGTGCAGCCCGGCCAGACACAAGGCTCATTTTTAACAGTTAGCCAATGATAACAGTCAACTCACCTTTACCAATTTTCCCTTCCAATGGATCCTTTTTGAAGTGAATACCATGCACGTCTACATGGGTTTCACCTCCGGCATTTACAGCCCAGATAACCCGCTCAGCGAGGCTGGGGCCCCCGCCATCCGCCCAACACTGCTGTGCCAGCAGCGACAGCACCGCTGCGACCAGCCCGGCGACGAGCCGCGCCGTGACCCGCTGCATCGCCCCACACAGCCCGGTCCTACACACAGACACAGCCCGGTCCAACACAAACACAGACACCGACAGCGTCAGTAGCTGCTCGTTGGCAACATAGTCTAAGCTGCAGTATGAAAAGTAACCCTTCCCACATGTAACATTAACCACACAAGGTTAGCTAGCTATGACATGCAACACGATATCTGTTAGTTAGCCAGTATGCTAACGTTAACAGTACCGATACCGGTAGCACAAAAGCACGCCGACTCAAATAATGACAGCGAAATGATACAAAAACATTCAAGCTTAACACGAATAAAACCACTATCAAGCCCACCTCTTTATTAATTAGGCAAACACCACAATATAACAAGGAATTAGCAGCGAGTAAGTTAACTTAACGTTGGTCAGTTAGGCTAGCTAGCTAACCAGAAATACTTCATGTAAATGTCTCTTAACTTACCTTCCCCTTTCACAAATATCTTCAACCTGTCTTTTTTGCCAATGTGTAAGCGTATCTCAGCCGGAGCCTTTATACTCTACACTGTAGGATAACTCTGTGCAGATATTCTCAGTTGCTGGTGTCCAAAGCTATACTGACTTTCATTCAATGTGTGCATGTACTCTGCAGCCCTGCTCAGCTGCAGCCTGCTGCCTGTCTGACCTAACATGGGCTACCTAACCTCACACTGCGATGACTGACACATGTGCTGTCGTATCACAATCTGCTGCTGCTTTCCTGAACTAAAACCACTGAAAAAAACATTCCGCATCACAGAGCAGTCACATCCTACTTGTTTAACACTAATGACTTTGAATGAATGTGTTAAAAATATCATAGGTCGTAACTTTTGAGAGTGACTCGCTCATATTCTGATAATGATTGACAGAAACGTGCAGACTTGAAGTCCTGTGTCTGTTTTACACGTCAAGCGAGTGGTTTTTGATTTTAAGGCCCTGAGTTTAGTCTGTCAGGTGTGAACCCCCCCTCCCTCCTCCCTCAGCAAGAATGACTGATCTAATGTTAATCATCTAACCAAAACTTAAACTTTACCTGCTGCAGTGTGCATTAAAATGTTGTTTGGGCTAAATTCAAAGGCAGGTGAGCACAGGTTAAACTCAGGGCAAAAAAAGTTGGACCACCATGTTAAAGGGAGGGTTTCTTACAGTTTTAGAGATGCTAATTTTACCTCCACTATATACCGTTTGCCCCTATATTTCTATTAAAACATTGTTATTCCCTTTACCTGCGGTTTAATCAATTACAGGTTACCATTTCTTCTCAAGCTGACAATAAAAAGACATAACAACAATAATAATAATGCCTCTAAAAAGCCTTCCTATTATATATATATGTGTGTATATATATATATATATATATATATATATATATATATATATATATATATATATGTATATGTATATGTATGTATGTATGTATGTGTGTGTGTGTGTGTGTGTGTGTGTGTGTATGTATATATATATAACAAGACCTAAAAAAACCCTTTCTATTTTATCATCTTAACTCTTATTATTATTATATATTTCTTTATGTTGTGTGTTCCATGTTATTAATACTGTAGCACTTTGAGTTTCACTATGAAAGAAAAGTGCGGTACAAATTAAATGCATTATTATTATTATTATTATTATTATTATTATTATTATTATTATTATTATTATTAAATAGATAAATAAATTAAATTGAATAATAATACTTCCTCAAATTATTGCTCAGTTCTGGCAATACTACCCGCGTGGCCTTTAAGAAATCTCCACGCCCCCCTTCTTCCGGTATGGTATCGTCTCTTTGGTCCAGGTCTTGTCCAATCAGGAGAGTCCAACGCAGCGCGCACAAGGTGCACTCGAGGGTTGACGAGAAAGGGATGAATGAAGATAGTTACTATGGCAACAGCAATAGCTCCACGGATGACAGGGGTTTCATTATTGCTTTTTCATTTAACACAACGTTGGTCAACATATGTGTAAAAGCCTTTTATGAAGCAAACATACAGCCTTTTAATGTATAGTTAAAGAGCTCGCTATGGTGCTGTATGTTTTTTTGAAATATCTTGCACTAAATTAACAGCAAGCTCTTCCAAAATAATATTTCCACAAAAATGCTTTTCATAATCTTATGTGCAAACACTTGTTAATGTTAGCTTGTTTGCTGCAACAAAGTTTCTCCAGAAGACAGGTGTGCAGTGCAGCTTTATTTTGGGTGCTGCTGTGCAACGATCACTTCTATTCTTTCTAGATAAAAACTTCTTCTTGCACTGAACATTTTAGTAATATGGTCATTTAAAATGTTGCATTAGTCACCGGTGAGCTCTAAATAGTTTTAGCTGTATGTTGTATGCTGGTATGTTAGAAACGCATGTATAGCCTGTCTAGTCTGTTACTGCTGCCCAAATAAACAGAGGGGTATCTCTTTATGATACATTTATGGAAAATGTATAACTAATACGTGTTTCATAATATGTGTACCATATATCTTAGTATAACAAATCCTCCATCGGATCTAAATTAGTCAAAGGTCACACGGAGAAAGTGCAGAGTAACCATATTTTCATTGGATGATTGGCACAGTGATGATTCTGCAGTGTTGCTGCAGGTAAAGCTTATCAAGCTTGCAGTCTTACTGATGACATGTATGAATAATAGATATTATGAGGAGGTCAAGACATGCAGTGGCAGCACACAGTGCTATACTAGTATGCTGATAATGACATTTTGACATAGACATTACAGACACAGTAAAGATTAAGAGGTAGTTTGAAATTTAAGATCCACACAAAAATAAGCTGTTGTCAACAAGTTTTTATATGTATGGCTTCATTTTATGTCTAAATAACAAACTCACAACCATTTTCTATTATATTGCAACTGTATTTTCTTTGATAATTTCACCACAGCAAAAGGGGCTCAAATGTAAACACCTTTTATTTTTCTGCAGTTAACTTGGCGAAATATTTTGTTTACTTTGTTAGACAAAAAATGCAAATGTGCATACTTAATTTAATAAATTTCTCTCTTTGGCATGCATAAAAATTGCTTAGACAACACAGATTTGTGGAACGTTACCACAACTACAATCACTGACATTGACATACAGTACAGGTACAACATAATCACGTCCACTGTAAATACAGTTCACATATGTCATTCCTACTGTAGGGCAAAATGGGCTTTTAAAAACAGACATTATTTGTTACCAAAGCTAGACTGAAAACTCTGAGACTTCAAACCTGTGAGCATTGAAAGGCGGTCTGAAGCTGCTCCAAATACACTGCATAGGATACTGCAAACCACAGCAGGCCAGTGTCAGTGAGCACTTTGGTTCTCTGGATTCAAGCTTTGAAAGAGAGCTGTGCATCTTTAAGTACTGTTTAAAATGCCATTGATCTCAGAGCATAGTGAATAACATATATGAAAGGTATTTCAGAGTTCTGGTTCTCATTACTGTCAGAGATCTGCTTCTTCAATGCACTTCGTTGTCAGACAATGACGCTTTTATCAGACTGGACCGGCACAGTGAAAAATCACAGATGGTCACACAGTTACAATACAGGTGTGATATTGCCACATGGGTTCCTTGGTGGAGCACCAATGTCACACAAAGGACAGTCCAATTACAGTTTCTAATGCAACAACAGTTGAATTCTACACATACCGTGTGGAAACTCACTGAAATGTTCAACAGTGCACTCATCTTTTACATCTTATCTACAGGCATTCGCTCTCTTATCCTGACTTTGTTGCACATCGAAGGCGACATTTTGCAAGACACTTAATTTCACCGTGTAGTGGATGAGACAGGACACCAGCAATCTATCCATACAGGAAGTTATTTAGTGAGAATTAAAGTGCAAAAATCATAAGTTGGACAATCATCAGCTAGGCTACAGCAAGTTCTGCCTCAGTTGAACTGGAGACTTTTCAGGAAGAACACTTATTGATTGAAAGTGTGAGGTGACTCCTCGCTCCATAACATTCAAGGAGTTTTAATTCCAGTGTCATTCAGATTCGAATGGCTCAGAGATCTTAGCTTGTCCTCTGTTGTACTTGGTCAAGTATAGAGAGGGATGCAGCTTCACATTCAGAACCGATCATTCTATGATCTTAGCGAGACATCATACGTACAAACTCTGTGGAAAGAGAGGGGGAGAATGAAATGCAACAATTGCACGACACTCTACAGAATACCTTAAATAAGCAGCTGGTGAAAGCGGCTTTACCTTCAAAATCAACAAGCCCGTCCCCGTTCAAGTCAACATCCCTCAGGATATCTTCTACCTCCTTTAGACCAACCTGGAATAAAGGTTGGCAGCAGTTAATGGAGCACCACACACATACAAGAACAATCTAAAGACCAATTTCTGATCCAAATCTTACCTGTTGGCCCAACAGCTTCCTCATTGCATCTCGGAGCTCCGATGTGCTTATGGCACCATCTCCATTGGTGTCAAACTTAGAGAGAAAAGCAGAGGGACAAGATAAAACATGGGAAAGTCAATACTCAGACTGTTGCAACATGAGCAGATCAACAGCCAGACTCTGAATCTGAATCTGGAGACTCTTACCTCTCTAAAGGCGTCTTTTAACTCTTTTATTCCAATCATGTCTGCAGTTTCGGCAAGGAGTTTTGGACCCATCAACTCTACAAAATCCTCAAAATCAACATGACCTCCCACTTAGAAAAAAGAGATTTTGGCAAACATAAAATCACCATAGACTTTTAAACTATGATTCACATATGACATACAGTGTCATTGTATGTTTGACATATAAATACGCAACACAGTGAAGTCCTTACAGTTCATGTTTATCTGTTGGCTGAGTTCTATCAGCTCCATTTCAGTGGGCATGTATCCCATCGTTCTCATACAGTTTCCAAGGTCTTTACAGCTGATGAAACCGTCCTTGTCCTTGTCAAACTCTTTAAAAGCATCCCGCAACTCTGTTGAGCAATGACAGAAATGTTACTGAGCCCATAGATTGTATTTTATTTCTCTCATTTTAAATACATGTTATCTTTCACATATATACATACAAAATCTAGCCCCACATCTTAAAAAATATCTGTCTTTTTAATTTTCTTTTATGATGTTTTCTCTGTAAAGCACTTTGACAAATGTGTCTTGTTTAATCATTTTAAAATACTTTTTGTTTCACTCATCATAACTTCATAAAAGAAAGAGAGAATGTTAAAGAAAGAGTCACTTACCATCCATTTCTTCTGGCCGCAGCTCTCTGTCCTATTGAGAAAAAACATATAATCATTGGTCAGTACAAAAACAAGCTCACAACCCATCAAATAAGGCGTCGTCATGATCACACATCATAACAAACACAATCTTCTGTATATAACCTGCACACAAACATACCGCTGACCACGCTATGACTTGAGTGGCCATACACAAATCATCGATCTTCTCCCTAACAATCCTCGGCCTACTTGTGAACCTTGAAACTATCTTACATCCAGCACGACTGGGATCCATAACCTCCGAGTTCACAGAAGAATGTGCCTGCTTCTATTTTTTCAGCGCTTGCTTACAATAAACGCAACCATTAAAGGGCAGAGTGAGGCAGACATATCCCAGAACCCTCAGGGGTTAACAGAGAAGTCTAAACATAACACTGAATGTTGACGTCAGGCCCAAAGAGCTGTCTGACCGGAACCGCTGTCACAGAAAACACAGGAGGCACATGAGCCTATAGAAGCGCAACCAGCCAAATCCGACACACAACATCAGCACTTCCTCTGACAATCCATCACTGTCAGGTCATCAACCATCATCACTTACACTGACAGTGAAAGGCCCAGGTCTGATCAGTTTACTCATGGGGGTGTGCCATAACCTCCATTACTGTGCTGTTTTCACTGAGATGTGAAACCACAATTCATACATGCAGTTCACCTGCCATCACCCTATACTGATTGTTGTCAAAGTGAATTGTGTCTGTAATTGAATAACAGCAAATTGTTCTTAATATGTTGTGTACTCATTGATAAAAAATACAGATATACATGTCTATGACAGGCGATCAATGTGACATAACAAAGGTGCATTTGCGCCACTAAGTTGAAACATCTTCATGGACGTCAAATATGTTGAATGTGTTTTTTTTACCCACCGTATTTTGTACTATTAATTGTATTAGTTGTATTCGTTTTTTTGTTTTTTTTGTGCGTCTACCTGCACAGGGACTGCAGATGGAAATTAGCTACTAACAATACATCTCTTCTCCCTATGTGAGATTAATGTTTTTTGTACATGGTCCTTGACAAATAAATATAATAAACTAAACTACACTGCTCCGTAATGAATGATTTTGAAATGGGTTGTGATCTAATGCAGTGGTTCCCAACCTGGGGGTAGGGACCCCAAAAGTGGTCGTAAAATGTATCTAAGGGGTCACAAAATGATTAACAGGAGAGGAAAGCAAAGAAAATCCAAACATTTATGCTACATCAAGTTATGCTGATTTTTTAAAAGACTTCTAATATATATTTTTTTGGTTTATTATTTCTTCTGGATTCTTAAAAAAAATCAAATACACTAATGAAAATCATTCTTGGGTTGAACTGCTGAATGCTGAATCAGCATTCACACTAATGAATGTAGATGTGTTCATGTACATCACATTTATGCACAAGCTCCATGTGCTTCTTGTACTAATTTGGGAGCTTTCAGGCTCAGTCATGTTCCCAATAGACAGCTGAACAGACACCAGTAACAAGCAGGAGGAGTGGAAATAGGACAACATGATGATGGAAAATAGTTGGAAGGGTCTTTGCAACCTAGTGAAAATAATTGTGACAGCAGCTCATTTGTCAAGAATAGAAATCATATCCAGGTTAGCTTGAGTACAGACAGAAGTAGATAAATGTTTGCGGATGTTTGCGTGTGTCCAGACTTACGTACAGTCTGCCTGCACTGGGCCACGCCTTTACTCAGGAAGACACAGGTTTGCCCAAGTATGTTGCTCATGAGAACGTAGTTTTGTGTCATGGACACAATGGACTCCTGATAAGGCCCAAGATACCCTGTCTGGCCCATCTCCTCACAGGACAGCACCCCTCTGAACGTCCTCTCAGCATCCTGGAGCATCTTTGCAGAGGGGTGCAGGTAGGGGGGCAGAGACAGTGTTAGAGATCCGTAGCAGCTTCGGAGCAAAATGGAGTAAAGACAGAAGTTGAGAGAGTATGTGTGACAGTGCATATAGACTCTCTGTACTCTTGAAAATAGGCAGTTGATTAAATGCTATTTAGACAGAACTTTTACTTCTCTGTAAAAGTATTATGTGTGTGTGTGTGTGTGTGTGTTATGCAAGTATATATAAGAGGGAGCGAATGTCTAAAACATGAAAACATGGCAGAAAGGTAAATGCATCAATAAAACAGCATGTTGCCAACTTTCCACTACTCCTTCATAACAGTTTACTCGCCACGTTGTACAGACTGGCATCTCACACCTATACACTGTCACAGGAACAGTAAACATACTCAGAAGGAGAGAAAAGACAAGCTCGAGCACAAGGAAACAGGCTACATGTGTGCTGATCACGAAAGATATAAATACATTAGGACACAGTGCCCTTTGTTAAAGTGCTTTTTGGAAAACAGAACTTGTTGCAATCCAAAAGTCTGCCAAAGTGTAAAGCTGTTAATCTAACATAAGCTTAACAAAATGCACTACAGTGCAAACTACAGCCGTAGCTTCAGTACATACAGTAACCAACATTATAAACACCCAACAATAAACAAAATGGAAACAAAAACTCCTGACTCCATATTCTAGTCTATTATATTACTATTTAGTTGAGTCTAATAGAACCATGACACACGCTGATGTATTTTGTAAAGGCATGTCCCACAAATAACACTGTTTGGATGTTTTGGATGTTCTATAGACACCTAAAAAAAAAAAATCTGAATTTTCTGAGGTTTATATTTGATGACTGACTTCATCAGCATCCATTTAAATTTGAACAGAAAGACAAACATAATTATGCAAAACTATACACAACATTTCTGTAAATCTGTCAGTTTCAAATCCACCAAACAAGATTAATAACAGAGAAAGACAGGGTGCAAGAGCAGATGACAATAAAGACAATCTTACCGTTCTGACAGGCGAGTCTAAGCAGTTGCCCATACCAAAGGAGAAAAGAGGCACTAAAAAGGACCATGAGGACTTTTTCTCCGTTATATTTACAGTTTGGGTTTTGCAAACTCTGGTTTCAGCAAGACCCATGAAGACTGGGGTGCTAACCTGAGCCTAGCCGATTAAAAAAAAAAACAGTGAACTGCAATGTACTGCACTACCTGTAGTGAATGAAAGTAAAAATGGTAAGAAAGCAAATGACATGTGAAAGAGGGAGAGAGAGAGAGAGAGAGAGAAGAGAGAGAGAGAAGAGAGAGAGAGAGAGAGAGAGAGAGAGAGAAGAAGTAAGAGTGAGGGTGTGAAACTATAAGAGAGGGAAGTGGCCCAAGCGGGGAAACAGAATTATGCCTATTAAAGGAAAAGTGGGTGATCCACTGTCTGCAAGATATTTCATCCAGCTGTCACACTGACCAAACTGTTATTATAGTCAGTGAACAACACAGACAATTCTACATGGATTTCACAGATGAGGAATAAGAATAAGCAAGAGATATGGGACGAGGGGAGCCAGCTTTCCTTCAGGAAAATATAGTATTTAACACAGCTGCAGCTGACAAACAACCCTTGCTTGATGGTCACACATTGCAAGGTGTTTGTAAGCTCTGGAAATATGTACCAGGCAAATTTACAAGAACACTCTGTAAGCAGCGGGCTATTTCCAGTATTGCTGTCCTCCTCACCTGCACTCTCCCTCTCAAGCGCTAGACTAATTTGTCAATTTGCAACCATTTTTATTCATATATTGCACATTATTGCTCCTGTATTCTCGCAGAGTCCACCCCCACACCCCCACACATCATCCTCTGCCCTCTGCATGCAAGGACAAGGTCGCTCTGACCTACAGCAGCCACATGGCACCATAGAGAAACACATAAAGGCTGTGAGCAGTCACAGTGAAATGGATTTACATGTGTATTTACACACTGATGGAAGGCTATCAAAACCAGAATACAGATGTCTAATAAAGTCATCTTTTTCTTAAGACTGAAAACTACCCTTACTGCGAGGGTTAACACATGTATTTCCATTCTGATCTGTCAACCTGCAGCCAAAGCAGCACAAATCCTGTTTATTTTGAACGTATTGTTCAGACAGGATGCCAAAGGCAGTGTGTGTGTATCTCTCAAACTATGCGTTACATTTCTGTCTGTCTCATCAAAGACCTTTTTCAGGTCACGCTAATGTTTTCACAAAGCTGTTCGCAGACTGACTCACAGGTTATTTGTAGAATAGGCTTTTATACTATAAGTGCTAGAAGATGTTTTCTCTTGAAGCTGCAACGGATGATCTCTGTGTTCCTTTTACTGAGTGTAAATCATCTCCTGATTCATGTCCAGATCAAAATCCAAACAACCCTACAAGGAAGCAGAAAAAAAACAAAAAGAATCTCTGACTTCCATGGAACAGACTGGGAAAATGCCATCATAAACAACATTATCAGGGGTTTAAGCAGGAAGGAGGAGGATTTGTAATGTAAAACTAAAACCAGTTGTTGTCTGAACCAGACTTCAGCTGTGTGAGCCCAAATTATACAAAACCACATCATAGATAAGAATAGATAAAAGCACATTAAGCTGAACTCTTTTCTTTCATATAAATAGATTTGTTGCTCAAAATAGAGCCTCCATCAGCAGCGGGAACATCAGAGTGATTTCCTTCAAACACAACAATCACTGCCTGATCCAATGATGCAGGGACATGAATTGTCTTTGGCCAAATATATATTAGCACATCAGAGATTTCCACTTCTCTGTACCAGAACATTTTATCTGCCCCGCACAGTCCACTTCAATAAGAAAGGTCTGCCTGATTGAGAAGGTCTGTAGGAGGTAGAGCTGTATTTAAAAATGACATAAGAAATGAATGTGTAGAAGAAGCTTTTCCCCTCTATAGCCAGTCCAGTGATGACAGTGTTTGCAGACTCCATCACAGAGCACATTAGCGTGTATTGATTGTAAACAAGACTTCAGTGAGGCCAGCAGCCACAGTTAACTGCTTCATATCTGTGTGCAGCTTTGGAGAAATACTAGAAACAAAGCCTCTTGTTCTGCATCGTGGCAAATAAAAACAGATGATTCTTTTAGCTGAAGCCTGCAGTATCAGACACACTAATGTGCTGTCATCAATCCAAATTGGTTTATAAAACCAAAATTTTCTTTGGCAAGGCTTCAATTAGTCAGACCATTAGAACAGGCCTGATCAATTAAGTTTTACATAAATTTGGGTGTGAGGTGTCACAGCATGTCAGGAGCCTCAAATTAAGAGCATCCCTGCATCTCACACACTAAACTCTTTAAATGAATATCAGGCTAACTGACTGACCAATTGTGGAGTTAATTTAATACATACAAGATTATGGTTTATGAATTAATAATTATGTTCCTATATTTCAGGGCCTTACCTGCCCAAACAGTGAATTGAGGATAGTGCGTAAATTGATATCGGATGCAAAAGAAGTAGCACTGGACCTCCGGGAGCGGCGTGAGGACCTGCTGGATAGCGGGACCAGGGAGCAGGAGGACGGGGATGGACTGCTGACCTGACCGCCGCTATTGGCCGAGCTGGCTCCCTTACGGTCCCGCGGCTCACAGAGAGGAGCCCTGTCATCAGTGCTGTCCGACAAAGAGGGCACACGAGGGACCGGGCGGGTGTGCGTGGTATGACATCGACGAGGATGCTCAGGTTCGGGTGGTCCTGCTGGCGGCGGACGGTCCTCCCGGTTGTGCTTCCTGCGGTGGTGGTGCCGGTGTGTGGGTTTGGATGCCCTGCAGCGCTCCCTCACACCTCGGCCCGCCTCGCCGTTTGGCTCCGGCGGGTCGGGAACTTCACTGTGAGGGGCATGTGACTTGCACTTGACCCGAGTGGTTGCATTATCGCTGTCCCGGCTGCCGATGAGCGAGGGGTGACACAGGGGTCTCCGGGCACTGATGTCGCACTCGGTCGACCAGAAAGACTCCTCGGCGTTGCTGCTGCTCTGGAGTGCGGCGGGACGGTGGTGATGCTGGTGCTGGTGCTGATGCTGATGGTGATGCTGACTTCTCCGGCTTTCCGCTGTGCGTTCAGGGAGGTGTGTCGGTCTCCTCGCCGATGAGGATGATTTCAGCAAGGAGGTTGTGGATTCAGATTTTGGAAACGAGGAGCTCATTGCTGCGGATCTAGTTTCGTCTGTGTCGGTGGGCTGATCATCGACATCATACAACGTTTTCTCTCCATTGTCGACCCATGTCTTCCAGCAGAGCCTTCCCGCTGTATAGTTACATTTCACCACCTGGTTGCTGTGCGGCAGCGCGGCCGGAGCGCGCGCAGGCAGCGTACAGGGGGGCACACACGTCGCTGCAGAGCACGTCACCTTTTCATTGATGTGAATGCTGGTCTCTGGCATCATGGCAATGACGTGGGTGTAGAGGGTGATGTTCCACTGGTCTATAAACTTTACCATGGATAAGACAGACCATATATAGCCTATGAAAATACACACTGAGACTACGAGATTTTGCCTCATAAGAAACTCAGATTCATGATCTGTTGAATGGAGATGATCCATTATGAGCAGAAAATGTGAACACAACATCCAAATAATGGAATCCATGGACAACAATCCCTGCAGCAATTAGTCTATATAGGCCTACTCGTTGTTGTTTAGTCTTTGTTTGTTAATTCAACTTTATTATGATATTGTTGCTATAGTTTGTGTTGTTGTAACCTATGGTGTTGTTATATGAGAAACAGTATGAAGGCCTATTTAATAGTGTTCCTGTCTCCATTGGACAAAATATCAGAAACCCCATACAGTGTTCTACTGCATATAATTATAACAGAAACAACAATAAGGCAGTAAAACAAAACCAATATATGTTCAGAAATCAACTCCTGTATTTCTCAACACAGTCTGAACATGATAAGCTTCATTATATGTCACGTGGCTGTTGTAGTTCATGACATTTTGCAGGTGTTCATTATGTTTTATCCATCCAAATTAAACTATTCTTCACTTTGTTTGGAGCTCATAGGACCCCATCAGCTACACTTAGACACATACATTCATTACATTTCTACACTCATGTACCTGTGTTGTGTTTTGAAATTCTATGAGTCAGTGATTTTGATGCATATTGTTCAAAAGATAATAATTTATAGGTGCCTTCAAACTGCTCTTCCCTCCCAACATGCCACAATTTTTTGCTCTCTCAAACACACGCAGAGCTACTCTCATACCTCTGCTGTACATAGTTTAGGCCTCCTGAGCAATAATGTAATAGCTACTTTTATTCAAGAACTAAACCTATATGACAATATAACAAAAATAATTATGGTATCAACCTCACATGAATATGTGTCTCCACCCACCATATAGACACCAGATGTGGAAACACTTATCAATCCTTTAGCCAAACTCACATGTGAGCAGAAGAAGCAAAGATTTTCCCCAGTTAAGGATAATGATATGTGTCAGGAATCCTTTTTCTATGCAGTCTGTGGAGATATAGGGCTGAATATGAACTCATGTGCTGCATATTCCTTATATGAGGCCATTCTCTCAGTATGACAGGTATTGATACTGCTACTGGTTTCATATCCTCTAAAAAAAACAGTGTAGCACTGACAGGAAATAACTGCTGCTGCAATGAGAAAACAGAGCCTCCCTCTGTCAACACTAGAAAACTGCATCCGACTGAAAAGAGGAGACAAATTATTTAAGTCTCTCTGCTTTATATTGTGGAGTATATTATCAATACTATGGTGGCATTTCCTCAGACAACTGTTTTCTTCTCTACCACCACACAATTCAACTACTGTAGTATTTTTAATTAGTATTTTAGAAAGAAGTCAGATGTGACTAGTTTAATTAATGAAAGTCTCCTGATTCTGATTGTGATATCTGTGTAAAAGTGACACTTCTGACAACAGCTGGTTAAATAAGATACTCAACCATTTATTAAATGTACAGAAATACTGTTCAAAATCCACACAAGAATGTGTTTAAGGACAAATCCTCAATCCAAATGTAAACAAAATGGTTGCCCCATCATATACTGTAAAGCAAATGCTTGGGGAATGACAGTTTTCATACTCTAAAGTGGATTAACAGCACTCTTGATTTTAAACCTAATTATGGACAGCTCAATGTGAGTGTCAGTAAACAGATTGTAAATGATCGTGCTTTTGTAAACACTCAAATTGAATCGATAGGGATCTTGAATTGCAACGGACCGGTAAAGCTGCTTAAGATTACTTTTCACTTGCAACACATTTTTACCCTTCTAGACTCTGCACATACACCCATGAAGTGCTGTTGAAGAATTAAGGATTGTGGCTTTAATAATAGATGTTGTTACCATATGGCATTGCAAAAAGAAAAAAAAAACATCACAAAACAACAGAGATAGTACTTCATAAACATTTTACAGAATCTACAAATTTAATCTATCAAATTGTTTTCATGGTTGGACCGGAGAATGTAATGCAATCACTGTACCTGTAAATCAAGACAACACAATAGTTATAGCATTGAAGACAATCATTTCAAAACCGTTCAATTTTTTTTTTTTTTTTATCTCAACCCTATTTACAGAAATACAAACCTGATATCAAATACAACCAAATTACAAGAGTTTAGTAAATTACCAAAAACGCTTCGTCTCCATTGTTACAACACAGGCCGACTCACACAATTTGAGCTAAAAATGTGCTTATCTAACCGTGTCTTGTGAAAGCAGGATTGATTTTCAAAGGGGAGCACAATAAACTACCACACCAGCAGGAGTCATGACAGAGGCATTAAACATTCATGTCATGATTGACATTGGACCTCTGTTATCAAAGCAGTATATGGATGAATATGTTACATGATCGCTAAATGCAGCGATGCATTTAGCTTAGATATCTGTTAACCGTTTCCAGTTGATTCAGAATGTCTTTAAATCCCAGTTGGACATCCTGTAAGTAAGTCAAGATAAAGTTAGGTTTCCTACTGCATTTGCTTATTATGCATATTTGTGTTATCTGGTTTTATGTGTTTATTAGAAGCTTTGGAACAGTAGTCCTGAAAGCAACCTGCACTGTAACCAGCAGCTTTGATTAAACCATACCGGGCACTACAATCTCTGAAAATATGTCACCATTCACACCGTCCAGTCATTCATAAAAATTTAAACAATCTAAAGTTTGTCCCACATTTGAAAGTAGGTGTTTTTGTAATGTGGTGAAGAAAAATGTGCAAACACACAGACAATCATGTCTTTCATTGGAATCAAAATTTGAATTTTAAATATGACTGTTTATGTTGAGTAATACAAAAAGTTGAATGATCAAATTTCTTAGCCCTTGCAGAAATGTAGGTGTTATACTAAGTGTAAAAGATTAGTCATATGCCACCAATACTTTACACAAAAGTGTTGTGTCTCTCCTAATGCCTGGGAAGAGTTGGCCCCATTAATGTTTTTAGTTCATAAACAATTAATAGAGTATGTTGCTCTGCTATAAAAAGACCCATATATGCTGCGAAACATTAACAGCTACAGATATATTATTATTTGGCTCGTTGTACTGCGCTCTGCTCTCTATCAGCATACTGTTGAACTGTATAAAGTACAACCAAAATAAATAACTGACATGAGTTGTACATTGAAGCTTAACAATTTTTACTCCAGACTTAGCCCAAAGTTATAGAGAAAAAGAGAAATACATAATAAAAATGTATTGGATATGTTGTTCTTCTTTAAGATACTGTATATTTGAGGGTTATTTTTAGTGCCTGGTTTAACGCACATCCATCCAACATTCAATGATTCTAAATAAAATACATTAAAAAATATACATTGATAAAATGGCCGCATGAACAATCGTGCACCTGCTCAGTTTTGAATAATGCACAGTAAGTACTTCTGAGTGTGGCTGCATTTTACACAAACACCCGATCAAGACAGGAACATGGTTGATAAAAGAGGCCCAATGTTTGGTCAGCTGCTAATAAAGAGAGATATGAGACGGAGAATATGTACACAGTGAATGTGAGAGCTGGTCTGGAGGCAGAAAAAGAGTTGCTCCCCAATCCTACAAACACTTCCCTAAACTCCATCTGTTTCTTGCTTGGGCATCTCACTCACACCTATTTCCCCTCCTTCTCCTCTAAGCGGCTTGGGGTAAAAATGTAGTCCAAGGCTTGTCTCTCAGCAGCGGCCACATTGGGGTGCCAGAGGTCCACCATGAAGACCACCCTGGGGCCGTCCTCTGCGCCACCTACACACACAGAAATATAGCAACAGAAAAAAAAAATCAAGAACCCCATTTTATCCTGATTTTGAACCAATCCTCCTCACTGAAAAGTGGCTCTTTTCATTTTTCTTTTTCCTTAGGAAAATATAAAAGAAATCTGGGATTATACCATTTTTAGGTCAATCCTCTTTCGAGAAATAAATACAAAGATTCAACTTTAATCCCTTCTTACCCTCGTGGAAGGCCCTGTGGAGGAAGGAGTCGTCAAAAAGCAGACAGCTTCCCTCAGACCAGCACTGTGGCTCTCCACCGACTACAAGCTCACAGGAAGGGGGCACTCTGAGACCTGCCAGAGAAAAATAAGTCCATCAGTGTGTCATCAATTCAAGGCATTTTAAAGCATTTTGTGTTGCTAACCAACCTCCCATGTGACATATCCCAGACTAAATGTTCTTGAGTGCCCTGTATCATCACAGTATGCTATTTAAAGAGCATCTCACAAAAGATCCTGCCCACACAACAGTAAACATCACTATTTATAACCATCTCACAGGGTGCAGTTGGAAATAGAATCAAAGCTCAGGTGCAGCAGATTAAAAAAAATTGTAGTATGAGCCAGTTAATTTCAAATGTGCCATCATGACCCAAGAGGATTCAGGTTTTCAGTCTTAACACAACAGCAGTTGATTTCACAGGGGTGCTCCTCCTCTCTAGTTAAAGATGCTTATTACTGAAATCATCTGCTGCTGAGTTCGAGCAAATACACGCTGAGCCTCAGACATCACATGGCTGAATCAGTTTCAGCTCACTAAACAGTTCACTCTCTTACCCAGGTGGCAGCGCAGCCTGACATTTGTTGGACCGTAATGCTCAGTGATCAGAGCTCCAGGCGTCAGCACAGAGAAGCAGGCGTTTCCGAACACGTTGTTGGCGATGAAGGTGCGCAACTGGCCCAGCACCCTCCATGCTCGTGGACATCTCCTGACATTAAGAACCAGAGGGGTGCCTTGGTTGACCAGGTAGTAGGTCCACCACTGCCCACGGGGAGTGCTGTTGGCTTTCCACCCTGGAGGTAGGGAGGAGCCACTGCGGGCGGGAGGTTGGTGGTAGATGCTCTCAAACTCAGCCAGAAGGGCAGGGAAGCTCTGCTCCAGTAGCTCCACATCATGTCTCTGCACTTCTCTGGAGAAGAAAGGGGCTGACGGTAGGTCAGGGAGGAAGAAGACCTCTGGCCGCTGGATGGTGGGTCGGCTGTTAAGGTATCGGCCTTGGTCACGGACTCCTTTATGCACCCTGCCCATACCTGACCAGGTGTAGCGCTTGGCGTAATCCTGCAGGCTGTGATAGAGCCTCTGGTTCAGACTCTCTCCAGCACTGGTACAGCGGAAGCACTCCGAGGACTGGCAGAAGTTGAAGCCGTTCTGCTCTTCTAACATTGACCCATGCTTCCCTTTACCCCTGCCACGGCAGTCTGAACTCATGAAGCCCCCCACCACCCCTCCAATCCGGCTGGGCCCAGTCAGATACCTCCCACGCAGAGGGCTGGAGCCGTGTTCTCGGCCCACCCTGTAACAATACCACATAAACAGCAGCAGCACACACATGGCTATGGCAAAAGCACAGATCTCACACTCCCTTATAGACTGCATCCCTCCAGCCACCATCTCCCTCACACTCTCTAGTGACCACTCCATCTAGGCTCTTTTCTAGAATGCTGAATCTGACGGGGGGTGGGGGTGGGGGGGTGCTGATGAAAGATCAGTTAACACGTTGTTTCTTGATAGTGATTGAAAGGGGCCTTGAAGCACACACGAGATGTTAGTGAGTCTACTGTCAAGCAGCTCTTATTGCCCCCAAAATGTAAACAGTCTGCCGATTTGATCTGACACACTCAGTCTCCAGTCCTAACATTTCAGCACTTGGCAACGAGGGAAGGTTTCTCTTTGCATGATGTCTGGCTGTGCGGTATTCGTGCTGCTCCCTCTCTCGTCCTCCCAGACAAATGCAGACAGACACCGCGCCTTAGGGTTATCTGTTCTCTGAAAAACAAAGACAGAAGGAGAGAAAGAGGAATGAGGAGAGAGGAAGATGCTGTAACTGACATTAGGAGGATGCTGCGATTGATATTAATGATCCAAACTCTCTTTACTGTAGATGTGTGTGCCCGCCGAATGATTAATTCATCTGATGCAGATCTCATTACACGTATAGCTTTGTGTCTGTGAAACATATCCTCCTCCTCAGAGTTTGACAGAAAATACCCATCCTGTATGCACCGCATGTAAAACACACCTGCTGAAACTCACCCACACACTGTGGACTTCAAAATGACTGCACCCCATACACACACACACACACACACACACACACACACACACACACACACAGAAATACACTTTGATAACAAGACAATTTGGATTCAGGTTTCCACACACTCCTGTACTGCACTGTACAAAACCATGAGTCATGGGCACATTGCTGAATTTAACACAAATCTCTCCTTTTGTATTATTGCGCACCACGCACACATGCGCGCATTAGACACTGAATTATGTAAACGTAAACAGTGTTGGTACCCACCCACAATTATAATTGGCATTCATAGGTTGCTCAGCAGGAGCTGCATAAATGGATCCTCAGGGGGAGGGAGGGGGCGAGCTGTAGTCTGTGTAATCGTATGCTGCTTCAGTAAAAAAAAAAAAAGGATTACATGAGTATGATTATATAATGATAATGGACCAGCAGCCAAAACGCGAGGAGTGCAATGCGTCAACTGTGATCAGAACTCCACGATGCTCTCTCACCAAAAATGGTCGGGCAATCCTGCTCCATTAGATCCTCCCCTACATCCTGTCTGACAGCATCAAGACGCCCCCACATCCCCCACACACTCCCGCTGCTTTTAGGACAAGACTGGCTCTGATCATCAAACCCAACCATGAAGCCATGTAATGAAACACACACCCTTCCTTTTTCCCTCCAATACTCCACTGTTTCCATGTAATCTGGCCACTAGAGATGCTGCCACCGGGGCCAAAAGCTGCCATACAAAGTGATGACCAAGATACTGATGAGCTGTAACGTTCAATGAGCCGCGGTGAACAAGCAGATCGCTTGATTGCCTTGTCTTCACTTGGTGGATGTGTGGTGCGTTGATTCGTGCACAGGTTTGCATCCATACCTACTCAACATTCATGACTGTGGCCAGTGGAGAAGAGGAGAGGCGCACAGGTGTTTCTCCAGGCGAAGCTGCGCACCACTGCAGTGCACAAGGTAGACGGATATCACTCGCCAACATTATAGGAAATATCTCCCAAATGCACAAAAGAAGTCCTAACTGGAAGTAACGCCCACTGTATGCTTGGAAAAAAAACCCATAAAAGCTTTCCTACCGACGGTTTGACTCCCTGTCTGTCTGTCTGTGCTGGACAGCAGCGACGGATAGGCTTCTGGTAATATTGTTGTAAATACTGAAGCTCCAACAGGGAAGACACCCAGGGTCGAGTGCCAGAAAATACGCAACAACACATCCGGTTGTAGCGTTCAAAATAAATGTCTCCACCCATCTCCATGCAGTGCAATGCAGTGCAATTTCTAGATGGTAAAACAACAATTCATTTTTAACACAAGAAGTTAGTCTAAGTGGTATCACTAACTACTTCTTCTAAAGCATAGCATCCCTATTTTTAAAGGGCCACTCCACTGCTTTTACATGTGAAGTCCAGTTTACTTGTCATGAGGAAGCCTGTTAAAACAGTTGTATAATGTCTTCTGTGGCTCCAGAATGAGCTTTCCAAATTTTGAAAAAAATAACCCCGGTGATGTCATCAGGGTTATCTTTCGCTTGGGCTGGATACTTTTTTTTAAATCAGAAAACCTGTATTGTAAACTAGAGGTGTGGGGTCTAAAAGAAGTAAGCATTTATGTGGCACTGAGTTGCCTTATGGGAAATGTAGGATCCAGCATTTTTGGAGCTTGACCCATGTAGGGACTAAAAGTCAGGATTTCTCGGCCTCGCTGCTTCGATATTCATCAGTCTTCTTGTAATTTGTCTTTTGCAAGTTGTGCAACTTTATGGAAGTACAATACTCAATCGCTAGAGTAACCACTTAAGAACTTTGCTCGGCGGGACAAATTTTATCAGACAAATTAGCTGATGTTTGTGCTTGCAGGACCTTTGTATCACTTTGTATCACCAGGGATTCTCCACCAACTTTTCCAGGTTCAGGGTTTGTTAAACTTGCTATCTGGACTAAGCTTCTAAAATGTCAGGATTTGATGCATTTCTTTGTATGTGACATCAAACTAAATATCTTTGGGATCTGGACTGTTGAGTGGATTAAACAAGCATTTTGAATACATCAACATGACTTTTTCTGACATTTTATGGCTAGACATAACAATTAATCTGTTAATTTAGGAGATAATTGGCATATTAATCAACAATCGAAATAATCATTTGTTACAGTCTCATTCTATTCATAGAAAAGCTAAATAATCTTTTTTCCAAGCATCCAATGGTGAATGCATTTACTTTGAAGGTGAAATTGTCTTATATCCGCTATTACTTTGGTAATCTCCCAGCAGCTTGACTCAGCTGGCAGCCTCCCTCTTCCGTATGGCTGATGGCTCGCCCATCGACTACTATTTGATCTGGCTGCAGACTCCATTACCCAAGATGCACTGCAACAGGTGAGGATTGCAGCCATGGAGCAGTAGTTTGATGGTGATCAGAATATAACAAAATGCGACAACAGAAACTTTTCCCAAGTGAGTCCAAGTACAGATCACACTCTTGGGGCCCCTTCACTCTTCCCAGGAATGACCATAGACCAGTGGTTTTCAAACTTGTTCACATCAAGGACCCCTAAACTGACACAAATTAGACCACAGACCCCCATCTGATAAGATTTTTGCTTATAGATGTTTTATTACAGAAAGTGTATGAAACTCATGACCAAAATTGTCATACATTTGGTCATTGTGTTACTTATGGATGGAAATAAAGTCAAAATAATTTATTCCCCTTTTGCTGGGGACCCCCTGGAACCCCCTAAGGGAAACCCTGGGGGTCCCCGAACCCCACTTTAAGAACCACTGCCCTAGACTGTCAATAGAAAGTCTTTTGGCTTCCCCTGGAGCATGAGTATAAACAGAACAAGTATTACCACATTACATGACAACATTGACAGCTCTGGTTTCATGTTTATCACCAGTCTGACATGCTCTGACACGTCTGACTCAACTCAACTGTCTTGCATTTACTCAACACCAGTAAAGTAATTCTTCTACTACATCTTCACCTTAAACCTACAGGAGACTGACATACTAGGTTATGGCACAGACTCAAGCCACTTATGCTACATGGTTCACTAACACTGCAGCAGTGGCAAATAAAAAAGAACATTAAAGTCGAAATAAGTCTTCTTTAAGAGCGTCCAAAGTAATAATATTGTACATTTCTAAGGTGATGTATATTTCAAATTACAAGCTTGTTGCTGCATTGGGGCCCCAGAAGTCTGTACTACAAAGCAAGTTCAATATTCCCAGGATATCTTTTCATTATCTGGCTTCACTGAGCCTAATATTGGTCGTTCAGATAACCAGTACTACGAAGCTGGTTATCAACTAGCTCAGTGAACTCTGGGTTTTCCAGCTACAATATTCCGTTTTTATTTCCAGTTATCATCACACAGTTGTCTCTCTTTTTTTTTTTTTTTTTTTTTTTTTAAATCTTGCTTCGTAGTACAGGTCTCAGTTATAAAACGCTCATTTTAATTGAGTTATCTGGAATTTTTCTGAATAAAACGAATTCCCCTCAAATCTAGAACATGGAAATGATAGAGCCTCTTCCAGCAAGGATATCCAGATAGTTCAGTACATTTCTGTAACACACTCCTGAAAATACTGATAACTCTTTAGTTGTGTGCATTTGTTAGAAGATTCAATGACCTGCCACCAAGGGTGATACAAACATGTTCAAGCACGTTTTGTTTTTCTTTGTTTGAAACTTCATCCTTTGTAAGTTTCTGATTAGTGTGTATCTGCCATCTGTTACTCGGGGAGTTTTGTTCCATCACCCCGCTGTGTAAGTCACATAGCGGTAAGTTTGCATCCTGTTTCCAGGTAAAACTTCAGGCATGGCTCGACAGCTGTGTCACAACTTCCTTCCCCTTCGCTTGGGTTTCAGGCGGAGGTGGAGCCAGACTTTCCAGCGTACGCCCCTTCTGATGGGGGCAACTGGGCTCCCAGTTATCCACTCAGTCAACTTATGCAGTTGCAGAAGAGATAACCTCAGACAAAAGTTTAATGATCCCCGCTTAGGTCTCTCGGTAATATCAGCCATGGCGAGGTCAAAGGCGAAGGTGTATACTTGTTGCGCACTGATGCTGCTCTGTGTGGTTGCCATAATTGTGTGTATTGCTGTACTTGTGAGGCGCAAATGTCCAGATGGCACTTTCTCGAGCGCTGCAGTGGCCGCAGACTCTGGGAAATGTTCAGAGATTGGACGGTGAGTGGCACTTCAACTTTTGAACTTTTTTCTTGGCTACGCAAATATCTCCATTTGCTCTGGATAATAGGATAATGTGATTATTACGAACGGTAGACTTCACATTACGCACAATACTTAGAAGCATTTAATTTTTAGCACTTACTCTCTCAGCGGTTACACTACACATTTTAATCGTAAAGAACTCAATAGTAAACTGACAGCTTAAATTCTAACAAATATGTCTATTGGTTTACTGGTTTTAACACTGTTAAAAACTGAACCAAATTCATGTCTGTAGAACATTTCATAAACAAGGAAACTGGCTGTATATGCTTTACATAAGACCAGCGTATGCAAAACATAAACATTCCATTTACCTACTTGGCAGGCATCTGCATGAGGACAATAGATTGGCAGGGATGGTGATGAGTGTGAAATCTTTCAGGAACATCCTTCAGAAAGGGGGATCGGCGGTAGATGGCGCCATTGCTGCGCTGCTTTGCACCTCGGTCATGAACCCGCAGAGTATGGGGATCGGAGGGGGGTCCATATTCACAGTGATGGACAGCTCTGGTAACAGCCACATGCATTCATTTATTCAGCTCTCTAATACAGCAGAACTAACGAGTGACCTGCATGTTGGAGAGACACAGTTAATTAGTAATATCTCCTCTTTTCAAAGGTAAAGTCAAAATCATCAACTCCAGAGAGACTGTACCTGGGAAGTTTAAATCTGACCTGCTGAAGTCATGTCCCAAGACCTTCCAGCTGGTGTCAGGTACTGCTCTTACATATCAGGGCGTAAACTGTATAGACACACTGTTTTCTGTTCCTGATTCTTTTTTAGGAAGCCGTTCTTGTTTTTCTTGCTCTGTCTTTTGTGCCAGGCGTTAGGGTTGGTTACCAATGCTCTGCTTTATCATGCAGGGAGAAGATAAGACTAAGCATTTGTAAGAGCTCTGACTTTTGAGGAATTCGGTCCAGGTCAAGACTGGAGAATGTTATTTACCACATGAGGATACGAAGTTGATGGGTTTATTGACCGTCTGGTTTCTCTTTGTGTATTGCTACAGATACTATCAGTCCTTTCTTGGACATGCATGTGTCTTTATTTCTTCTTTTGTTGATGTTCCCATGCCGTAAGAGTGTGATTGTATACATACTGGGGCCCCAAGAGTTCTGTCATAGGAACTGGCCATGAACTGCTCTCCTCTGAGCCAAGACCACATACAGTGGAACAAACTAACCATTAATCTTGTTGCAACACTTGTAAGGCTATAAATAGACAGAAACAGGAGAGTAAGACCTGTAACTGATATGAGATTATTATCTGATTGGCAAAACCTTTGTATAGTCTGCAGTATCAGCCAAATAAAAGACATGAACAGAGCAAAGCTAAACACAATGCATTTGTAAAAAATGATGAAGTCATTGGCCCACAAATAAAATTCTGTTAAGACTGAAAATATCTTAATCATTATCTACTTATTGTGATATTTACATTGGTAGAGGTACTAATACATTAATGAAAAAATACTCCATGGACAAGTAAGTCCTACATTGAAAATCCCAATTAACTAAAGAAGTATTATCATCAAAATTACTTTAAGCATCAAAAGTAAACGTACTCCTGCAGAAAATGAGCCCTGTGATTGATTTACTATCATATCAGTAGACTATAATAATAGTATTATGTAATATCAGTATTAAATAGTAGTAGTTTTTGTAAGAGGTTGTAAGCCATAAAGGTTGGGAGACACTCGTTTAATCTTGAACGATGTGTAAAAAAGAAAAAAGTACAACAATTATTCCCTGAAATGCACCACAAAACTGTACTTACATTCAGAACTTGGGTAAATATAGTTACTTTCTTTCCACCATTGACCTACCTATCCATCCATCCAGGTCCCCAATGGATTGGAGTCCCGGGGGAAATTCGAGGTTATCAAGAGGCACACCATCTTTACGGGAAGTTGCCCTGGGCCGATCTCTTCAAGCCGACCATCCAGCTGGCCAGAGACGGGTTCCCTATACCTCCAATCCAAGGCCGATACATCCCGTACATTGATACAAACCAGACTCAGTCACTGCGGTATGAAAGAAACCCAGAAACAAAACAAACAAACAAAAAACAAAAAAAAACTGCACCTTTCTGCATTTGCATGATTTTTACTGTCCTTGTATTTGTCCTCCAGTAAGTTGTATTCAGATAAGGACGGGAACTTGCTGAAGACTGGTGATATTGTGAAATTTGAAAAACTAGCCGACACGTTGCAGATGATTGCAAATGATGGGGCAGATGTTTTCTACACTGGGAAAATAGCAGATGATTTAATCCGTGACATACAGGAGGCAGGTATTGTCAGACGAGTTTCATCATGCTCTCTTTTCCAACCATCTTATATCTCTGCTGGCACAATGATCTAATTACAAATGAACAAATCAATTCAGTCTGTAAAGCACTGCAGTGATCACTCACAGACTCCAGCGTGAGCTGCCTGGATCCATTAAAAGTCTTGATTATATGGAACTGAAATGCATTTTGCTCAGTTTTGCTTAGTAGAACCATTTGTTTGAATGTTTTTGCTCAGGAGGAAGACTCACGGCGCAGGACTTGGCATCGTACAAAGCTACAGTGACGGATGCGTGGGCTGTTCCGTTGGGAGAGTACCAGATGTACATACCCCCACCCCCTGCAGGAGGCATCATCCTCAGCCTCATCCTTAACATCATGAAAGGTTCCTGCTGTACACAGACTGCAGAACTGCTGCTCATCTATGCTTTCAAATCACATACTGAAGCTTGTTAGTTGTGTTGCTATTGCATTTGTTGAGCAGATCCATCCCAAATTAGTGCTTTAGATGGTTGCTGCATATGAGTTGTTTACTCAAAAAAGGAGACTGAGTAGTGATGTGAGTGTATGAGTTTCTGTGTTTCATGCGTCATGAATCCAGATCAATCTCTGGAAGTGGAACACACTAAGAAACGGAAAACTGAGCACATGTTTTTATTTACAGGATACGGCCTGAATTCAACATCTCTGACAGGTGAAGAAAAGACGCTGACTTATCACCGCTATGTTGAAGCCTTTAAATTTGCAAATGGATTAAAGAAACACATCCGAGATCCTCAGTTCAGCTCAGAAGAAGTAAGTTTTACTAAATGTTTCAGTGGATACTCCTACAGTATATCAGTCCTTTTTACTCTCAACAATATACTGAATTAATAAATAATTTCAGTAAATTTGAGCATGTTCTACACATGCTATTATTGTATATATCATTATTATTTTTAAGTAGTTAAGTTTAGTTATGGCTTATAACGGTCACTGCCAATCAATCAAGAAACCAAAATACAGTTGCAGTGGTGAAACATTTAACATAGACAAGAACAAAACTTCTTACATTACACATGGTTCTAGGTTTTGTAAATCATTCATCCAGGAAAACTAAATAGTGTAGCCCTTAAATCATCATATAATGAGCAATAAAACACAAAATGGACTTTGTCTTCAGTCTCGCCTAAATCATATAGCACACAGAGTCTTCCCTCTCTAGCGAGAGCAGTAAACCTGCCTGTTTGTATAGCTGATGCTAATGTACCTGAACATAACTGAACACACAGAGATCTTTGACTTTTAGATAAATTCTGCTTCACATAAGGCTCCACACTTGCTTTTCATCAGACAATATGTTCTTAATTTAGGTTCATACCAAACATCACCATCTTTCTTTGTACATCAGGAATGCGCCGGGCATTATGAATATTACACTGTAATCAGTTTTTTGTCCCAATTAAAAATCTTTCTAGTGAGCTGATCATTCATATTCACAAGTTTGTTCCAAAGTCGAATCATCTCACATTTATGTTTGACATTTGGAGGTTCCCTTTCCATATTCCCACTAATACTATATTGTTATTGTAAAAAGTTGCCCATGTTATTAATTGGTTATGATGCTTTTGTGAAAATAATCACGTTCAAGGTGTTGAACCTTGACCCTCATGAAGTCGGAGAGGTCAGTCACATGGTTTGACTTGAGGAAAAGTAATTTTGAGTGAAGGTTCGTGCACTTTATCAGTTTTTTCTTGTGGTATTTATTGCTTATGATGCTGTTGTGAGCCCATAGTTGCTGTCTGTTAAACTTAAAACCTTAAATATTTCACTGGTTAGTTGGACTAATTTCTGACACCTTCACATTCAAATAAATGCATTTTGTAGCTCGATTTTTCTAAGCAAACCATACATGTGTATAATCCGTTAGAAATCTTGACTGCAGCTATTCCCACCAAATGTTTCTTCATTTTCAAATAGGCCTGGTTATTTGAATAAAGAAAACAAGAGAGTTTGAGAGGCAGATAGAAAGCAGTTTGAGGCCTGGGACTGAAAGGGTTAAAATGTTTTTTTTCCAGGCAGCTAGAAGAGTGAAACGTTATTATTGCTTTACCTTGTAAATTTGTATTCCTGTGATACGTTTTTTTTAAACGCTCTGTACTTCTTACAGATGGTAAAGAATTTCAAAGAGGAAAGCTTTGCCAAACACATCAGGAGCTTGATCAGCAATGACAAGACTCATGATCCCCAGTATTACAACATCACCTCGTACCTGGACAGCATGGGCACCACGCATCTGTCTGTGCTGGCTGAGGATGGATCTGCTGTGTCTGTCACCAGCACCATCAACCACATGTCAGTATGCTCAGTTTTGCTTCACAAGGAGAAATCAACCATCAAATATGATTGTTGGTATGAAAGTAGACGATTAAAAACGATTTAAGAGATGATGAAAAAGTGTTTTTTGAGAAGAAGCAACAAGTGACACAATGACACAAATGATGAAAAAATTAATTGGTGTTAGAAGTGTCGTCATTTAGATTCAGGTAATTTGATGTATTTTCCTTACAGATTTGGCTCAAAAGTCTTCTCTCCAAACACCGGAGTCATCCTCAACAATGAGCTGTCTGACTTCTGTGGGAGAGCTGATAGCATCTATCCTGGTAATCAGATCGACTCGATGTATTGTAAATTAATGTATATTGTATACTGTATTATTATATATAATGCATATTTCATTAGATACAGGTAATACTGGTATGGCTATGTTTTTTTCTTTCAGATTCATAGAGTAACTTTATGATTTAAGCAGGGTTGCTGATTCACATTCATTCATGTATGTATTGATGGCCAGGAAGAAGTAGCTGCATGGGAATTGAGAATTGCACACATTACATATGTGTACACTCACATTGCTTGGGGTGTTGCAAAGTTATCCACTGGAACAGGGTCAAATACCTTTATCAGAGACACTTTAATAGTATATATGTGCTGCATGAAGGGAGAACACAGCTGGTTAACTGTATCTGATACCTCGGAATTTACAGTTCTCTATTTTTGGTGGTATTGTGGGTGGATATCAAACAGACATTGTATAATTATTTAAGTTTACCGACTTCTTAGCCATGCTAGCGGCATTGCTCTATGGATGGCAATGACCGTTTCACAGTTAATTGGTCCATCACTTTGGTCAAGACTGAAATATCTACCAGACAGACTGCCATGAAATTTTGTTTGCATGGTATCCTGTGGATGAAGTCTATTGACTTTGTGCTGACTTTTGCTCTGGTGCTACCTTGAAGTTGACATTTTTCTTGTTTTTGTGAAATGCTTCCACAACTATTGAATGGCTTGCCATGAAATCTGGTATGGTAAACATTATACTTGTTTCACATCAGTATTTTAGCATCGTCACTGTGAGCATGTTAGCATGCTGATTTTAGCATTTAGTTCAAAGCACAACTGTGCTGAAATATAACCTTACAGAGTTGCTAGCATGGCTGCAGACTCGTAGTCTTGTTTCTAATGGGATATGAACCCTAGAAAAGTAGATCCTTAGTTTCGTTGCATTTCAATAGTTCAAAAATGATGAAAAATCACTGAATCTGCATTAATATTGCTATACTACAGAAGCACAATTGATATAAAATCAATAGCCTTGATTTTCATTTATTAACATGGCCCTTTTATTGAGAGTTTGGCATATTTTAAAAAAAGCATACATATTTAAAAGAGGGGATTAATACAATATAGAGAGGGTGAAACTCGCATGTGGCTTCAGTGTTCACTACTGTATGATGTCAGCTGTTGAACAAGGGTAAAGGTACATGTCAGTATTGAATAAATGCCCTTCACCCTCTGATGCACAGCTGCGGTTCACAGCATTCAAAAGAGCTCTTCTGATTGCATTTATATCAATTCTCTTCTTGTTCTTCTCACATTAATGGGTCTGAATTGTAGTCGTCTGTCCTGTCAGTCAAGGCTTTTGTTGTGTTCGCAGGGGAGCAGCCTCCCTCCTCCATGGCTCCCGCTGTGCTGAAGTCTCAGACGAAGATGTTGGTGATTGGATCGACTGGTGGGAGTATGATCACGACTGGGATGGCCTCGGTACGTGTCCATGGCAATCACACTAAGTGCCATTAAGATAAATTGCTGCAGACTAATGCCCCTCACTGTTGTCATAGCAAGTGCTGTCTTCATGAGAGTCTACAGTGTCTGCCGTAATCCATTCTGTAATCATCACTTTGCCATCTCGCAGATTGCGACATGATGTTCTGTTTTTCTTCCAGGCGCTCATGAACCATCTTTGGTTTGGGAAGAGCCTTAAGGAGGCAATTGCTTCTCCGGTTGTTTATGTCGACTCTGAAAATACACTGAAATTTGAACCTAAATTTGATGAGGTAAATCACTGCATTATACATTTGTTTGGTGAAGCAACACATCATACTGTATTCCACCTGAGTCTTCTCTGCTCTCTGCCTTCAGAATGTAATCGAGGCTCTGAAAGCTCTGGGACACAACCATGGAACTGCAAAGAATTTCTACAACGTGGTCAACGCTGTGGAGAAGGAGGACGGCTGTATCTGTGCTGTGTCTGATGCCAGGAAACTGGGCCAACCAGCTGGATACTGAGACCAGGATTCAGTGACATTGGTTACACAGGATGGCCTGAAGGCTACTGAGACCTTCCTGCAACCAGAACACCAGAAAACCTGCAACCGATGGTGTTTGTCCTGCTGGAAAATCATTGGACAAGACGCTTAATAACAGGCTTCTTCAGCTGGACACGTGTAGCGGTTAAACGCGTGGCCTCTGAACAGAACTGCCTGTAACGGTGACATGATGGATTTTACTGTTCAAGAAGAAACACTATTGTTATCTGTGACTGTATCTGACCTCCTTTGACTGTTTTGTTCAGCTTGCTTGTACACATTTTTATCTCTCAAGCCATCTCCCCCATTCTTGCCACTCCTTACATTTTTCTGTTGTGAAACAGGGCACAACACATTCCATTATTCACATCATAGACTTGACATGATAGTATATTTACATTAGTATCTGATAGCAGGCTATTTCAGACTGTCTCATTAAGTTAATAACTTGTTTCTATCTGGTATTATCTTGCATTCACACTCTCAGTACTGGAGTTACTCTTTCACCTTTACTATATGGGCACTAATAAATATACAGTGAATGAAATATGGATTATATGTGTACTATTTAAATAAAATATATCACTTTTTTTTACATGCTTTATCTACTGTAACAAATATGTTGAAGCACATTGACACAATCTAAAAGTTGGTTTTCAGGATGCTAATCTCTAATAGATGTGTTAACTCTTCATACTCTGAAGAGCAATAATCACAAATTGGCTAACACTATTTTAGTTTTTGAAATATGATTTTATGGATTTCACAGTCTGTGCCATCCTTAAATATTATTTACTACATTTAACACAATAACAGTTAGAAAAGTGCTTGAAATGGACTTCATATATTTTTCACAGTTAAGGTGTCACAAAGAGTATGTGCAAAAATAAAAAAAATGGTGGATTAAAGGACAGGTTCATGATTTTTCAAGTTTGTCTTAAAACAACAGTCAGGTGCCCAAATGAACATTGAAACATGTTTTTCTTGCTGTAATCATTCCTCCTGTTCATACTGACCATTAGAAGATCCCTTCATAATGCACTTACAATGTAAATGATGGGGACAAAATCCACAGTCCTCCTTCTGTGCAAAAATGTATTTAAAAGTGTATCTGAAACTAATATGAAGCTTCAGCCGTCCAAATGAGTAAAATCAAATAGATGTCTTTCAATGTTACAGTCTTTTTAGTGCCAAAATCCCTCTTTTTGTTACTGTACTTCCACCGCAGCTCAACAGGGAGACACTGTCCGAGGAAACACAAAGAGGGAATTTGATGCTAAAAAGACTGTAAATGTAGCAGATATCCACTTGATATGACTAACTCAGACTGCTGAATCCTCATAAGCTTCAGATCAACTTTTAAATGCATTTTTTCACAAAATGACTGCATGGACACACTGTGGATTTTGCACCCCATCACTTACATTGAAAGTACATCTTAAGGGGATCTTTTAATAGCCAGTTGTTATGATCAACAGAGGGGAACACAAATGCAGGACACAGACTCAGGATTGGAATGGATAAGAAAAGGTTTATTGACTGGGCTCTCAGGGAGTGAAGGCAGATAGAGATGAGGATGTCAGCAGGCAAAGGCAGAGGGGCAGAGGGAAGCTGGTGGCCGGTGAAGCAGTGATGAAGACAGGGATGGTTGACTGGATGACTGGTCAGCAGGCAGAGAGATAAGCAGGAAAACAGGCAGGTATGCAGTGATCCTGTGGCACAGGGAGAAAGGTTAGTTCAGCGAACAAAGCAACACGAGAGACTAAACTTTGAATGCACAATTCAAAGTGGCCTGAGATGTTATCTACCAAAATGACTAAAACAATGATTTGGCAATGAGTGAATAAAGAACCGGGGTTGATATACTGCTGAGTAGATGAGTTAATGGATTGCAGGTGTGTGGACTGGAGCAGGTGTGTAGGCTGGACAGCAATCAGGGAGCTGGGAGAGTGAGAGGAGCGCCACGCCCACATCACAGACACACACACACACCCACACACACACACAGACAGATGGGAGCACAGGAGACACAGGGGAAAGGGAAACACCAGAAACACAAGGGATAAACTGGAGGCACAGCTGTGACCGTGACACCAGTATCAACAGGAGGAATGATTACAGCGAGGAAAAACCTCTGTCAGTGTTCATATGAGCACCTGACTGTTGTTTTAAGACATAAAATAGTAAATGCATAAATAGTTAAATATTAATCATTATAAGAGCTGAAAGAGACAAAAATAAATCAATCCTGGTTGCAATCTATGATAAAGCAAACAACCAATAATGGCAAGTGATGTGAAGTGAGCATTTTCAGGATGCACTAAAGTATCCCTCAGACAGTCAATCCTTTAAGTCACTGCTTTTGAAATCTGCTCTGCAAATCCGCTCCTGTGTGCCATAATGTATTCTGAACAATCTGCATGACTTTTCTGTGCTGTTTTTCATAAATTATTTTTCAGTTTTGTGCCGGAGCATGCAGCAGCTGGAGCAAGATAATCAGATCAAACAGTGACTCATATAAACAGGGGAGCAGTTTCCTGAGTTAAAGTCTCCAAAGAAATATGATGTGCTTTATGTGACTGCTCACTGGCCTTCCTGCGAAATAGTTTGAATTCACCCAGTAGTATTGCTAAGTAATTGATTTTTTTGGGTTATTTTTACTCAAAACCCAGGGAAATAAATCAATACTGAAAAGAAAAGGTCAAATAATAAGATCCTGGTGATTTTCAGGGTGGGCTCTGTTGCCCTGTCATATGGTATTTGGACCTCGGGGGGTGTGATAGTCACACTGTGCCCTGACCTTATAGGAGCCACCTGTTGCAAATGCCACATTACCATGTCTGGCAGCAGGAACAAAAGGTTGCCAGGAGAGGATCATGGGTAGGGCCTCATGCTATGACCACCCTGCCTTTCCCTGGCAAACGTCGGCAGCTCAGGCGTTTCCCTGACAGCACAGAGCGGCACAGATGATCCGCTGGCTCTGAAACAAGTACAGCACTCGAACAACCAATCCAAAGCAGCACGCTGATTTTCTTATTACCCTATTTGTGGACTAATCTGCATAAATAAATCCTCTGTTTGTGTGAGCGAGCAGGTGCACGTTCTGCTTGTGACCCAGATGTAGCTACCGTTCCCAGCACAAGACAAATCCAGACATCAGTTCTTAGTTGGGATTGGTTCTTTTATTGGCAGTCAGTGTTTGGCATGAGACAAATACACACAGGCTACAACAAGGAAGAGTTTGACGTCGACACACGAAACAGAAACTATGAACCGAGCGTACAGTGCTCTCCCTCATTCAGATCAAACATTCAACATAAAAAGTGTCCGCTCTGATTGTGTTCCTCAAGATGAAATTACATTTGCTGAGCAATTTTCTGTTTAATTGTGTAATCCCATCAGCCACATCCCCTTTGTTTACTGTCCAATTGTTTCAGCTTACAGTAGGAGGTCACTGCGCTCAGTTACATAGTCATTAGAGCCATTATTATAATTACCGAGTCGGACAAAAGACAAAACACCAAAACAATAACACAAATAATTACAGCAGTAATCAGACATTTTACAGTTACAAACACATATAACACACACTTCGACATTTATTATATATCTGGTGATGCAGGTATGTTTTTTTTTTTAATGATTCTTCTAAGAATCATGAGCCATTTGGTCATCATTTCACCTTAAAGAGGTATGCTGTCAGCTTCGACTTTGTAAATATTTCTGGTTGAATTCATATTTAAAAACATTGTACACAGAGTATATGCTATATGGAGAAACTGAAATATAAAAAGAATAGTGCCTTAAAGTGCATTGCAGTGTTTCGGTCAGTCTAACTTAATCATTATGTGCTACTGCAAAGGACATGACCACTCATAGTCAGTCAGACTATAACCAATATTTAACAGTCATGGCTGTGTCTCATAACAAACACAGGGCCACTGAAGTACAGCATCGTTAAATGTGAACAACAACATATCTGTAAAGACACACAGCAGTAGGAAGGGCAGTTTGGGCACTGCTCAGACTCAGCGGCCCATATTAACAGTTGGCTGTAGTGTCATAAATGCACTGAAACACTGAGGTGATGACTACAACAGTTCAATAATTACAAAGAGGTGAATATCAGCATTTAGGCAAGTACAAAAACAATCAGTGACAGCTATCCATTGTTGAGTCCTACCTGTTGTCTTCTAAGATTGCTTTGTTCACCAAAAGTGCACAAAAATAGCCCGTGGAAACACAACAGAGCCATGTTTTGTGTCCTCATTTACATCTACACAAGGGCTGCGTGGGTATTCACAAGTGGACATTTGGAAAGGGGGGGAAAACGCAAAAAGTCTTGACCTAGCAGTTTTGCCGGCGTCACGTGACGGGTCGTCGGCTGTATAGTCTGTTGAACTTGTGTCATAGCTTTTGTTGAGAGATTAACAGAGAACACACAATGTGGAGCTAGGCCCTGCCTGCCAGAGATAGTCTCAGTCCTGGTAGAGAACCCAGAGGGACCCACTGTTTCCAAACTAACTCTACTTCCACTTCAGCTACCGCCGGGATGCTGCTCCTCCATCCAACCAACTGATCTAAATCTCCTTGGGATTGGCTCTTCAGCTGCCACTATCAGAGAGAGAGAGAGAGAGGGAGAGAGAGAGAGAGAGAGAGAGAGGGAGAGAGAGAGAGACAGAGACAGAGAGACAGAGAAAGAGAGAGAGAGAGAGATAGAGAGAGACAGGGGGAGAGAGAGAGAGAAAGAGAGAGAAAGAGAGAGCACACCGGTTCATTAACTCTTCCAGCCCCCCTCCAATGAAACCGCACCTTGTTCCCAAGAGCACCATCCACCAACACAGTAAGTCCGCAATCGCGACCGTCACTTCACTGTCATCTTGTGTGGGTTAACTCAGAGATGGTTAGGAATAGCTTGGTAGCCGTGTCGGGACGAGAATTTCACAATGTGGGCACTGGTCTCCCCCGTGCCTCAAAGGGTGACTGGGCTCGTGGTGTGAGGACGGGAGGGCGAAGGAAGTAACGGAGTGCTGTGGGACGACATTTCAACCACAGTCGAAGAGCCTCAGAGCAAAACTCCCCATCACCTCTCACAGTAGTGAAGGGTGAAGTCTTTGGAGAGCTGCTTCTCCCCTAAGCCCCATGGCTCCAACTCAAATTTGTTCCCCATGTCATCCTCATCATCCTCTGCCTCTTCTTCGTCCTCCTCTTCCTCCTCGTAGTGGCTGGGCTCCTCGATAGACGTCTCCAGGTGGTAGCAGTAGGGCTGGCCCTCCGTGTACTCATAGATGGTGGGCAGACTGCTCTTCAGGCTGCAGCGCCGACGTAAAGCGACTAGCAGTGGCTGCGGCATGGTGAAAATGTCGACGTTGTTGCCCAAGTCTATCCAGGCCAGGCTGGAGAACATCTTGGGGTCTTTCAGCATCTCTGTGAGGTCTTTGAGTATGGCCAGGGTGAGGCGGTTACCGTTAAGAGCCAGGGTGCTGAGTTTGGGCAGCGAAGCCAGAAGAGGCAGGAGGAACCTCAGGTTGTCGTCTTGGAGATCGGTGAAGCTGATGTCCACAGCCACCACACTGTCTCTGTTGGTTTGGAGGTAGAAGGCGACTTGGCGGACATCACGGGTGGATAGAGGGATGCCGGACAGGTCGACACTGTCACTGGACAGCTTTTTCTGTAGGGTTGTCTTGAGACTGTCAGGGAAAACAGAAAGAGAGTAAGATTACTTAAAAAAGCCCAAACCAGATTAGGTTCTATCTGAGGGGTTCTTTGAGTGGTTTGTGACCTGGGAACATGGGCCTGGTCTTATGTTGTGTTTCCAGTGTTGTATAAAAGAGGGGGTGAATGGGCGGGCTTGGAACGGAAGGATGACACAGAGACTCCAGCATGGGGATTTACTAGTGTAAACAGAAGAGCCAAAACATTTGAGCGAGCCAGCAGCTTGAGCTTAAAGCTCCGAGGGCCAGGAGCACAGAGCTTCTTATAGTCCAGACACAGAGCAGTTTACTGCGTGAAAGATAAACTATGATGTGTTTTAGAGAAAGATGAAACTTGAATTGAAGATGCTTGGCTCCCTTATTTTTAAGACAGGAAAGGAAAGAGATTTTTTCCTCTGGAAATGCCACAGTTCAGCTGACATTATTACACCCACCAAGGAAGTCATGTTGTCTGTCCTGTTTATATCTGATTGTTAGCAGGCAATCTGGCAAAAAAAAAAAAAAAAAAATGAAGCCAAGAAACAATGTTTTTGTGTGAATCTGGAGTGCAGAAGTTTTTTTCTTAATGTTGCAAGATAGTGCATTGATTTTCTCTATTTGCAGTTACTTGAATAAAATGTCCCACATGTATCCCATGTTCATCTATCAGTGTGTACTTTGATGCAGATTAATCATTTCTTCACATTTGGGACTATTAAGACAACAGATTTAGTAGATTGTGCAACCTCGGCAGATGTGTGCACTCTCTGATTTCTCTCTAGTTTAATCTGTTTGCCACAGTATATTGAGGTGATTTATAAAGTCTGTGTGAGTCAGTGAAGGAAGCGTTATCTAATATGTGAGCAGGGAGTATTTTATGCAGGATATCTGTTGGTTTCGGTGCAGACTCTTAGCACAAGTCTTTGAAAACCTTAAAGCCCTTTAAGGATAATGTGTAATACAAGCAGAATCTGAAAATAAGTAATAATCTGATACTTTGGTGTGATGTAAAGCGGTAACTGATGTTACAGCAGAGAATATTTGTGCATTATTTACACACTCCATTGCCCTTTTGTTTCCAGTCAGTCCCATTTACCGCTGCCCCTTTCTTCCCCCCCTGAGGATGTGGTGTGTTTAACTTGAGCTGTTACTGAAGTGGCCTGTAACGCTGATTCGGTGTCAGAGTGAATTATAACATCCTCCAGCGCCTGGTGACTTACTGTGACATCCACTGCAGTACCTGTCACTTGTGATGCTTTAAAGTGTTTTTTGGTCACGTTGAAAATAGGGGGCTTTTCATGATGTGCCCTGAGCAGGATCTACTGATTCTTTTTAAAAGAAGCTGATAGGCTGATGAGCAGGGTTGTCATGCAATAGAGCCTTTGTATTAATTGCAAAAAAGAAGAAGAAAACCCACTCATGCAGCCATGCTAAAAGGGAGTTTAATCAGCTTTTGAGCGCAGAATCTCTAAGATAAAGACATTTGTCAAAGCTGTCGTATCTTCATTGAAAGTCTTGTGAGCCACCGTTTTCCCCACTCGCTATTGTCTGGCCCTTGCAGCCTTTTGTGTGTCAGAAACCTCATCTTCACCAGAAGCACAAAAGTCCTAATGGCAAGGGCCTGGCAGAGGCTCCCCTGCAGGTGTGAATGGGTTTTGATGACACAATTCCCTCCTTTTTTCAGACAGTCATTCTTTTTTGCTCAGGAAGCACAAAACATGGATGTCTGAGGCATCCTCTCAGGTAGCCTCTTTCATCCTTCCTCCAGATTAATCTGATACCAGTATGTAAAGGTGTCACTGATAAGTAGTGGATGGCTTTTTGCGATCTTTACAGCCACGAGAACACTACAAAAGTGTTCAGTTTAAATGACAAAATTAGCTTATAAGTAAGAGAAGAAATAACAATTCATATTGTTACAGGTGGTTCAGAAGTTACTTGTCTTTGAATCAACCACATTTGATAGAGTAAATGTCACTGAGTGGATGTCCAAAGCAGCAGACAAAGAAAATAATCCCTCTGTGCACCACACTGAACATTGAATTGAAATCAGTAATAACACAAATGGCATCAACATGTTAGTAATAGTGGATGATGCTCGCAAAACGAAATGTGCAATGAAGTAATCCATTTAATATCCATTACATAATAATGCAATCAATTAAATTTATACTGTATAATGAAGCTGTCCATTAAGTATTTACACCTGGGGAAGCAAAGTGCATCTCTTGTCTCCATGTGTGACTCATCAACCTCCTTGTGTGTCACTGATTTAATATAATGAGGCAGCATTTGAATTCAGTAAGCCTCAACCAAATCACTCCCATGATTTATTAACATACATATTCATATCTGGAGGGTTAGCTGATGTTGCCTGAAATGAGGTAAAATGAGAATTAAGGAAAAGAGAAAATATTATTTTTTAAAAATGGTTAAAATGCATGTGTTAGTAAGTGGTTGAATAATAACAGTTGTCATAAAAATCCCATTTCATTTCATCTTTAAATAAGTATTTTCATTTTTCAAGTTCACATTCCCCCGGGCTGTTATTGCATTGCTCACACCATTTTTTTGCAGAGTCATTTATGTTCAAGCCTTGCTCTATTAGTAATTTCAACCCTCTGACGGGTGAAGCCAAACTGCACAAGAAAGACACGAGATGAAAATCCAGTCTAATCAGATCTGCTCCTGACATTTCTGCTGTATTATATACGCAAGACTATACAGGGAAGTGATACACACACTCACACCGCTGCATTGTCCTTCATGGTGCAGGAGATCCAACCCCACAGTTCACAGTCCATATCAATAAAGAAAGTCCCTGCACACAGATATCACCTCCATATCTTTTTGTTCAGTGGATTTTTTGGTGAAAACCTGACCGAGCGGCTGTTCGGACAACTTTGTCCTCTCTCTGTCTTATTCTGTATTTTCCTGGCATAGAACTTGAAGCTGAAGCCATCAGTAAAAATGACAGATGGGCCCCTTTAACATGCCTGGTATGCTACGATGCACAATATAATGTTACTGAATATGAGAAGAAATGAAAAAACAGAAAATGTATGAAGCGACTGATGATGATAAGTGACAGGGAAACGAAAGAGGCAGCGACCACTAAAAGGTAGTTTTGATTATTTTGTTATTTTCAGTGTTCAGGTGACAAAGGGAAAAATGCAATTAGAAGGCCAAATAAGGCTGATGGAACAGGAAGATACTGGTGTGAAAACTAAGGAGAAAAAAGGTCACAAATGTGTCGACAATTTTTACGCTCACATGAAATTACCCTTAAGGTGGAAGCGCCTCAGCAGCATTTCTGGGTCACTGCCTCCATCAAGCCTGTTGTCAAGCTCTTTCATTAAATGTGAAAAAAGAAAAAAACATTTCGAGCAAAACCCAAATAAACCAGTTAGATAGATTAACAGGATTAGAGAGATTCAGACATTAATTCAGTGTGGCATTTCAGTCAGAAATGTGTGTACAGTATTTAGAGCGACCAGTGTGCAGTGCTAATGCTGGATAATGAAGGGATGAACAATCCAGTGGCATTAAAGAGGACTGAGCTGTTTCTGTTTCCTCTGAACACAGAGAAACCTCACAGAAGTGAGATTGCGGCATTTTTGCACAGATGAGGGCAGTTTGCCTGCAGCTGAACAAAGATGGGAGTTTGAGGGAGGTAAAATCCACCCTAAAATTATTTTTATGACATGCTTTTCACATTAATGTGGACAGTTACCTGATCCATATTTGATCATGGAATAGTTTGACATTTTGGAAATTACACTTGTTTACTTTCCTACTGATGGTTAGATGAGACGATCAATACCACTCTCATATCTGTCCATTGTATTAAAAGCTACAGCCAGGAGACAATTAGCTTAGCCTAGCTTAGCAGAAAGACTTGTAGCAGGGGGAAACAACTAGCCTGGCTCTGTCCTGTGGTAACAAAATCCGCCTAGCAGCACGTCTAAAGCTGGCCACTTAATGTGTTTTTGTTTGTGTAAGCTGTACAAAAAAAAAATCACACTGTAAAAACAACAAGTTGCAGTTCTACTATTTCTTGGCTGGGGAAACAAAGTCCAGGAAGTTACTGCCCTCAGCAAAGAAATAGTTCAGCACAAAATACCCCGTGTTAACATGTTAATTAGTGAGCTTGAGAGGTGCTGGTAGGGGGATTGTGTTACCTTTGGACAGAACCAGACTTGCTGTTCCAGTCTTAATGCTAAGCTAAGCTAACTGGCTGCTTCCTGTAGCCATATATTTAAGGACAGACATGAGAGTGGTACAGAACTTCTCTTATATCTTTGAACAAGCATGCAAATAATTACCAAAATGTCAAACTGTTCCTTTAATACAAACTTCTGATCCTTCACAACTCCACAGGACAGTTATTACAAACAGAGCCGAACTGCTTTCTTTGAACAATAAATGGAAAACCAAGTGTGCACTCGGGGGAATATTTGTGTCAGAATTTAAATTATTTCATTGTTTCTTTAATAAAAGTGCAAAACCAAAAAACCAAAAAAACAAAACATATCTCCAGAAATTGAGTTTGTGAAGTGCATTTCTATTCTCAGTCAGAGGCAGACTGGCCCTGTCTTGTCTCTTTCTAGTTTGACAGATATTTGTTCACGAACACAACGCCAGGCGAAGCTGTCACAGCTCATAGCATCTGCTGTATTAATATTCTGTTTTAGGGTGGATTTTTCTTTTAATGATTCATGTTGCTCCTGCTGTCTCAGTCAGTGTCAGACTGTCTCTCTCTCTGCAGGTTTATGAAGCAAACAACATGACTAAGTCAAAAAAAGCTCCATCAGCTAGAAATTTAGCAGTAGTATGTAACTGCACATTTCCAGAGATGCTGTCAGTGTCAGTTAAATCCTGCGTCTTTCCTCTTCTGGGCTGAATTAAACGTCCACGAGCACAACAAAGCCCTGCTTGTGTCTGATCCTGCCAGATCCCTGTGAATATGTCTTCGCTTCCCTCAGATTCTGCATGTTGATACCGACGACTGGCTCCTAATGAACCTGTCTCATCTCACTGAGTACGCATTGTCTCCTCCTCAACTCTGAGATTATTTTCATCTTGAGAAAATGAATGCATTATTCGCGGCGTCTAGCCAGCTGTGGAATAAGCAATTACATGAAAAAGAATCACGATAGCCTGTTTCTCATTGTGAAAAGGACAACCAAGCAACATGTAGGCACACATAAAACCTATTTTATACCCAAGCTAATTCTGTCTTTGTCACTTGCACATCAAAAGCAATTCACTCTTCCATCAAGTACAATTATATTTTAACATCACCCTCCCAGCTTGTCTTGAAGGGGAGGAAAAAGCAAACAGATGGACAAATTTGTTGCTGTGCCACTTTTGAAGAGAGAGAGGCCAGTGGCAATAGATCTGAGCACTTAAAAAGAACGATGATTGACAGCTGTGGTTACCATGGCGTACCCGTCAGGTCAGCCCGTGGCCAGCTCTGTCCTCGTTCAATGTCAGCTACAAAGATGGAAATCTCTATAGCTCGACATGGAGCCGAGCCCTGTTCTCTGTTGTGTGGAGCTGCAGATTTATTACAGACTGGGTGTCTGGACAGAAGGGCTTACCAGGCCTGGGATTTCCGTCTGGACATGCTCTGCCTCAGCCACTTTGAGTGCGGGGTCAGGTGGTAGATCAGCTGTCTGCAAATCTTATCTGAAGACTTTATGGTGTCTGCATCCTGCAGAACAGAGCACAATGCGGACAAAGAGACTAACCTTAGTGAAGCAGCATCTTTCAATATGAGATCTCTCTTTAAAAGATACAATATGCTTGTGTGTGCAAGACGGGAAAAAAATCCTTACAATTCATTGTTTCACGTTACTAGGCTTTCTTCTATTTTCTAAAACTTATCAATCTGTAACCGTAACATCTTTCACATAAACAGAAAGAAAACAGGTTGGTTATTATTTGCGGTGCCTTGAGCTGCTCCTCAACAAAACACAATTTAGCTGTCTTGCTGGAGCAAGAAAATCTAATCACATACGCCGTACATGGGTGGGGGGAAAACAGGAAGTACACAGGAGAGGTGAGATTCAACCCAGCCACTGGTAAACATTGGCAATTTAAGTTCATTACTCATGTTTGTTATGGTGTGTCTGCTGGTAGCCATTGCCTACATCAAAATAATTTAATATTCATGGTTGGAAGTTAAGACATGCTGAGTTATTAATTCCTCTCTGTGCACAATACATGTCCTTTTCTGTTTAATGCGCTAGCTCGCTTTATTCCTTCAGGGTTGTCAGTAGTAATTTTGCAGATATTTTCCAGTTTTATAAGTTTTCAGGTATTAAATCTCAAGAAATCAAATCAAATTCAACAAACTGCGCTGAAGATGGCTGATAAACAATACTAACAATATGAAAGAACCAGTTTCCAAGGATTCATACAAGCTGTTTAAAAGTAACACGTGTCTGCAGAATTTCTTTCAACCATCCGTCTGTAGAAATGTAGATAAAATCCTCAGATTGGATTTCTATTGATCTTGAGAACTCATTACTTAACAAAAGGAAACCATCAGGGGAATATTTTTAGGAGAATGCTTTCTGTTGCAGAATGCGAACATCAAGCTTGATTTTTTCTGTGAATATTCTGTGAGTACTCGGGAAGGTAAAAGCTGACCTTCTTAGGACACTGCATCTCTCGGGCCAAACTCAGCAGCAGCTCATGTGAGATTGGGTCCACCAGGTTGAGGAAGGCAGCGTTCTTGTATAAGATGTCGTTTAGTGAGGTGCCTTCCAAACCCAGATCCTATCAAAAGACGAAAAAGAAGAGAGGAATCATAAACACAGCAAGATGAAATTGTAAAAACATTCAGCAAAAATCACAATTAAGCATTTAGCAGCGTTACTTTGCACCTGAGAAACATGTGCACTACTGATAGAAACAGTGCCTTGCTGCGTCAAGGGCAATGTGACTTGAAATGGAAAGATAAAAGTGTTTTCTTTTAAATATTCATTAAAGGAGACAGTAGGAGAGTGAAATCTAGGGGGAGTCACATGGAACACTGTGTTTTGGCATTTATAATCACACCTCCATGGCATCGAGCCACAGTGCATATCCCAACATGCCACAGTGCATGCTGTTTCCACAAACAAGACCACTCCCGACTCATTTCTGATCTGATGTGAAAACCTCATAAATAGATGGTAGTCCCCCCCACACCCTCAACTTAAAGGGGGGGCCCATCCTCAAGGTCCTTATGATGCCTCTTAGCTGTAAGTTATTTTCAAGACATGCATATCTCTATACTCAAAAATTTGTGCAGCACATAAATGCATCTGCAAAGATATCAGAAGTGAAAGCTGTCATGGCAGGCTACTCATAATTATGACAAATCCAAAACGATCTGCAGTAAAAACAAATCAAACCAACTAAAAGCTGGAGATTTCAGATGACCTTTCGAGTGTGCTGACTGAGACAGCCAACAGCCAGCGATGCAGCTGTGTGTACTGAACTGTACAATCTGCCTTCATCAACAAGTCCATCCTCAAGGTCCTAATGAGGCAGACTACGATGACAAGCACTTGTGCAGTTCATGCAACTTTAATGAGGGAAGCAAGCCTTTGAGACATGTATGCACACACCTGCACACACATTTATTTTTTTCCTAGAACACAATCGGCATTGATTATAATGGACAGTTTGAGTGGGAGGCTGGCAGCTCCACATTACTGGCTTCCCTTTTAACAAGGGCAACAGTAAGCAGACTGAACCCAAGGCCGAGTAGAAGCAGCTTCTGCCCTTCTGAGAAACAAGGTATAAAAATATCTCTCTTTCTGAGTTTAGACACGATCAATTGTCATGTGCAAGCCCAGCATGATGCCACAAATCCCTCCCATATCTGCAGCAAAGCTCAGATCTTTTCATATCTGGAGCAGAGCTCACTGTTACACACCAATTAACTCAGCCATGAACCCCTTTTTAAATTCAGAGAACAGAATCGCTGAGACATCTGCCTGCTTGCGATGCTGCGACTAAAGATAAAGTAAGGCTTATTTAATAAAAGTGGAGCTCATTTAGAGGAAGCAAGCCCATGTCCCTTGTGATGTGGCTGTCATGGAGCCTAGGCTATCCAGTTTATCTCCTCGGCTTGATTAAGGAGGTTCCACTCTCTCCTGTGTCGAGGCTTCAGAGTAATTAACACAGGATTGGCCGACAGCTAAAAGACAAAGGAGGGCCTGAGGGCAAGCAAACAAATGAGATCACCAGGGCTGCTGTCACATCTTCAATGCACCTACATATTCTGTTACACGTGTTGTAATGCTACATATCCCACAGCGGGCGAGAAAAACTTCTGATTGAAATACAGCAGTATTCACTCGGGATTGTGTGGATTTTGTGTAACACATATTCTAGATTATGTACCTATTGCAACAAATGTCATCTTTATATAAAATAATAATGTCTTTAGCTTGATGACAATGCATTTTTGGTATGATCCAGTGGGTTTTAGCAATTTTCATCAGACAAAGGGGCTAGAAAATCTCTCAACTCCTAGAAAAAAAACAACTTATCTCACATGAAAATCACTAAAAATGACAAGAGTTTCACTTCACTACAGCAATATGCAAAACAAAGGCATTAAAGCAACGGCAGCTCTAGATTTTCATTTCTGTGACCCTGTTTTCGAAGTAAGAGTTAATAAATCCTTTTGCAAACAAATAATTTTTTTTTTTTATTGCGGAACACAGGACTCCAGGGCTTACATTGTTGTTGCTAAAGCACAGGCCATTACAGAGGGAGGCAGTGACATTAGGAGTGGAGAGGGATGGAGGAGGCAGGTCGCTCTAATGGGAGTGTTAGAGCAGTCTAAGGAGAGGTGAGACTCTGGCCATAGTGGAGGAAACAAGGACAGATGTAGAGAGGATGATGGAGCTGATGATGGGGACTGATGATGGGACTGATGATGGGCATTCGAGGAAAAAGCCCACAACCCACCCAAAGATAATGAAATTTGGGATAACGCAATAACACATGGCACACAATTTGACCCTTTCCTCATTTAGAGCGCGGGTTATCCTTTCAAATCAGATGTCAGCACGGAGCAAGTGTACCCACAGTGAGAGTGAACACTGTGGTGAGTCACACGCTGTGTCTGCCACTGAAACAATGTGTCACAGGTACATTGCTCTGCGAGTGGCCTACTTTCTATAAAAACAAATACTTCTGGAGGAAGTGCATGGACGTGCATGTAGAGTCAACTCGGGGGGAAAAAGAGGGGTGAGGCTGGGGCTTAGGGTCAGAGGTCAGAAGTTGGGGGGTCATGGGTGCAGAGCAGAGTCTGCAGGAGGAGAGTGAGGCACCTGTGGCACTTCAGATGCTGACGCTGGACATGCAGAACACATCAGACTGGTCGCATTGACACACATGGACTACTGCTACTGCATGTCCTCCATCTGTTGCTCTGGGTTGTTTATAGGATGTTTAGCTGCATCAGCATCAAAGCAGTCTGAGAGCAGTATAGTGCACACACTGTATGTAAACAGGTCTGACTTTACTGCGCTCAGGCCGAGCTTTGTGCAGTTTCTCCTTACCTTCCTCAGTAATTTGAGCACGTCGGTTGCCTGCTCGATCCTGCGATCACGGAGCAGCTTCTGTATCTCTTTGATCCACGACACTCGCCTCATGTATGGGCTGTGGTTGGTCCTCCGCAGCATCCCAGGCAGCTTGTCTGATTTCAGCATCAGAGCAAACAGAAAGTCCCCGCCGCCCCGACTGCCCCTGTCGCTCTCTCCCGCGCTATCTAGAAGCTTGCGTCGCTTTTTGGAGAAATTCTCATTGTCCAGGCTGCTCTGCCTGCTCAGTCTGGAACCCATGTTATTATTATTATTATTTCTACAGATACAGGTGGTGTTTGTGTTCTCAGTTCAGGCAATATTACCAAAAGGATAAAACCATGATCAGCTTCAGTTTCCAGCCAGCAGATGCTCCTCAGTGGATGGTGTAGCAGCGCCGTGTTGTCTGGCGCTGCGTTGCCGCCTGTCAACAGACTGAAGATCCGGTGCGGAACCACACAATATCCCTCGACAGTCTAATTTATCACCGTTCTCTCGTGCAGTAGTCACACATTGCTATTTTGATTTCATCCACCGCGGGCTACGTGCGCCTGGCTCGGATGCTGAGGATGCTGAGGCTGCTTCATCCTCCGGCCGTCTCTGCTTTTACGCTGCTGTTTAGGTTCGTGCAACGTGGAGCGTCCGACCAATCCCAGCATCTGGTGCCCGCTGCGCGTCTCTCCTCCCAGGCTCGAAATTCCCGTCTGTGCAGCTAATATAAGAATAAAGGATGTCAGTGTTGTTTTTAAAACCTTAGGCAACCATGCGGCCAATGTACAATCTGTTAAATCACACCGAAGTCCTCTGAATAACTGGAAAAGTATGAAAACAATCAGCTTGAAGGATGTGTGTCTGAGGTCAGAGCAGCTGAACGTTTTTCTCTCCAGTTGCACAAATATAGGCTTGAAGCTGTATAAATATGATTTTTTTTTTCTTTTAACAGTCTTGTTGTCAGTCAGCTATTGCATGAGCTGTCAAATCCTGTTTGCATCTGTCAGAACTCTTTGAAGAACATTCATGCCCCGGTGTGCCTTTCTGTCATATGGATCAGCATCTTGTTCAAGGGACCTCAAGGGTTATTGATAGGGAACCCAGAGGTGCATCCAGCTGCATGAGGGACAGCTTCATGTTAATTTAAGTCATCAGAGTACGTTGGGAGTTTAGATGCTTCACAGCCCCCTCCACACCTGCACTTTAAGTGATTGAATATTACTTGAAACATACGTGTAGCTTTCCTCAGATTGCATGAGATTCAATCTTATTAAAAGGAGTTTAGTGATGTAATGTGTTTGTATCTATTTGTAGGTCCCATCATTGTGAGTTTAGATACTTTGATCTTGATTTGACCTTATTTCCTGGTACGATTCAGGCATACCCTTGTTTAGAGGAGCAGGACAGTTGATCTGCTTTCTGATAAATATTTCCCCTGGCTGCACTACACCCTCTCTGTGCATATTTTCCTAGTGGTACAGTAATTATAATTGACTGGTGTCCTTAATTTAATGTACCATCCCTGTGCTACTGATTTGTTCCATCCGAGCTCTCACTCTCTAAGCAGTGCTGATCAAATAACTCATTTTCACAACATGCATTGAACAAAATTGTATTTTCAGATTTAGGAATCTGCATAATAGAAAATTTCTTCATGTGTGACACTTTTCATTTTGGGCTTAAAAAATATGGCATTTAATGAAAGGCATCTTAAAGTATTAAAGTGCTACTAGAATCAAATGTTAAACCTTAACAAAGTCTGCTACAACAAAACTACAACTACCTGGATAGAGTGGTGGTTCCAAGATAAATCTGAGGGGTCACAAGATGATTAACAGGGCAGGAAAGCAGTAAAAAAAAAAACCCTAAACAAACAAAAAAAACTACACTCTTCTAAACTTTGCTTTTTCACATCAAATACTAGATAATTTGATCTCTTTGTGCCATTACAAATTATTCAAATAAAACAAGGGAAAAAAACTCTTTGGCTCATCTGGTCATAACAAAACCAGAGACAAGCGGTCAAAAGTAAACATTACTTCATCTAAAAGGATCAAACCAAAAAGGTTGAGTGCTATTGAGATAGAGGACATGTATCATACACACACCCAAAAACACATTTGTGCTGAGAAAGGAGAAGCTCAGTGTCTGTCTATATAGAGCCCCTATCATTAAAGGGCTGCAGCCAATCATAAAAGCACATGACATCACCTCCTTTTCTATTGTAGCCACCTCTCTGCTGTAAGTGTTTCTGCAGGCTGGGTTTCACCTGTCGCTGAAGAACAACAACAGTGTGTGATTTGATTTGCTACTAAGATTATAGGCAAAGACAAGCCTTCCCCTTTATTGTGTGAAAACAATTGGAGGGAAACCTGGTGGGTATGAGTGTATCCCTTCCAGCAAAGTCAAAATGAAACCCATAAGCCGCCAGCTGAGGGATAAAAATATGAACACGTTCCAGCTGATATTTAATAAAGCAACCACCTGCCAGCGACAGGGACAGTGATGTACACACAAAAGCTGAAGGAAGGCTTTTGTGATCTGCAACAAACAGATATATAATTGTCTTCTTCCGCTATAAATCAGCTCTGTCCATTAGATAAACTCCCCTCCTTGGGGCGGCTCTGAACCTGGGAGATCCAGAACAGCATAGTAGTGATTCGATTTATACACAATCACAGCAGCAGCAGTATAGCAGCAGCCCACAGGCTCCTTTGACAGTGCTTTATCAGTGTGGCCCAGCAACAGGAGTGCACGGTGGATTAGCCGAGGTAACACACAAGGGTATTTGCTGTTGAGAAGCTCCTGTCACCGATGCTGCCAGCTTGGACCTATGCTGCTGGGTGAAGGCTCAGGCATCTCAATCGGTCTGAGGATGCCTGCAGAATAAGCCAAATAGACTGTGACACGGCTACTGAGCATGGCAACGCTGCTGGCTGAGCCAATCACATGGCCCCGAGTCAGAGCTGAATGCTGCCTGCATCTGTAAACAGATCACTCTCACCTTCACTATGGCAAGCCTGCCAGATTGATATCAGAGTGAAATGGAAGGTTATAGAAGACTAGAAAGACAAACTCACAAGTTTCACTCAAAGTGAGGAAAAGGAGGCATCCATCATTTGACAAAAGTGATGTCTGCTTTTACAAAATAGATTGAACCACAACAAATTGAGATTTTTTTTGTGGAGAATTGGATGTTCAGTTTTCTGTCAGAAATTCACTTCTTATTATGTCATTGCTAATGTTTCCAAGAGCTCAAACATACAGTAGTTACAAAGGAGAGCGTTTATGAACATTGGCCTCCCTCCCCCATCCTCCTCTTTGTTCCTTTCTCTCTCCTTGTGTTCTTGTGTCTTGTCTGCCTATTTGAAAAACACTTAAAGCATATGGTTACCATCTAAAAACCATTCGCTCATCGGAATTAGGCAGAAAACAGGAAAGGGTCACACCTTAACTCGGTCACTCCTTAAACCAAAGATGACACATCATGCTGAACTTGGTCATACTAACACCTTGTCATTGCTGCTGCTGACACACTGTGCCCAGAGCCAGCTGAACGGCCAACTTCATTCTACTGTCTTCTTTTTATGCAATATTCTCCATCTATTTGTGCAAAAACAATACACTAAAGGTGAGTGAACTTTCTGGTCTCCCTTCATGAGAAGAAACAAAAATATGCTTTTTCACTTTGATATTCATCAGATGGTTCAGTTACCCATGATAGGCGACGTCTCTAGAAGAAGACGCTTGTTCCTGAGCTGAGGGATCCTGTCTGACTGTGAAGTATGTTGAATTTCCTGGGCAGGAAAATGGTTGGGAAGTCCCTGATTGCTGGTCTGGTGGTCCTTCTGGTGGCTGCAGTGAGCCTGTTCCTGGGGGTGTTCATGGGCTTGGGGAAGAAAAACACGCCTCCCCCCTCAGATCACTTCTTCTCGAGGGCTGCTGTGGCTGCTGATGCTGGAACGTGTTCAGAAATTGGGAGGTAAGAGGACTTTTGTTTTCCAAATATGACATACATGCTCTGCTTCTGCAGGTGCATATGGGAGTGTGCCTGCTTCTAATTAATGCATTCATGTGTTTTAAGGGACATTTTGAAGAAAAACGGTTCAGCTGTGGATGCTTCCATTGCTGCCTTGCTATGTGTTGGCCTTTTGAACGCTCACAGCATGGGCATTGGAGGAGGGCTCTTCTTTGTCATCTATAACGCTTCCACAGGTGAGCATGCATCATTAGTCTCACAACGTCTCAACAAAGTTAACAGAACAAAAACACCCTTGATCAATCTGCCCTCATTTCCTGCTCAACAGGAAAAGTGGAAACCATTGATGCAAGGGAGACAGCACCCATGAACGCCACTGAAGACATGTTTGGCAACAACACCAAGCTTTCTCGTACAGGTAGTGACTAGCTGCAAGCTGTTGGAGTACTTCCCAAAGCTATAAATCATCTTCTCAGATGTGCTATCATCCTCAACAACCTTTCTATATCTTCTCTTACACCTGCTGCTGGTTACATAGTAATCAAAAACCAAATCTGTGCAGAACACTGTATCTATAGATGTCTCAGAGTACCTTAGACTCTCTTAGTATGCTGGTACTTCAGTCAGACAAGAGACAGAAAGAAAGAGCCTGTGATATTCAAAATACTGCTACTGCTGTTTCTACATGACAGGTGGACTGTCCATAGCCATTCCCGGGGAGATCCGTGGTTATGAGATGGCACACAAGAGGCATGGCAGGCTGCCATGGAAGGAACTGTTTGAGCCGAGCATTGCTTTGGCCCGCGATGGTTTTCCTATAGGAAAGGCCTTGGCTCATGCCATCTTCAAGAGCAAAGATTCCATTCAAGGAGACGCCAACATGTGGTGAGAATGAAGCATTAACAGCAGAAATGACAGATTTCCAGATATGGTATAAATTGTAATAACTTGTGATTCCAGCAAAAAATATTGGCCACAACATAGACATACACTCAAGGAATACTTTGACATTTCGGGACATATACTTATTTGTTTATGCTGAGAGTTAGATAAGAAGATTGATGCCACTCTCATGTCTTTCATGTCATTAAATATGAAGCTGCAGCCATAAGACAGTTAGCTTGGCTTAGTATAAAAACTGGAAACATGGGGAAACAACTAGCCTGACTCTGTGCAGAGGTAAAAAAAAAAAAATCCTACCAGCACATCGAAAGCTCACTAAATGTATTTCTTGGCTTGGAACAGTGACTTCAAGATCAAAAATATTCAACAAGATTCCAAGAAAGACCAGAGCATAAAACCGTAAAACCACAACTCATCATTTTTACACTTTCTGCATGGTTTGGACAAACAAAATTAGCTGCCGGCTGTATTGATCTTCTCATCCAACTCCAGATAAGCACATTTCCTAAAATGTCAAATATTTCCTTTAAAGCCACTATATGTTGAAATATTCCGAGACTAGCTGAGTGACAATTGGTGCAGTCCATATGTTCTTCAGCACATTCATCTCAGTTTTACTCAAAATGATTGCAGGGTCCATTGTTTTCTGTCACAGTGACTTTTAAAAAGTTACTACAAGGAACTTTCATTTTGTGTTGATTTTAGCGGCCCCTGTTCACAAAAGCGGTAGTGTTTTCCTGGAATGAAGACTGCATTTCCCATGAGCACCACCACTTCGTGTTGTAAATCTTGGCTACAAGTGAAAGAAAGATGATACTTATTTTTAATACTTTTTCTTTTTTAAATAGCTGTTTGCAGGAGGCATAGTGATGAGATAATGTATCTATTTGTGGCTATGTAAGATTAATAATTGGAATATGATGATGGTCAAGCAAAATAAACTTTGTTTTAGTGCCGTTCATACGTCTAGGTTACATTTAAATCTGCATTCACTCCAAATCTGGCACTGCGGCACCTTCCCGCAGGGTTGTGGGGATGTGTTTATTTGTGCTTTAGAATGTAACCACTGTGAAACAATCCGGAAATAACATTTTCTCGTGCTCTCAGCTCGCTCACGCTCTCTCGCTCTTTTTCTCTGGTCTTTTTAAAAATGAGTTCAGACGCAGACAAGTCTAACTTTACTTTTAACATTATCAAACGAAGAGAAATGTCCTCCTCCAGTCTTAGTAATGTCTTTGCACTCCCTCATGCTACAATGCTACACTAATGTAAACAAAGGCTCTTCTGGTCTTCGTGCAGTAAATTGATTTGTCTAATTTCTGACCCGGCGGCAGGCATTTAGAATAACTATATAGAAATAGCCGATCTTCTCGCTGATGGTCTCATTCGTTGCTTATGTAGGTCATATCGAGGAATCAGAGGCATCATGAGACTGTTTCATAACCAGTTAAAAGTTCCTTACAGTAACTTTAAAGTCAAACATTTTCAGATAATTCTTATGGTGGCTTTACTTTTCTACAGACCTAAACAGTTTCTTTTCTTCTCATCGTACAGTGAGGTGTTTTGTGATTCTCATAAAAAGATCCTGAAGGAAAATGACATCGTAAAATTCCCAAAGTTGGCTGAGACGTACCAAAGAATAGCAGAGGAGGGGCCTGATGTGTTTTACAACGGGTCAATGGCACAGAGCATCGTCGAGGACATCCAGGCGGCAGGTCTTGTTTTCCTGTTCATTGTTGTCTTTAGAGACATAACTAAGTCAAACAAAGACTTTCTAGAAACACCACACTGAACATGAGCATTATTTCTCAAATTTAATTCTCTCTGACTCTTCTGTGTTCATTCCAGGTGGGATTATCACCTTGGATGATTTGTTGGAGTACCAGCCTGTGCTGAATGAGAATCCTCCGAGGCTGAATGTTGGGGAATACACCATGCATGTCCCAGACGCCCCCTCCAGTGGCCCTGTGCTGGCACTCATACTCAACATAGTGGATGGTGAGCAACCCGGCCAAGTGCTTGTGCAGCCATGCAGAAGAAAGGATGTCAGGTTTCCCCAGGTCGTCCCTGAAATGTTTCTCCGCCTGTTTTGGGAGCAGAAAACAGAGCTGCTGCTCAGTTCTGCTTGCCAAATTTAATTTACCATCAACACCCCATCTGCTCAGGCTGAGAATCTTTAGTCTTTTATTTAGTTTAAATAAAAAGCGGCATCATTCATTTCAAATGAGGGATATGACTTTAATGTGTTCATATATGAATCTGGAGGAACATACTTCCGGATTCATATCTGCAGGAAGGGCTCATGTTGTTGTTTGACTTGAGTGTACAGTTTAATGACCTGCCACTGCGGTGGCAGAGTCTGAAATGGGCTTTTAGCACAATGATGGAGAATCCTCATTAACTGATTAGCCCAAGAAAATGTGATTCTTCATTCTCTCCAGGGATAATGTTTCCTGTGGATATTTTGCAGGATACAACTTCTCAGACACAAGTGTCTCCACAGCAGAGAAAAAGACTCTGACGTACCATCGCATTGTAGAGGCTTTCCGCTTTGCTTATGCCAAGAGGAGCAGACTCGGGGACCCACGTTATCTCAATATTACTGATGTAAGCCTTCAAGTTATCATTTGCCTTCAAACCTGTATTTTGCTCGGGGCCCCAGGGGCAATTTGGGGGTGAAATGCCTTGATAAGGGGTAGCATTTGCTTTGAATGTGGATGAAGGGTTCATCAGACCTCATTTAAAAAATTCAGGTGTTTTCTATATAGTGACAAAGGGCAGGATAAGTGCTCTGCTGTTGTTTACTGTCTATGATTTTCATGACAAGCTGTCTGGACTTTCTGCCCTGCCACTAACTTGTTTTGCTCTCCTCAGCTCATCCATAACATGACCTCAGACTACTTTGCTGATGGCATAAGGAGTAGAATTACAGACGACACCACCCATCCAGACAGCTACTATGAGCCAGACTATTTTGTCCCAGACAACCACGGGACAGCTCACCTGTCGGTCATAGCTGAAGATGGAAGTGCTGTGGCAGCCACCAGCACCATTAATCTATAGTAAGATTCCTGCACGGATTGATCCAAACATGCAATTTAATTTGTCCAACACAGACAGGTCTTATAGATCAAACCACTGTTGTCTGAAAAGCTTTGGCATTCTAAAAGTCAGACAATTTGAAAATTTGCTTTTTCTTCAGAGTCAAGCATATGCATTTCCTGAATAAACTACAGTTTTGTTGTTTGTCATTGTCAAATTTGTATTTCTCACTTATGAACTCTCCAGCTTTGGGTCTAAAGTCATGTCTCGATCGACTGGAATCATTTTCAACGATGAAATGGACGACTTCAGCTCTCCGTACATGACCAATGGGTTTGGAATCCCTCCCTCACCCAACAACTTCATCCAACCAGGTGTGACTGGTCTGAATTATCATACTTGTTGTTACTCCAACTCCCCAGTTTGGGTCGTAACCTTTGGACACATGTCTGTATTGATGGATGGTAGTGCTTTTCAAAATTAAGCCCATGTACCCCATAACGACAAAGAAGATGTTACATGACCCTTTCTCTGGTGAGAGTTGATGTTTCCACCAGCTTTTCACTTGTTCTTGCATTTGTCATTGTCAGGCTGCAGCTCACAGAGACTATCTTATCTTAAATTAAACATTTATCTGTTTAGCAGTTATACCCACATTCTGTTTATCTGTTGCAGGCAAGAGGCCACTGTCTTCCATGTGTCCTACTATCATCTTTGACAAAGAAAACAGAGTCAAAATGGTTGTAGGAGCGTCCGGAGGCACAAAAATCACCACAGCCACTGCCTTAGTGAGTGTGATTCATTCACACGCGTCTCCATCCTGCACAGTCACACACTTAATGTAGATATTTGAAACTTGAAGTCCTTCCTTTTCTTCTGGCTGAAACAGGTCATCTTGAACTCCTTGTTCTTCAACTATGACCTAAAGAAAGCTGTGACAGAGCCACGAGTTCACAATCAGCTCAACCCAAATATGACGGTGGTGGAGCAGGGCTTTGAAAAGGTGAGACGTAGGACACAAAAGCACATCTGAACCATAAAATATTACCAAACAGCTCATGATTTTACAGATTTAAAAAGAACCATTCTGATCGTTTTGCATGTTTCAGTCATTTTCCTGCAAACATGCAAAATTTAAAAGAATTTCAAAATTTGAAATTTCATTGAGATGAAATTCACAGTTGTAACATTTAGCTCATAGAGAGTATAAGGATTACTAAATAAATATCATTTTAAAGTGTTAATTTTGATGGTCTTCAATGTGTAGCAGATATAATGTTTACCATGTTCACCATCTTAGTTTAGCATGTTTGCCTGCTAACATTTGCTAATTAGCACTAAACACAAAGCACAGCTGAGGCTGATGGGAATGTCATTAAGGTTTGTGACCACATTCCTGAGGGATGGGGGTGGCTGGGGTGTGACTTTGTTTCTTTTCATCTCAACACTCCCCGGAGCCACAAATATTTTTCCTTCCGTTTGATTGGGGGAAAAATGCATGACCCTCCCTCCACCATAAATAACCATATTTTATTATTTCTATTCACAATAAAGGTAGGTAGTATCGGAAAAAATAAAAAGCAAAGGCTGACCTTTTCCAACCATTTATGTTTAATAGCAAACCGTGACTCCTAAACCACCCCAACTTTAAGTTAGCTCCTTGGAGGGTCAAGATAAAAAGAAAAAAGAAAGTCACACCCCAGTCACAGCCCTTCCTCTGATAAATAACGAACAGTCCCTTAGTTTTGCAGCAATATGGTCATAAACCAAATTATTGGACATATTAAAATTATGACCAGATGTTTAACTAAGAACTAGAAACTCATTGTGATGCTAGAACAAAGACTGAAGTCAGAAAATCTTGGTCACTTCTGCTTTGATTTTGACCTTTCTTTCTTGCACTTGTTTTGAAAGCGCCATATTAAATCAGTGGAGAAGCCGTTTAATCGAAAGAAGCATAGTAAACCAACAATACGGTACTTTGAATAGTCTATGACCTTCATTAACAATCTGTTTCATTTTCATCAAACATCTTGATATGTGTGTGCGTGTGTGTGTGTGATGATAACATCCATACCAGAGTGTCCTGGAGGGCCTGGCCCAGAAGAACCATGTAACACAGCTGCTGAGGACTCCCGACTCTGTGGTTCAGGCGGTGGTGCGGCAGGGAGAGCGTCTCTGTGCAGAGTCCGACCCCAGGAAAGGAGGCTATCCGGCGGGATACTGAGCATGACTTCAGGTCCTCCTCTGCTCCTCTCAGCCTGGACCGTCTCCTCAAAGACACTTGGACAGAGCCACAGTAGGCGTCTGCACTGGAGACTCCAGCAATGTTTAAGCTACGGAGACACAGCCACCTCTCTTTCTGTGAGACACATTTCTTTTACTCAAACATGGAAAGTGACTCAATTTTAATACCTCTTTTACTCAAACTCCAATTATTCAGAATTACTTCTTTTTGGCATTATTTTTGTGTTTTGAAGTAAAATAAGAGGTTGCACCTACTTTGACTCCTGTATTATCACTGCTGGATACTGGTGAAGATGAGGAAGGTGATGATTTGAGGACTGGCAGATACATCACCTTTCACCATTTTGATAAATAAACCAGAAGACCAAAATGTATCTGCTTTATATATTAAACCCTGCTTGACACAGTGTCCAGGATATTAAAAACAACCAAGTAAGTACCAATAATTAGGCAAATGATACTGGGATAAAAAGGTTTATTAATATGTTTTAGGTATGAATCTGAGTGGTTGTAGGTTGTCCATGTAGTATTTTCCTTTTTTCTTTTTTGTCAAAGGAAAAAAAAACCTATTGTGAATAATTGGACATTTTGTCTGAAAAGGAGGGTTTGTTTTCATGTCATGTAACACCCTAACTGGTTATAGACCTAGACCTGCAAGCAGGTATGCCTATTAAAAATAAGGACACCTCAGGTTGTTTGCCTGTTTTACCAAAATGTCTTCCCACATCTTTCTTCTGATGTAAATTGATCACTGAAATGAACATTATTTAGAGGGAACTGACCGTGTTGTTTTCTACCGTGACGCTATAGTGAAACTATTACTTTTGAATTGTAAATGTTTAATATCGAGTAGAGGTTAAGTGAATGTATAGTGTATTCTGAAAAATACATTTGCAGATATATTTTTCTAAACATGCATTGTTCTTATGCCATGTTTGTTGCCATGCTTGTTATTAAACATTTTGAACAAAGATGTTATATTTTACCATATGGTCCCTCTGGGTATTTCTGTGCTGTCTCTGAATCAAAACATTAGGCAAGATGATGTCTTTAAATTGCTTTGTTTGACCAGCTGTCCAAGGTATCCTGTACCTCCAGGATACTGTATTTGATTTACAATGATTAAACAAGACTTAAGAGTCCACAGTGATGATAGCGGCTCCGTGAGGCTGCACAGCGGTGCTTTGAGCTGAATGCAAACACGCTGATGTTTAGCAGGTGTATGTTTACCATGTTCATCATCTTAGTTTACTGTGTTACCATGTTAACACTTCACTACTTCGTTTTGGCAGGTATTTGGTCATAAACCAAGGTATTGAAACATTTTAATTGTGACTTGAAGTCAGGGGATCACCAAAGTCAGATTCATCCTCTAGGGACCATGAATGTTTGTACATTTCACAGAGATCCATTAGTTGTTGAAATATTTCAGTCTGGACCAAAGTGGTGGACCGACCGACCAACAGAGCCACGGTTAGAGCCACAGTGCTAGTGTGGCTAAAAACTGAGAAAAGAACTGGCACAGTGAATGTTTGGTATTGTTGCTTGATTAGACAATTCATAAATCAATCAAAATTGTTGTGAATTAATTATGTGTTGATTGACTAAGTCATTAATGGACTACTAAACAGATTCACAGTGAACAAGACAGTGCACAGACTTTGTGGGTTCAATTACAGTCAAGAGAGATAAACAAAACCTGAGCAGGATTCAGGACCCCTGAAGAGTCTGACCCTGCTTCACTTTCACTGTCCACTGACTTTCACTCAGCAGCATTAAGTAAATATCTCCACTCATGTGTGCTCTGTGAGCAAATGAAAAGCTTACAATCACTAACAGTGCCATATTTCACTGCCTTTGGGTACAAACCTCAATCTCCAAAATGTCAGCCTTTTGTCTTTCTTGACTGTTCAGAGCCGAGACAATCTTCATGTTTAGCAGCTTTTTAGCTGATCTGGTTTGAAGGAGCTTCATAATCCCATTGATGGTAGAATTTTCTCAACGCATATAATTCCTCTTACTTCACTAAAAGTGCTTTGTGACCAGCAACATCAAATTCAAATAAGAAGCTTTCTGGTGTCATTCATCCTGCGTTGATGGATGGATCGCAATTAGGGGTTTGAATCCCACCGCTGTCAGTCATACCTGCAACATTAAGACTCTTTGGTTAAAAGCATAAACCAGACGCCATAAAATTAGTTCTGCACTGTGTTAAACTCACACACATACTTCTATAGTATATCCCATTAAACTTTAGTTTATCCTAATGTGACCTCAATACAAACACTGTGATCTGGCCCGCTTGCTCGACACACAGTTTGTTGTAATCAAGACAAACAAGTGAACACAGGTGCTATTTGGCCCCCTGCCAGAAACCATTTTACAGCGAGCAACAGTCAAACATCTCACTCCTGGGAACATGGTGTATCATGTGATATGAGAGAGTGACATGAAGCCAAACACTGCCCTTAAACTCGGTCAACAGGAACTTTCAGTTGCCGGGACAGATGGATAAAAAAGCAGAGAGGCTTCCTGTCAACAGGCCTTGAAAGCTCTAATCAGACATCACACAAGGACTGACAAAAAAAATCTCATCCTGAAACACTTTGGCAAGCAGCAACTTAAAATACTATTAAAACTACAAGTGTTGCAGCATTGTAAGAGAGCTTTAGATTACCCTAAACAAAATAACCCCACAGATTTATAACTGCAGATATTCCCCTCACAATAATTCCATTTATGTCAGATGAAGTGAAAATTAAATATCCCGCTTCAGATGAAACAAATCATTTATTTTCTTGAAGGAAGTGCTTTAAGTAATGGATTACAGGCCCGTCAGAACATCTAAATGTAATGTTATCACACAAATGGTGTCAGACGTAAGTGGAATACAGATACAGTATCTGCCCTTGTCATTGTCGTTGCAGGTCTATTACATTATAAATGTGATCACGATTTCCTCCTCCAGATTCCTGCTTCATCAGTATTCTCCTGGCGAAATATGAATCATCCAGGCCACTGAAACACATTCATCTTGTAGCTGACTGTGATATTACCCTCATTCATCAAAAAGCGGTGGGTAAATCAGCACCGGCGTGACAGCTCTTGATAAACTTTCGCCGTTTCTAACACCAAACGGTTGGCTTGTATGTCTGACAGACCTGGGCTGCTGCTGTGGTGGAAGCTATTAAGCCGTAAATTATATTTATCAATAGGCCATCATTCAAATCTGTACCTGACCGCCACTAAAGAGACAAAGGATCCATTCTCCACCGACTGGAAACTTCAGCTTACTTATGACTACTGACATAGTCCTGTATTATGATCATCCTGGCACTGCTTGTCAGAGTTCCACAATTGCCTTCACCAAAATATTTAAAAATGAAATCCTTCAGTGCTGACAGAGAGCAGGACAGAGCTTCACCTCCATCTAGTGGTGAGTGACTCAACTCAGCAGTTAGAGGAGGTGTCCTTTTCAGTTTGTAGACGGACAGAGAGAAGTTAGAGTTGCATGGAGACAGGCGGTGCTGGTGATTGGAGCTCCTGGTCCAGCAGGCGGAAGAGCATGGCACTTTTGTTACACTGCGAGGTTTGTCCCAGAGAGTGGTAGAGCTGAGCCTGCAGGTAGTGGACGTCTCGCAGCCGCTCTTTACAGCTCAACTTGGAGAAATAGGCTGCAGCCTCGTTAAGCGTGTCAACAGCCAAAACCGCCACACGCAAATCTGCAGGGAGACAATGAACTGCAGTGTGTAAACAGATACCGATCAGCCATGAGATACCATGAGATAGGGATCAGTATTCAAGAGGGTGGGGGGAGGGGGGGGGTGATTGAGGCTGTTACCTGCTTGCCCTTGTCCATTTGGCTTGAACCCAGCTACTGCCATCTGACAGCGGGCGGTCAGCAGCAGGGCACGGCCTTTGTCCATGACTGCTCCGTGCGCCAGAACAGGCTCGATGGCTTCATGCAGGACACCCAGAGCCTGCTCAGGAACTCCCAACATCAGCTGCAGAAAGGAGAGAACACAAGCATAATAAATGAAGCAAACTGTTCTCGAGGGTTGGTTGCATGCATGCTTTCATTTTGCATATACAGCATTCATACTGGAGATAAAGGCTGAGGTAATTTCTATTTATGGGAGTTGTGGTGGCATTAGAATGAAGTCAGTTTTCCTGTCTTGGCTGACCTGAGTAAAGGCCAGGTGAATGATGGTCTCTGAGGCCAGGGACTGTAGGTGGTGCTGTCTAGCCAGAGCCAGGGCCTGAAGAAGGAGGGGAAGAGCTGTGGAGAAACCAGATGACTCCCAGTGGAGCTCAGCCGTGGAAAGCATAACTCTGTGAAAGACATAAACAGGCAGTGATGAAGATGAGAATAAAAATGTGGCTCAGTCTTGATCCCTTAAAAAAAGAGCTTGTCTTTAGTTGGTGCTTCTGGTGATTCTTAAAATGATGCATAGTTTGAACTTCATGCATTAAATATTTATTTTAGCCTGAAAAAGGATGAGCAAATTCAAGTCAATAATTCAATAAAAAAAGAGAGTACATCGAGTTTAGGTGAGTTCACTCTCCTCTACGCTGCAGGAAAAAGGTAGTCATGGCATCAGTAAATGTGTTATAAAGAAATAAAAGCAGCATCTGTGTACCTGATGACCATCTCTGTACATTTGGTCTTCTCACAGTGCACCTGCAGTCGCTGTAAGATGCTGTATGCTTCAGTGGATCGATTGAGAGCCTTCAGAACTTGAGCTTTCCTGTCAGCAAATACACTGTTACAGCTCCAACACAAATTACATAAGTATGAACAGAAATGAATGAGATTAGAAATGAAAATTTGTGCCTCGGTGTTACCTGTAGAGACCCTCGGTTTTGTTTAAGGCAGAGATAGCTGTGACTAGTGGCTCCGCCAAATGGTATTTCCCTTCATTCATGTGCCTTTCAAACTGGATTTTCAGATCACAAAGCATCCAGAGCTGCGTTGGAGATTAAGAAACAAACACACACACACACACACACACACACACACAAAAGACCCCACTTAATTGCCAATAATATTATTGTGTGTATTTCCATTGCATGAATTAGGCTACATTATAACATACATCAAGAAATAAAGCAATAATGTCTGAGAGAACACACCTTGGCATGCTGTGTGTGAGGAGGAAACTGTTCTTTCAGATGCTGGAGAATCTCTGACACTGCACTGTACAGGCCCTGAAACACAAGCAAAAGTACATGAGGAAAAGAACTCCACCCAGGAGTTTAAAAGAAGACCTGGTCAATATTCATTACCTTCCCGCAAAGCTGGGCCCACTGACTAATGGATATGCAACAGCAGGGCACAAACCAGGCAGACGAGATGAAATCAAATGTGTTACCTGCTCAGCGTGCAGCTCGGCCAGGTGGCAGAGAGCCACGGAGAAGGCCTCTGTGTTGTTCTGCTGGACCCCAAAGTTGACCGGCTCCAGGCTGCTCATGTTGAGAAGCAGCTGGGCCTGCTGCAGAGCCATGGTGCTGCATGAGACACAGGGTGCCACATAAATAACTTATGAGAAGTCATTCTGAGTCATGCATTTTTACACCTTTATTTATATTTTTTATACTCATGAAAAGTTCAGCTATCCAAAATGTTAATCCATGCATACAAACATGAGACATTTCACAGAGCTGATTTAAAGTGAGTGATAGGCAGGTTGTGTGCTGGCATGCAGTTCACCACCATTAACAGTGAACACAACTGACAACTGCATGTCAGGGGTGGCAAGGTGAAGAGCCTGACCTCTTGCCGTACATCCTCCATATGGACGTAGTCTGAGCCAGGCTGATCTCGATCAGCTCCGACAGACTGTGCTTCCAGTGCAGGATGTCTGTGTCCTTCAGCGCATCCATCAGTTTGTGCGCCGTCTTACCCTGTGTCGTCCCCTGCTGGACCAAAGACTGAATGCCCAGAGACGCCAGGTACTACAGCAGAGGGGATTACCAAATCAGTGTGGTGCAGAGGTCACTTTTAGCCAAAAAACATGAATGATGAATGATACACTTTTTTTGTTTCTCCAATAATGTGTGCTGCAAGTCATGTTTATTTTAAAATCTGCATTCCTGTATGTTATTTTATGGAGGAATACTGACTTAAGGGAAAGAAATTCAGCTCAGGACACAACTATTTAATATAAATCAGTGTTTCATTAGAGGTGCTAAAGTGCTGTAGACATATAACATTTATCTTAAACCCACTGTGCAACAGCTCTACAAATAACTAAATAAAGAAGACCTCCTAGTTGAAGTATTTGGGATTGTTTTGGCTCAATGTGCAAAAATTCTAAAAGCAAAAAGCCAGATTGACTTGTTAATTTCCCACTTTTAAACACAAAATCATGTGCTCAGCCCTCAAAATACACATACACATCACTGAAATGTGTTGGTTAGAATTTCTCATTTCAACATTGTTACCCACATGAGCAGCACTGCAACATACAAAGCCAATTACTTCACCACCACTTAATGTACGGCAGTAGTGTAAAGAGAAAAAAAAGGAATGTATTTCCTTTTATTACTGTCAAAATGTTGCAATGTATTAAGAGATGCTTACTGTATTTTAGATAAACGTGTGATACATTCAAATATCTCAGGTATGGTGTCTGAAATAAAAACTAATCTTGTGGTAGATATAGAACAGAAAAGGTAAACTGGTGCAATGAAGCACAATCACAATCATCGTTTTTTCTTGTTTGAAGAGCTACTGTGGTATAAAATTAGACTCTAGACTTTCCTATCTATATCTATATTTACAGCAATACAGCACATTCGATAAATAAAATCAAAGGTTTTAAAAGTCATTCTTACACTTTGTCATTTCAAATACACATTTCTACATGAATTGCACATTTTTGCTCTCACTGCTTTCAGCGTGATTCTGAGGAAATAACCAGTGCAGAATTGGTTTTGATGAGAATTAGTTACTGTTTGACAGCGTCATTTGATAATCCACTTGTAAATTAATGTACCTGCCAAAGCCATTTTAATATAGACGTTCTTATCTCAGAGCTCATGTTGTACTCACTGGCAGGCAGAAATGGGCAGCCATTTTCACTGAATCCTCAGTTAACACAGTGCTGTCAGCTCCCTTCATCTGTTCCAGTGTGTAGAGCCAACTCTGACGTAAGGCACAAAGAGAGAGAAACTAAGACGGACTCGTGATACACTCACACATTATTAACAATCAGTACAGAGCTGCAACGATTAGACGATTAATCGATCGACAGAAAATTAATCGCCAACTATTTTGATAATGGATTAATCGCTTTGAGTCATTTTTTTTTTAAGAAAAAAATACTAAAATTCTCCCATTTCAGATTCTTAAATGTGAATATATTATAGTTTCTTTAGCCTGTTATGATGGTTAACTGAACATCTTTGGGTTGTGGACTGTTGGTCACAACGAAAGAAGACGTTTGAGGACGTCACCTTGGGCTTTGGGAAACAGTGATCAACATTTTTCATCATTTTCTGACATTTTATAGACCAAACTACTAATTAATTAATCGAAAATGTCATGTACAATTGTACAAATTGTACAAACACTGAAGTGAGGTAAAATACTAAAAGTCAAAATGTTTTTCTTTTTTTTACCAGACAATGCTGCAAGCACACATGATCGTTGGACTCCTGGGCGATGCGGATGGCCTCCTGTAGAGCCAGGTCAGCCTGCTGGCTACAGGTACAGAAAATGGAAAACTGCCGTGTAAGTCATGTTTTATACAAACGGTCTTTATGCAGGAACCTGTCCATCTATTTGAAATCCGCCAGCTCTTGTACTCACTAGTGGCCGAAGCGACAATGCAAGCTTGCCAGGTTGAGAGCAGCATAGCGGAGACTTCGGCCGTAGCCTTCGTCCCCGTTGCTCTTCCCCTCATTTCCAGACAAGATGAGGCGGTCGAAATAATGTAAGAGACTGTGGGCGGAGAGGAAGATGTCCTGGACCCTCATGCTGTTCAGGTAGTTTAGGTAATGCTGAAGAGAGAGAGAAAACACCATGAAGGAGATATTCCCCCTTCAATCGTTGATAAACTCATAAAAATGCTGGTGAAAGTTTAGGAGATGGGCCTCACCGCCTCAGCAAAATCTGGATTAAACTTCAGCATGTTGTTGAGCTCTTTCTGCAGTAAAGCAGGCTTTAGAGCTTTGTTCTCATCATTCTTCAGAAGGTAGGCCTGGCGAAAGACAGATTTGACACAGAATGTAGATGACTATTTGTTACCTATCATTTCAAAACTGCTGGTTTGAACAGTAGCTCTAGTCCTGTGATAATGACCTCGCAATTAGCCTCAGATATAGCACTTACCTGTCTTGCAAGAAAGTACTCTGCTTGTTTTTGTGACAGAGGACCTCTGCTTGGTGTGTTGTCATTCCTAAAACAGTACCAAAATAACACAAGAGATTGTGCTGTAAGCAATCATCGTGATCACAATAACATCAACTTGAGCAGCTTTACAATTACAATACTGCATTTGGCTAAATTCCATGTCTAGAGTAGCTTATTTAGACTTTTCCCCACACACACACACACACATTGAGAAATTTGCACAACATAGTGGTTGCAGCAAATTTCAACAAACAATTAAGGCAAGAATTAAATACTCAGGCTTGTCCGTTGAGAGTAAAACACTTAAAATTCACAAACCGAAGCTCTGACTCATGCAGTTGGGTGTCCACTTCCTCTCTCTCTATCCGGTCCCCTACTGTATCCTCAGTGCTGGTGAGGTCCATGTCAGAGTCGTCTGCGACCAGCGCCGGCAAACCCACTGGCCCGTCAGTAGGCTTGGCATAATGACTGTGGTAGTAGTGCTGCAGGGACTTGTACAGCTTGTACACCTGACTGAAGGACAGCTTGTTGTAGGCCAGAAGCATGTGTCTCATAAAAAGACCTGAAACACAAAAGGCGAGACACAGAAAAGAGCAAGTCTGCTTAATGAGAATCATAGTGACATTTCAGGACTTCCGATGAGACATTTAGAGCTGTCAAGTGATGCGAACTACTCACCCACAACACTGGTTTTATAAGCCTCAGAATCAAAAGCAGTGAATGGAGTGGGAAGAGTTGAGAAGAAGTACTCCATGTCTTTCAGCTCTCCGTCTGCCATTTCATGCAGCCTTTAAAAGGAAAAAAAAATAGCCTCAAGAACTAGATACGTAAATATTTTAACTATTATGATTTAATATTGTCTACATATTGTCTGGGACCTTGGTCACTATGTCAGTAGATGTAATATTTTCCTCACCAAAGGCTAAAGTACTATTAAAAAATGGGTTCACAATTTTTCAAGTTTGTCTTCAAGGTATGCCATGCAGGATTTGTCGGTTGGGGTTAGAAAACACCCTTGTTACCGCTGGCAACACAACACAGCAAAAGAAAAGAAAACTTCCTGCAATCAATCATTTGTAAGTTGGTCTTAAAACTCAGTCCGAGGCATCTTAAAACTTTTTCTCGTCTTTACTTTCTGATGAAATCAGACATTTTTAATATTATCTGTAGTTTTTGGCTCTCTCCAGCACTGAACAGGAAGCAGCAAACCGGGTAGTTACTAAGGCAACTCCCACTAAAATAACACTTGCTGGGGTATGATAAGGTTGTCTGACATTGACTGGTGACAGTTATTGGTTTGATTAATGGTTTACAGTCCACTAATGTGTGTTTGTATTGATTACTGATGGTGGCTGATCAGGTTAATTATCAGCTTATTGTACTAAGTTTCTAACGGCAGTATGCAGTAAATGGTTGGCCTTTGCGTGTGTGTTTTTAAACTGCTTTCCTAATTAAATGTGATGTGTTTGATGATATTATTAATGACTCCTTATAAAACTTGAAAGCTCAGCATTCTCGTTGCCCTTTAGCTTCCCTTTTTATAAGTGACATTAACGTTTATTCACCCAGAAAAAAGCTAATATTTCACTGTATGATATGACCTCCTCTTTCTGTCAGTGGCTGTGTGTCTGCAGTGTATTTACTCGTTTTTCAAACATGATTTCAGGCCAGTTGGAGGAGTTAAACCTATGACTTTCTGCCTTTGTATAATTATCCAGGTTGCTGCTGTTTCTACTCTATTTCATGCAGTTTGTGGGGTTTAAAAACAGAAATGCTCCAACATTCAGCAACTGAAAGTGCTGTGTCCAGATAGTTAAAGGTTGTAGGTGGTTTCTGTGGGCAGCTGTATAAACTGTGTGGCTGTTTTAAATGTTGTAAAAATACCTTGTTTTCCCATGCATCCTGGAAAACCTGGAAATTTAAGGCTTTTTTTCAAGCACAGGATGACATCTTTTGAAATGTGATTGTCTTAGTTGATGTGATTTTTATTTGTAAAAGAAATGAAAATTAGTTGATTACAGCGTGTAGTTTCTGTTGTTTCTCTTCACAGTAGTTGTTATTCAGTTATAACTGAATGAATTAATTTACATTTTCTTTTGGCTGGTTTTTCAGAACAAACCACTGCACACACAAAGGCAGCTGTGGCCAAAAGCAGCTTCGGTTTCTGCTTCATTGTTCAACAGTTTTTCTTCAGGATGGGAAATAATCTCAAAATGAATCTAGTTGTAGTCTTGCAAACAGTGACCCTGCAAGATTCCCAGTCTTTGCAAAATCTTATAGTCTGTGACTAAACTCAGTGACTTATGATACATTGTCTTTAGATGTGAGAGGGTGTCAGACTTAAGTCTTTTAAAAGTCTTCTAGTGTATAGTAGGCATAATCCAATGCCTTGGTGATTGGTCCCCACAGCAAACCTCTTGTTCCGCAGGAAACACTGAACGCAGTATGCAAGGGTGAGAGAGAGTGAGAGAGAAAGAGAACAAGAGAGTGAGAGGGTGAGAGAGAGAGAGTGTAGCCATGGTCAAGCGAGCTAAAGAGTGAATGAAGACAGCGGAGCAGTGCTGGCGAGAACAAAGCCGTGAATCAGATAAATAAAATGTTATTTTCTGATTGTTGCACGGCGGTTATGTTCTGAAGCACAAATAAACACACGTACACCTCCACACAACCCTGCGGGAAGGTGCCGCATTGCAGGATTTGGTGTGAATGCAGAGCTTCATCCTGTCCGCTGTGACCTCTCTGCTCTATGTGTGTGTGTAGCTCAGCCCCACCATCAGTCAAACAGACACACAGACCTCCAGCTCTTTATACATCCATGACACAGAGACAGAGAGCAGAGCGGAGCAGAGGAGAGCGATGGAGAAAGTGATGTAACCTGGTTGCTACGCTACAAGTCCTGACCTCACATTTGTGTGCTGTTATTGGCTGGCTATTGCCATAATCATTTCTCCTGTTCATACTAGGCATTAGAAGATCTCCTTATAATGCACTAAATCCACAAGCCTCTTTCCGTGCAAAAATGTTTTTAAAAGCTTAAATAGATATCTTTCAATGTTACAGTCTTTTTAGTACCAAAGTCCCTCTTTTTGTTACTTCCACCACAGCTCAACAGGGAAACACTGTCTGAGGAAACACAAAGAGGGAATTTGATGCTAGAAAAACTAAATGTGGGAGATATCCACTTGATATGACTAACTCAGACTGCTGAAGCCTCATATAAGCTTCAGATACACTTTTAAATGCATTTTTGCACAAAATGACTGTGTGGACACTGTGGATTTTGGCCTCCATCACTTACATTCAAGGTGTATTTGAAGGGGATCTTTCAATAGCCAGTATAAACAGGAGGGATGATTACAACTCTTTAAGTATGTAATATGGAAATATATTATGTCTATCTACAAGATTGCATGCTAGTAAGCAATTAAAGTGTGTTAAAATAAAACAGTATACCTGAGTTTAACAGCATATGCAGTCTGAGGACAACACTCCTCCACAGTCTTCAGGAACTGGCTGAGAGTCAGGTCTGGACCCTGATAACAAGAGACACTCACATGAGACACCAGCTTCAACACACAGGAGTGCAGACTCATTTCGTCTACAAAAACCAACCTGCTGCAGGGGCAGGATGAGTTTGTTGAGTCGTCTTCTTTCTGGCAACGTGACTTTGGACGCGGTCATCTCGTACAGCAGCGCCAGCACGGAGATCTTATACGGACTCACCCAGTCCTTGATGCCGAACACGTTAGCATGGACCACTCCGTTCGTCATCATAGGGTTGAAATACAAACTCTCATGCACACTCGCCATTTTTCAGAGGGTTTACTTAGGCTACGGTGAAGCAAAAACAGACGAATAAGGTTCGTGCTGCACAACATTTAGAAGAGAGAAAGTTCAAAACAGCCGGCAGCAGCGGCTAACACTAGCTTCCTTTAACGTTAGGTACGTTAAGTCCCCTGTAGGAGCCAATAAAACATCAACGACTGGTCTTAGCTAATGTGCAGATCCGGTGTCATACTGCCAGCTTCGGTCTGTTCAGTTTATTTGGTTAATGGTAAACATGTTTATAAAAGTTGCCTCTTTGCTTTCAAACCGCCCTCCTTATGTCCACTTAATAATACGTCACAAAGTCGGGATTTCCACCCGCATTCCGCGAAGACCCGCCCTACTCTGCCTCTGATTGGCTAGTACTCGTTTCCTTCGTTGGTCAGATTGGTTAGATTTAGGCATAGTTCGGAATATCAGGGTCAGAGCCAATCACAGGTAGAGTAGGGCGGGTGTTCGCAGAATACAGGTGGGAAAGACGCCCCCCCAACAGATAAACGTTTTGAAGCGAGGATGAACCATGCGGTCGATACTGCATATGTATTTTAGCCTGTTAAATGCAGTGACGTAAATGATTAGTAAAGTAATTGTGTCTGTCTTAACATGACGGAATTGACAGTTGTCATTTATGTTCAATACTAGGTTTTTATTGCCCTCTTGTGTTTACAGTGTGTAACTACATCTATTCCTAGTATGAAATAAGGCAACTCCAGACATGTTTAAGATGTATATAAAATACTCTACTTTGAATAATAATTTGTGTCTGATATGGTTTTTCCACAAAAAAAAAGTTCAAGTATCTTGTTAAAATCCTTAAAATTGCATCTACCTCTTCTCTCATTAATTGATGAATTATTGTTAATTTCAGCTGGATTGGAGATGTTTTCTACTTCACTATTAAGTCTACTTGTGTAAGTTGCATATTGGACCACACTGGCTTTGTGATCCAGCTTGTAGAGAAACTTTCCTCTTGTGTTTACAGTGTGTAACTACATCTATTCCCAGTATGAAATAAGGCAACTCCAGACATGTTTAAGATGTATATAAAATACTCTACTTTGAATAATAATTTGTGTCTGATATGGTTTTTCCACAAAAAAAAAGTTCAAGTATCTTGTTAAAATCCTTAAAATTGCATCTACCTCTTCTCTCATTAATTGATGAATTATTGTTAATTTCAGCTGGATTGGAGATGTTTTCTACTTCACTATTAAGTCTACTTGTGTAAGTTGCATATTGGACCACACTGGCTTTGTGATCCTGCTTGTAGAGAAACTTTCCTCTTTTAGCAGATGACTGTGAAAACAGCTTTAAAGTGTCAAACTCTGCACATACATCATTCTGTACAGTGAAACTCAAACATTCAACTGTAGGAACAAGAAGAAAAACATATTTTTGAGTGTTCGGTGTATGATGTGAAGACATGTTAATGAGTGTTTTGAAGTTTTTTTTAAGACACATGGCAGAATGTCTGCTGCCAGGAGAACAATTACTCTATAATATGAGTGTACACTGCCTTCCATAACCTTTGTCCACTGTAAGTTTTATTTTGTGTGTTGGTGTTTTCAGTATTAAATTTGGATTGTCATTACATTGGTGCTAGTCAGTTTCTTTGCAGTTACTCAATATGACCATTAGACAGCAGTGTTGACACCCCTAATATCTAACATCAAGGTGGACAAATTATAGCATAGTCATACTTCTGGTGAAAACATTCAAAACAACATTTTTGAAAATAGCCAGAGGTTTGAGGTGGAGGTTCAGTAAACAGTATATGTACCCAAGATTAAAATGCTCTCATGGCAAACTACCAAGTGCCAAGGCAGACACAACAGCATCCAAAACATCCAGTGAGGCGGTTACCACTTTCAAAATGAAACTGTCAAATGATGGATTATTATATCTATATATATTTAGAGAGATTCAACAAATTATGAAGATTCTGCCAAAAAGGGATGTGTCTGAACCTGAATGTAATGATTAATAGTTTATTCCTCTTCAACCTCAGATGAATTTTCCATTTTAAATATTTTTTCTATTTATTTATTCTTTTATTCAGTATATTCAATTTAGTGACAGTCACATCCAAATAAATAATCATCTACACACTTTTTAAAATTAAAATGTCAACACTTGTGACAAGTCTGATGTTAAGTAAATCAATCAAAATAGCAAAGTATTATAATCCAGTGTACTGAAAAGTACACAGATGCACTCAGCTGTCTCCTCTACTGCTCACTGCCTCACAACCTTTTATGTTGTGAATGAAATCAATATTTTATTTTGATCTGCTGAAAATTGCATCATGTAAAATACACTGACTGCCAAATATAGACTTAATGATGTCAAAGTTTTGCCAGGTACGATTTCAATACATTTTACATATACTTACATAAGTGTAGTATTTATCAAATTCCCTACAACCTTTATCATTTCCATAGGCAGATTTAAAGTGCTTTGCAATATGCCATCAGAGTAACATGTTCCCAACATATTACTGAACCGATGTTGTTGTCATTTAGCAGATGGTTATGACAATCCTGAGAGCACTGAAGCAGGCTTACGGCCTCAGATCCGTGCTGGAGAGAGCTCTGTCTGTTTCTTCACACATCCTCCAGCAGTGCGCTGCTGAATGTAGCTCAGCTGGTCTCTGGTCAGCTTTCAGTTAACTAAGATACATACATTAAACACAAAAATCCAAATCCCCAAATGACCTCCCAGCTCAATGTTTATATTTTTGAATATCAATAGTGAAATTCTGTGATTTTGGGACACTATTGCCTACACTAAAAATTACATGTTTTAGTAAAATAGTAGTTCAGTAGAATAAGACTTGATGAAGTGCATGAAAACCTTCACCAGTTTGTTTTCCTACAGAAGATGATGTGTGCTGCTGCTTCTTGCTCATCCAGCTGATGCTGATGCTCCTACTGTGGCACTCATCTGGACCAACAACAACATGCAGGTGCAGCTGTTACCACTACAACTACTAATACTACTACTGCTACAAGAGTTACTGCTTACTACAACAATTGCTGCTACTTCTGCTTGTTTTTTTCCCTTCTCCAGATGAGTGCTGTAACTCTAGAGACTCAGGGGAGAGTCCCAGGTGTCTCTGTGGATCAAGACCCCCCTCCTCCACCTCCTAAAACAGCTTCATGAAGACCTTTGGGACCTCTATCCAGGTAAAATTGAGACAGATCACTGGATCTGTCTGTCTGACTTAACAGCAGACAAAGACATTTTCACTAGAAATTCCCAGTTGAACCTTTGAACCTCAGCGGTATTATGGTCTAATCAGACCTATATAACTCCACTGTGTCTCATTATAATTTCTCATGTGTTTCAGTTACACTGAGGTCTTACAGAGGGCTTTTCTCATAATAACTGGTGAGAATATCCTGGATTATCACTGACATGTCACATGAACCCTGTCTGTTCAATCAGCATTTTGAGTGGGTGGACAAGAAATAATGATTACTAAACGGAGGTGAAAACACCTGCTGATAACACCTTTAAGTTAAAAACATGGCAGGGCTGTGTTTGTCAGCTTGAAATTTGGAAATGTCAAATAATGCTTTAAATCTTTAAATATACTAAAACTTTAATTAAAAAAAACACTACAAGGTTTAATACCGCTTTTTAAGTCCCTGAAATTGAGGTTTGATGATAGGCTGGAGTCTCTCAGTGCTGTCAAGGTAGAAAAAAAAAATTTCAATGGATAAAACATGACTTCATGAAACAAGTATTTTTACATTTTGGCACCTCGCCTGGCACAGCACAATTATTCAATAACTATTATCTTGTAATTCACATACTTTCATGACTCTTCACCTCAGTATATTTTGTTCCTGCAGGCCCACATGCCTTTTAACAAAAACTGAACGCCCTGAGAGACAAACCATAAGACAGGCTACCAGTGGACCGTATAGCAAGCATTGACAGAGTATGATAATATATGATGGATTCATGCTTTTCAAAACAGGAATTGTCTCTTTATGCCTTTAAACCTTCATAAAAGATGTGTAGATAGTAGATAGTAGATAAATTAAAACCTGCATTAACTGATTGTTTGTCTACTTGGTGCAGCAAAAACAAGCTGTAAACACAACACTGACATATTATCAACTTTTAAGCTGACATAGCAAACTTGATAGCAATCACTTCCCTATTTACACATCCAGCAAACACAAGCAACATTAGCATTCATTTGGAGTCGTGTTTCTGGACTCCTGATGAATGTAAATCCAATATTCACTCTTCTTTTAGCTTTGGGCTGGTCTCCACCAACTCCTGTGGGAAATATCTGGCCCTTTAGCTGCTAAATGCTCCACTATGATCAACAGCTTGTCACTAGCTTTGTCTGTCTGTAGTTTGGTGCTGGGCAGGTGGCATTCAGTGGGGTTTTACAGCTTCACTTCATTGATCTGATCCTTTGTTAATATGAAAATATTGATTATAGCAGCTTTAAAGACATTATCAATGATGTACACTGTCCAGGGTGTACATGTATACATTATTTCTAGTTAGTTAGAAAATGTTCTTTGGCTTCACCACATAGCATTAAAACAATACATAAGTGTATAAGTTAGTAATTTTTACAAGTAAATTACGAAACTTGCAACTGCTCATTCATAGTGTAAACTTTTTGCCATGTACAAATGTAAAGCACATCATTTTCAGTTTTTCCTGACCTGTTCCAAATGATGTATAATAAAACTAATGATCTATAAATCTTTAAGTTATTGATTTACTTGTCATTTACAGAGTGGAATTATTCATTTATGCATAGTGTACCATAATACATTGCTCTAACAACAAAGCTCCTTTCTGCAACTGTTGTCTATACATGTATCTCATATTACTCGAACTGTCAATATGATACATACAGGTGACATTAAATTTGGAAACGGATGATGTGCTCTTTTGCAAATTTGACACTAGTTAGTTGTTCACTCATTATGTTCAAGTTTAATTTAAGGAAATGTTTAGATTTGTATGAGACAGTTTACAATTTATATTCATAGGATATTAGTAGAAATGCATGTCCTTTGCCTGCATTTATTTTGTTTCTGATTCTGCTCGTGACTGATTTGAGGTTGGGGGGAAAAAAAAGCATCATGAGCTAGAAATGAGAACTGATTGTGTAAGAACAGTAAATTTGAATAGGATGCAAGATGAAGCATGAAATGTGAAAACACAACACAAGTCTTATCTACGGTATATTGAGCATGTGAATCTATATGACAGAATAATAAGCAACTTTATCCAGAAGATGGCAGTATTGAACTTCCAGCTCATAATGTGTGGTTCAAGAGACTGTACAACAACTGAACCCCCACTCCCACACACACACACACACACACACACACACACACACACACACACACACACACACACACACACCTTGGTTCCCCCTCTCCAGCTCTCCCTCTGTGTCTCCTTCTCGCTGAGGTGCAGTCAGTAGATAGTTCACAATGACACCTGTCAGAGTTGATATTTCTGAAAAGCTTAAATTGACTGTAAATGTGTCTGTCAATATATGAGTCATTGTAAGCTAACAGTACCAACTGTATGACTGCACAGTTTGTAGGATTTGGTAAACAAAGGATCAGAACAAGCAAACGTGTGTGTCGTGTCTCCCAGTTTTGTGAGCAATGCAGGAGTTTTACTTTGACTGCTGATCTATCTATCTATCTATCTATCTATCTATCTATCTACTAACTACCCTCATGCTACTTGTGAGGGCTTCTTTTCTATGTGGTTTGGATAATAAAGGAAAAATAAAACATGAGCAGTTAACTAGGATCAGTATGCACCTTCCATCACAGAGTGTAATTGGACTGGACCCATAATAACACATCATTAAGTTATGGCATTTGAAAGTTTATTCATAACATTCCACATTAGGATTTGCTCTCAATAACAATAAGATATGGCTGAAAATGTCCTTTCAATTTCAAACACAGACTTGATCAATCCCGCAATTTGTTTTCATTGCCTGCTGTCATTTCAGTGGTTGTCACTTTTTTTTAATGGAGGATATTGAATTTTTGAATTGCACTCTTTTCCTGCTTTGAATGGAAACAAATTCATAAAAAATCTAAAATTAGTGGAAAACAAAATTAGGAAGTATAAGCTTCAATTACTGAGTGGGACATCACAAGTGCTTCATCAATACTTTACAGTGGTTTCTCTGGATTTTCCTTAAATGAATAGTTTAGGAAAAACACCTTCTTGCCGGGGAGTTAGATGAGAAGATTGAGATTGAGAGTGATATTGATCTTCATGACTAACTCTCAGCAAGAAAGTGAAGAGGTGTATTTCCCAAAATGTTGAACTATTCCTATGAGGTTTCACATGAAAATGTCAACTTACTAGAGAAAGACACTCATATTTAAAGTACATACAGCAATAAATAGGCACAGTATCAGTACTACAGAGTTGTTCAGTAGCATGCCAAGCTGGACAGATCAAATATTTCTGTGTAATGTCATCTGGTAAGATATCCCTTAACATAATTTAGATGTCACAGCTCCATATTATCTAACTGACACGACAATGCTCTTCACTAGCTTCCGCATCGCTTTTCTCTTTTCATGTCTTTATGTCACCACTGGATTAAAACTTTGTATGTTATCAAAAACGCGGCCACCAAACTGTGTTTCATTTGCACCATTTGCATTTCTACCCCCATTTTTCTGGAGACGCTAAAAGGAAAGTCACTGATACCGCTGCGCCCCCAGCCAATCTTGCGCTACCTTGGAACATGGCCTTATTAATTAACATATTGAACTGCTCCATTTTCAAAAGGTCATTTTGTCTACCCTTCACAATTCAGGGATTTTACATAACATATTCTCACATCAAGTCAGTGATGTCCTTACAGTCTTTGTTTGAAACTGGCAAAACATACACTGTACCCACTGTATTTTCTTCTTTTCAAGCACTTGTGTAACCTTTTATCTAAGCGGGCTTTCATGTTGTGGCACCTTTTACAGTAATCATCATGATATCAAACCAGGATGGATGCATTTTTGTTCCTCCTTGCTTCGCTGCTGGTTTTGTCTGACTCTTAAGTGTGTGTAATAGATTACCAGAGATAAACTTATTGTGCCTTGTGTGAGGAATGACAGACCTCTGTGTACACTGACCCTGACTCAGCTTCCTGCTGCTTACTCAGTGTCTCTAAATGGATTAAGTTGTCAGTTGGACAGCCCATCTGAGATTTTTAATATCCAGCCTGAGGTTTATCAAGCAACCGTCTGCCAAATGGTATCAGAGGGATTTACTTCGGTTTTATTGCAACTTTCTCTCTCTCTCCTTCATCTAAGATATGGTCATGCCCTCTGCGATTCCTTGAGGGTATTTCAATTGTACATTAATAACACATTGAGGAGAGTAAGTAAAAATATATTCCATGAACTCCAGAGTGAATATATTACATTTTATAACTGCAATTTATAGCATATGTGAGGTAGGCAAATTATGACCATTGCTGCATTTATTAATTTCTTGATCTATTATTACATCTTGGCAATTTTCCATCAAATTCTGTTGTTTCCACTTGACCAAAAGCCAGATAAGAATGAAAATGAAACATTAGAGAATCTCGAGGACTTAATGGATTTTGGAAGAGATAGAAAGCTGACCAGAGGCTTACTGACTTTAAGCGAGAGGACTCACAGCTCACGGGACACCCACCTCTCCATGTATGCAATAACTGCCCATTTCCTCCTCTTTGCAGAGATTCAGTCTCTGTGGACGGACCTTGAACACTTCCTTGACTACCTCTGTGGTGCTGATACACTGTCCATATTGCTGAAATTTTAAACACTATAGTATATGTTTTAACACAGCAGAGTGAAGTCTGTGATGGTGCAGTTGGAATTGTTTAATCACATCAGGTACCCACAGAGAGAAACATGTCAGTTGCTTGTGTGTGTGTTTGTGTATTGTTCGTTGAGCCTGTTTGTTTGTGTATCTGCCCATGCATTTGTGTGGGTTTGTGTATAAATGTGTGCCAGTGGGTGTTTTTGTACCACGAAAATATCTTGTAACTGTTGCTTTTGTTCGTGAGAGAGCCATAAACCAAAAAGACCTGAATACAGAAAACATAAGAAGTTTTCAACTTCTAGTTTATACATTACATTTTTTTGGTTTAACCTGAGAAAAATGGCTTGCTTCTCATTGGTTTCTTAGGTTTGGCTTATTACGTAATGTCTTAAAACCTCAAAAGAAACTTCACATGTGTTTAAACTACTTTGTACAAATTGTACATCACCACAGAACATATCTGAGTATTGGCTATTGAAGTGTTAAATGTATAAAGTGAGCTTTCAGTGGGCTGCCAGTGGATGGATGTCTTCAACACAATATAATGTCATTCAAGTATTGTAATTGGGTATCACGCAGTTTCCTTTCAGTTTCCAAGGATGTTTCAAAGAAAGAACTATGTGATTTAGTACAAATTGTATAGGGAAAATGGAGCCAATGTTCTAAGACAGTACACCTAGAAAGTGCCCACATTTGAATTGTTGAGAAAAAAACAGATATTATAGTAGTATGTGTAGTTGTCATATGGTTGCACAGAGTCTATATGCTGAATTAAAAACTAACTTAATCCAGACAGGTTTAAGATATATAAAATAAACTGCTAGGAATAATGATTTGTGTCTGATACAGTTTTTCAACAAAAAGGTTTGGGTAACTAGTTAAGAATACTTCAAATTACATCTACTCTTTCCTCCTCATTAAAAAAATCCAGAATCTATGAGTATGCAAATATTTTTCAGTTTCAAAAGTTCAACTACTGGAAACAAGATGTCTCTTACTTCATTGTAAAGCTCATTCTCAGTGTTCAGTGCACTGGAGGCTTCAAGTTTCCACATCTTAATTGTGTAGGTTGCATACAGGACCACAATTGGCTCCAAATAAGCTATAATAAGATATAAATCATGCTCGTAGTGTAGGTAGAGTAGTGCCTTAAACTCTGCACAGTAACAAAGAGTAAAAAACATGTTTTTGAGAGGAGATGCACTTTACTGTAAGTATTGAATATTCATGACAATCAAAATTAAAAAGAAGAAAAAGAGTTTACCCTCAAAAGCTCAGCTAATCTCCTTCATTAGCGCTGTGTGGGCATGTTTGATCAGATTTTATTGACAGTATAGTGGATAAACCCAAGAATATGAGAAATTGAATTCTTTCAGAAACATTATGATATTTTAATTTAACAGTCTGTCTATGTGTGGATGCAGGAGCACACACACACACACACACACACACACACACACACACACACACACACACACACACACACACACACACACACACACACACACACACACACACACACACACACACACACACCTCTGACCTCAAGGCATAAGGATGTCAAGGAAAATTTGAACTAACAATGGACTAAAAACCCAGCCTTCTTTCCATCAGTCATGAAAAGAAAATTGAGTTTTTGGAATTTAATGACTTTGTTTCTTCCAGATATGGGTAGACTGCACCAACTGGAACTCACTCCCCTCTCTAGGTTCATAAAATTCATGGACACGACACATTCCTTCCTGAGTGTCTCTGTCACTCTTCTCCCTTATTATTCACAAAGAATGTCTAAAATAGTTAGAAAATGCCTACTTAAGTGTGTAAAAGTATGTATCTTGACCTGTCTAACCGATATTAACCTTTATCGTGTTTCAGAACAATTGAGTTTGATATTATGCTAAGTTCTAACTGTTAAATCTGTTAATGTACATAGCACCACACAGAACCTGGTGATCATTTTGGTAACACCTAGTTTATTGTTTGGCTATAGTTTGATTGCTAACATCAGAAAGCTAGATTAGGAAATGAAGGTTTATTGATATTATTCTGTATTTTATTTAGTTAATCAATAGTACAATTTCTAAGTGTTTTCTCACTGGTTCATGATGTATTGATGGCAATGAAGAAAGAAATGAGTGAATTGCAAGCAAATATTCAGATATTCTATCTTAAAAGGAATAATTTTATTCCTTTTAAGTTGAAGACCAGTTTTCTCTTCACAGAAAGGAATAAATGAGTAACCTCAGGCGTTCTCCCAAAAGGGCACCAAGGATCCTATTTCTTCTAAAACATGCCTCCTAGACTATAAGAAGTTTTATAACTCCTTGTCTTCTGCTTTTTGGGCTTCTTTTTTTTCCTGGCTTGCTGACCGCTGCTGTGGTGTCTTCTGTTTTCTCTCGGCCTTGCCAGCCATTATGGCCTGTGATGCATTTCAGGCGTTGTCTTTTTCAATTTTCTCTGAGAGCTGAAAGCCCCAGAGAGAGACTCACCTAAGAAGCCAAAGACTGCAAAGATGCCTAAACCACAAGCCAAGCCATGCCGTTTGCCATTTGAATTATCTATTATTTTTGTAATCTATTTTGATTGCATAGTTAAACTATTTTTTTACTTTTCCAAGCACCGTTTTTGTAGTTAGAGCTCCAGCTTCAACTTTAAAAACTGCAACTACACGCACCAAGAGTGAAATCACACAACCTTACTGTGTGTTTATGTTGCCTCAGCGAGTCTGAGCTCTCTTCAGCGCTGGATTCACTCTCCTGCAGAAGCGCTGAACCAGAGCGCTTCACTGAACCTGCAGCAGTTCTCATCTGGCTGTCACCTCAACCCCCCACCTCCACACCCCACCCCTCCCACCCCCAAAGATCACAGAGTCTGCATCACCATGCTGCACTCTCTGGGGAGTTTGCCTCTTCATCAGCCCTTCATCACCACGAAACAGTAGGAAATTAACCATCTGACATGCGTTCTGTCTGAAGAGATGATGCAAAGAGCTAATTCTAAATTAATTTTTAAAATGGTTTTAGTAAGTTATTTGCCCCCATTGCTTTTTTAACTCTTGTTTGATAACATTCATTCATTCATTTGTTCATTCTGTTGGCAATAACTTGTTAATTTAATTACTCATCCATTCATTCATTCATTCATTCAAGTTATATGTATATAGCCTATTCTTAGTGTTCCCCATTTGTCCTTATCACTTGGTAGTTCAATAAATATCTTGATTTATCACCAAGTTGTTGTATTTATGTATTACTTTACAACAGAGATGGAGGTCCTTGTATTCAGAATTTACGACTTTCAGATATGAGACTGATTAATTTGATTTAATTATTTTTCCTCCTAATTAATTATAGCTCTTCTCAGTCGCTTTGGTACTCTTCTCAGATCAGAATCTAAATTCTCAAAACTACTTTTTCAACCTCCACATCATCCAGTCACTTGTGCACATCATAAAAGCAGTTTCTCATTGTTTTAAACAAATAGCAAATGCTTTGGCACATTCAATCTGCTGTTTCCTACATTATCAATGGCTTATGTCATGTTGATCAAAATGTATTATACTGGTTCTCTGTGGAACAATCTAACCCCCCAAAACATCTAGGCATTAGTTCATTGCATAAGTCTTTACCTGCAAAATGGTTGATCCAGTTGTCATAATCTGTCAAGTATATTTTCTATATATTACTATTAGACTTTTTTTTTGTAAATGTGTCCTGAATTGATAATTGCTCTCAGGTGAATCTTGACTTTCACTAATGAAGGGGAATGTGTGAAGTGTTCGATCAACCGGTTCTCTAAAGTAGCTCAGTGGTGCATCTCATGAACCTTCCATTGGCGAGCATATATAGACAGAGCACAGCACAGTACTACAATTTCTGACAATGGAAGAAGGCAAAAGAGGAAGAGGTAGAAGAGGCCAAGGACATTCCCGATGTTATAAGGGCCACAATTGTGGACCATGTTCTCAATCATGGCCTTACAATGGCTGAGACTGGTAAAATGGTGCAGCCTAATGTTGGGTTAGGGTTAGCATGGCCTTGTCCTCAACAATTTAAACGTTTCATAGACAGAACAGTTATATAATCCAACAATGTGCACTGTACTGTAATACTGTAGGTACTGTATACTGTATTACTTTATATTACAGTATTTCACCTGCATTTTACAGTATACAGTGAATATACTTTATACTTTATACATACTGTACATGTACTGTAACACACACACACACACACACATTTATATATATATATATATATATATATATATATATATATATATATATATATATATATATATATATATATATATATGTAGACACAGTGACATTTTTTGAAATAGTACTCAACCTTGACAGAGTTTCAATCATTGTCATCAACACATTAGCCATAATTTACATCAGAAAAGACTTACAGGGTACACTGTTATACTGTTATATTGACAACATGGCGAAGCATTTTGACTTGTTTGTAAACAATGACACAAGGACTTGTCATTCTGATGGCACTGACATGTTCATTGACATAAATATTTATTTATGGATAGGTGCCCCTATCTTAACAAGTGTAGTGTAGTATTCGCCACAACAGTGACCAAACAACCCCTGTCAACCATCAACAACCTGTCATCAGATTCTGATGAATATCGCTCAATCCTGATTGGTGCACAAAGTACATGACATCACCTTTTTTCAACTGAGCCCCCTCCCACTTGAAACCAGTGAGAGAAGCACATAAAAAAAAGAAATCCAGAAATCTGCCATGTGAAATAATTAAAACTGTTCAAACTTTGGCAGAAAATAATGTGTTTAATGTAGGATCACATTGATCATAGTAAGACGCTGATTTAAAAAAGACAAAACAGGGCATTTAATTACAGGAAAAACTGAATATAAATGTATTTGATAGAAAACTTGTTCTCCATTTATATGAAATTGTTGGCTTACCTGTAATTTACAACTACAGAAAGACAGATTCTGACATTTTTGCATGTTCAGACACAGTGTTTGCTGTTTAAAAGACAAAATTAAAAAGTCCTTTGAAGTAAATGTCCTTTGAAATTACAGATTAATATCAATGCCTTCATAGGAACTTATTAGGAAACTAATAATGTGTAACCATATTTTTTCCAAGATAAATCTTCAACACCTTATCTAGTATTTTTTTTTTTTTTGTTACATGCATCTTTGCATCAAACATATGTAAGAACGTAAAGGGCGATGAAACAAAAAACAGAAAGCTTATTGGGAAAGTTGGAGAAGGACGAACACATCGTGAGTTAAAGATGGGTGAAGGATGTCACTTTTTTTCATTGTGTCTTGAACAATGGAACGAACTCGCCCTTCACTTAAACTACTCCTTTAGATGTACTAACACTATGTATATGGTGGAGAAACATTATTATTAGGGAAGTATCTATAGAAATTTCTTGAAGTGAGCTGTAAGAGCCACTAAAGGAAAATCTTTATGAGACCTTTTCAGCTCCACAAAACAGAACTATTTACAATAGTCCTGTTTGTTTTAATCCACTGTGTTTTTTTTTCTTGCATGAAACACGTCAAGGACACCTTCATCCAGTTCTCATCCACAGATCTGCACTCTCTGTTCCTTGCAACACTCAAGGTAATTTATTTAATACATTGCAAAATCATTTATCATTTTTAAGGAGTGACAAGAGCAGGGCAGCAGCAAAGGCTAAATGATTCTTCATGGGAATAAAAGAACTTTGAGTCTGATTAGTATCTCCTGTCTTTGCAGTTTTAAAAGCAGTGGAGGAAAAATAAATATCAGGGATTCTCGCTATGCAGCCATGGCAACTCAGGCATTGACAGTAATCTCTCTCAGGAATGTGCATGACTGTTTTCAAAGTGACTGAGGCTTTGTCAAGCTTCTCACAGTTGGAGGTTAGCTCAGTCTTTATTTTGAACTGAACTGACAGCCTCACATTCATAACATATATAACTATTGTACAATTTTATATTTACACATGAAGGTTTTTCTACTATACAAACATTTTACTAAAGCATCATTTTCTGACAAAGCATCAGCTGCATATGAAATAAAAGACAGTTTCATCTTTTAAAGTTTGTTTTACAAAATCAGTCATTTCTGAAATATACCGTCAGTGAAAATATTTAAGCATGATCTTCACGCCTGCTAAAAATGTTAGTGAGAATGCCCCTGAATCAATTTTCCTAGCTATGGACACTCATGCTGCTCCCATTGTCCTTATGTCAGGATGACATACCGTCTCACCTGTCCAATTTCAAGTTGACCCATCGAATATCATTATGGGTGGCCCGACAACCGTGAAACTGTCAAAGAATAATTTATGTCATGGAATGGCTGTTACTCAACCTATACATCATCTGATCTCAACAACTTACATTTTTTATGATAGTACATTACGGGATAAAACAGCACCGCCCGAATTACGCCTGTGCAAAGAAACGCTTGCTGTGACTGTAAATGATGCTGTTAAATATACATTAGTGATTTTGTATGGCATATTAACATATTCTCTATGAATAAAGAGGTCTAAAGATTGGATTTTTGAATAACTGCTGACCTAATGCAGGCTTATCTTTCATATTATGTTTTCCATATGAGAATGTCCTTTTATTTAAGCATTTCTCCCACCATTTATGCAAAGTACAGTGGCTCTTCAGGTAAATTGCCTACACAATCACAGCTTATAAGTAGCTGTTTATGGCTCTAAATGTCATCCACTGTTGCAGTGCTCTGGTATAGGGTCGTATTCTGCTGTGCCAGCATCCCTGGGACTGCCATTAAATGGAGCTGAGCCATTGGAAATTATCTCCTCTTTCTGCTGATGAACTAATTGTACTCGTATGCTCTAATAACACCATTAAAATGTAAAACACTTGGGATCGTTACTTCACATTTGATATAGTTGTGGGACAAAGACCGAAAACGAGAGCTTCAGTCACAACAGTGTTTACGCCAGTGATGAAATTCACTTGTCAAAATCAGGAAAACTCTCTCCCAGTGGAATAAGTGACTGTTTTTTTCCCTCTCCATCATTGAAAATTGTTCTCCACGGATGCACTAAATAATGTGAATAAATGGAGGGAGAAAACTCGAGTATTACATTGTAGAACTACAGATAAGCATTAATATGAGGTTCGTGCAGAAAAAGGCCCATCCAGCTGCTAGAAGTGAATGATACAATGCTGTCATCTCAGGCTTTGATGAAAGATCTTTCATTTTCTTGGCCACTAATGGGAATTCTCACAGTGTCACTGAAACCCTCATTTCAATTCCCGTGTTTAATTCATCATATAATTTCTTCAGAGCCAGGATAATGAAATGTTTGCCACAATATTCATCCCTTTTTAGGGATTTTAAATTAAAATTGCATTCATTTATATTAGCTTATTTGGGAGATGAAACTGACTATTTTAGGGAAAAAAGGGCTATCATTGTATACCTACTCAACCCCAATACATGTGCACACACACACACACACACACACACACACACACACACACACTGGCAAGGACAACTAAAAACAATGTGGCTTTTTGTTTTCGAATAGTCTCAGTCAGAATCAGTCTCAACAAAAACAACAACAACAAAAAAAACAGGATAAAATTTCTTTGGTGGTTGTAATAAAGTCCCAGGATTTTTATAATGTAGCAGCGGGGAGGAGTCCTTGCCAAGCATAATGAATTCAGATATGAAAAGACTTTGGTTTTGACTTCACATAATTAGGCAAGATGCAATTACGCAGCGACCTTGGAGCAACGCACCTGGATAACAAGTGATCAAACAGCCCCATCCATCCACACATCCCTGCAGCTCCCTGTTGAAACAGGCCGCTACCTTGAAGCTCAAACTCATTTACTCTTTCAGACATTGTTATGTACACCCTCTTTGATTCTTGCATGTGTGTGTGTGCATGAATGTGTGCACGTCTTGACACCATACGATCAATTTGGATCTGTTGCATGATTCAAACCTCGTGTGTACCAGATTGTGGCAGAAGAATATATTGTAATAGTCAGAAAATCAAAAACAATTATCGGTTGGGAGTGTGAGCTAAATTGAACTATTTCACCAGAAATATGGGTGAATATAAGCAGTATTACACAAAAAACACAAGTTCATTATTTTGGAGATAGTACTGGAAAATTTTGTTAAGCTTTTTTAAAACAGTCACTATTCAAGCAAAGTATTCTAATGAAGTAATATCAGGTTGTTGGCAAAGATATGGGGAAGGTGCTGCCAATCACACCCATATATTATTTTCCTGCCCAGTTTTGCAGCAATATTGGAGTGAAATAAGAAAAATCATTGATACCACATTTCAGTGCACACTCTTTTGGGGGCAGAGCAAGAACTACTAGGCAGAACATATCAGTTTGTCAAACTGAAAGGTACTGTACTTCTTCAGAATTTTAAGAGTAGCAGATAATATAAAAAATGGTTTGAAACCAAATGCACCACAAATAGGTTAAATAGTCGAGCAGGAGAAATAGGTTCCCATGTACCCGCATGGCATTTTTTTGTAACCTGTTTTTTTTGGACCCTAATGGTGTCTAGTTAAGAATTTTTCATGTTGTCAAGGTCAACTAATGGCCTATGGGGTTCGTTTGGTGGCCATCTAGACAAATTAACCACTTTTTCATATAATTTTGGCACCAGGAATCAAATGGAAAGGTCATTGACATGGTACAAACACTCTTTATTGGTGGAAAAACAGGCAATTAACAAATATGAGGCTCATAACAATATAACTTGCTATTTTGTTTTGCAATAGTTCCCTGCAATAGCCAAAGGAAACTAGTTTATTCTTTTATACCAATTGCAAGGTTATTAAGTGGATGGCAATCACTCTTACTGACGTAAATGATGATGAATCAGTGAAATGGGGTTTTGATGGCTTTTGCATTCAATTAGTCTAGCTAGTATTATCAGATTGCCATCTATGTCAGTTAGAGTGACTGCCATCCATTTAATAACCTTGCAATTGATATAAGAGAATAAACTAGTTTCATTTGGCAGGAAACTTTTGTGAACCATTAACCACTAAGGGTGAATATGCAAGTGCTGACTCAAGCCGCCTGGCTAGTCTGTTTGTTTATTTGTTTGTTTTGGTATCAACATTTGTTACTGTAACAAAGACTGTACCTGGCGATCATGTTAGGGAATATGTTTGTCAAGTTTGTAGTGGTGATCTGGGCCCTGGTGATCCTCTGGGACTGTTTCTTTTTGACTGCACTACTTGCCTCGTAAGTTTGGGTATTCAGTCATTCTGGAATATGTGCCTGACCCAGATTACGCATTAGTGGCCGAGCACATGGTTGCCAGTTACAATAAAGCGCAACGTAACTCTGCTAGTGATCCGATCCTCTTATTGGGTGATTTTAACAGATGTGTCATTTCCACCCATCTGCCAAATTTGGAGCAATATGTGACCTGTCCAACGAGGCTAAATAAGACTCTGGACCAGTGCTGTGGAGATGTGGAGGGTGCTTATGTGCCGCCCACTACTAGGACTGTCTGATCATAACATCATCCACCTCTTGCCAAAGTGTCGTCAGAAACTAAAAAGGGAGAAACCTGTTATCAAACACATACAGGCCTGGACAAATGACTCAGTTGAAGACCTGAAGGGTTGTTTTGATGCCACTGAATGGGACTTATTCCTCAATGACCAGGTCTCCTTTAGTATCCTTGAACTGTTAACCTGTACTATCACCAGTTACTTCTGTGTTGACTCTATCATTAAAACAAGTGTCAGAATCTACCCTAATAACAAGCCAGGGGTCAATGAAAAACTAAAACACCATTCAAAAGAAAATAGCTTTTAGGAGGGAGACTGCAAAAAGTGAGAGATTTGGAGAAGGAAATAAGATGCATGGTTAAGAAAGCAAAAATGGACAAGGTCAAAGAATAAGCTGAGGAGAAGCTGAGGAATAGAAATGCAAGAGCTGCTTGGAGGGGATGAATACAATGATGGGATGGAAACTGTGGTGGAAAACTGTCCTTCCATGAACAGGCCAGTAATTGTGCAAAGAAAACATTTACATCTATAAGAGATAGTTTCCATGGGAATACGGACAGGGAGAATCAGCATTGTCATATTTTAATCTTCTGTGTGTGATGAGCGAAGGCCACTAGGCCCTGTATATTATGAGAAATGTGGAAGAGGCTAAGTACAACTGATACATGTTAGAGAAGTGTGAGACACCATTGTTTTCTGAGATGAGTCATGTCTGGATTATTACCAAAGTGTTAAGATCAAGCTAGGTGGGGTTTAGCAAATAAGCGACACATTAGGAGGGGTTATGAGAGGTATATAATTTAATGTTTTATGATTTTTCATTAGGTTCTTTATCCCTGGATCAAGGCCTCCGTTTGCTTTGTATTGCTCTTTATGCAGAGTAAACCTATTCACCTTGAACTCTACCAGCTTCCAGTGTATTTCTTTGAGTCTTTCTCTTATAAGTTTTGAGTTTAATACTAAGTTGTGGGTGACCTGAAGATTTATTGGCCTATCTGAAGATTTCCTACAACAAAACACAAGCAGCCTCTCAATGTGATGACCCTGTTAGCCTCTCAAATGATCTGAACATGTTCTATTCTATATTTGATAAACATGACTTCAGTGATGAATGTGACTCTGTGAAGGAATGACACCTGCCCCTGTGATATGAAAGGAAAAGGAAGTCTTTTCGATCCTCCAGTGAGTCAACCCTTGAAAAGCCCCCGGGCCAGATGGGCTCAGGGGAAGGCTCTTGAAAGAATGTGACTGTCTTCAAGCCTGCTATCATGAAGGGGCAGGAAGTGGAGCAATTCACTCACTTCAAATATCTGGGAGCAATCATTGACAATAAACTCACCTTTCAGATCAAAGCAGACTACATTTACAAAAAGGCAAGGCAGTGGCTCTCTCTCTTCAGGAAACTGAGGAGCTTCAATGTCATCAAACACATCCTGACCATGGTCTACAGTACTGGTTCTCAACGTTTTTGGTGTCAAGGACCCCCAAATTGATATACATCAGGCCATGGACCTGTATTTGATAAGATGTAGTCTCAAGGATCTCCATGTGATAAGATTTAATTATTCCATACCTGTCTACATTGTAGATTGGCAGATTAACAGTGAAGAGTGTGAAACTGATGAACAGAATAGTCATTCTTATACAGCCTCTCATTGGGCTAACTTCTAGTCAATGAAATAACAGTGAAATTAAAATATTCCCCATTTTTCTAGGGACCCACTGGAACCCTCTCAAGGACCCCTGGGGGTCCCCGGACCCCAGGTTGAGAACCGCTGGTCTACAGGTCAATCACCGAGAGTGTTCTCATCACCTTTAACATTGTCTCCTGGTAGGGGAACCTCTCAGTTAGACACAGGCACAAGCTGACCCAGGTAGTCAACCAGGCCAGCAAGATCATTGGAAATAAACAATTGCAACTCCAGAACCTATACAATCGGTCCTTAACCAAAAAGGCAGGTCTATAATGACCCCACCCACCCCCTTCACTCATTATTCAAGCTGTTGCAATCTGGCAGTAGACTCAAAAAAAATGGAAAAATGAAGAAGTAATCTATGCCCTTTGCTGCGGCTATTCTAAACAGAGACATGAGCACTGCTGCTGCTGAAAATCTATTTTATATATTTTAGCTGCTCTTTACTGTCTGTTTTACAGTGTGTTGCCAGAATGCCGGAGGCAAATTTCCATTTCATGTAATGTAATGGAAAATAAAGTTTTCTTATCTTATCTTAGAAACAAATAGCAAAAATTATATTGTTATGAGCCTAAAATTTGTTATTTGCCTGTTTCTCACCAATAAAGAGTGTTTGTACCATGTCAATGGCCCAATGGGCCATTAGTTGACCTTGGCAACATGAACAACAACATGAACTAGACACCATTAGGGTCCTTAAAAACAGGATACAAAAAAATGCCATGCGGGTACGTGGGAACCTATTTCTCCTGCTCAACTAAAATGGACACAACCAATGAAATCTACAAAATGTCTATGAAAAATCATTGGATTAGGAAATGTTTTTGAAACTTTTTATTTATTTATTTTTTAGTTATTATTACACTGAACTAAAAATTGACGTCAAAATGAGATTAGAGACAAAAATATGAGTAAAAATAAATAAAATATTGAGGGGGGGCATGACTATCACTTTACGACCTTTGATCCATTCTTTTCAGACCAGCTGAGAACTCGACCCATCTTTTCTCTTTTATGGTGTCCATTTTGCACAACATTGTCCATGGGTCCTTGCTTTTGTCCTTAGATAATGAGTCAGTTTTTCCATGGAATATATTTCCTCTACAATGTCCGGCCACTGTCCTGGTCTTGGAAGGTCACATTTCAACCAGCTCCTTGCGACGGCCTTTTTACATGCAAGTATCAGGATTTTTAAGGGGTAGATGTCCTTCTTTTGAATTATGTCTCCGGATATCAATCCCAGGTACACAATCTGGGGTTCTCTGGGAACCTTGTGGCATTAATTTTCCTCAAGAGTCTGAATAACCCTGTCCCAGGATGTTGGTATTTTTATGTATGAACAGAAAATATGTGAGTGATTGGCATTCATCAGTCTGCACTGTCTCCAGTATTGCTGTTGTTTGCCCAATTGTTTATTTTTTTATGTGGGGTTTAATAAAAAAGCAGATTAAATTCTTCCATCTGAATTTCCTCCATCTTTTAGAGCTAGCGTTCTACACATGGAGTACAAATCACTCTTCAACAGTGTGATGTTTAATTCTAGTTCCTATTTCAATTTTACATATAGTGAACTTTTTCTGTTTCGTTTTTGTAAACTACTCTACAGCTTAGAAACAATTTTTGAGGGGGTTTGTTTGATGCACACCTCTATCACTTCATTACCTTCTGCTGAAATTCTTTTTTTAATTTCTGTATCATAGAAATGTCTTAGCTGTAAATATCTGAACAGGTCTCCATTTTCTAAATTAAATTCTACTTTGAGTAGAAAGTTTTAAAAGTTTTTCCCTCTACGAGTGTACAAATATCTGTTATTCCTTTTTCTCTCTACCTTACAAACATGTTATCTTTCTCTCCAGGTCTAAACCTAGGGGTCTGAAAAGGCCAAATCAGGAGATTACATTCTCCTTCCAATTTGTATTTTTTGAAAATCTCATTCCATATTTTCAGTGATTCTTTTCAAATTTATTTTTCTCCCTTTTGGTCTATATATTCATTTCCACCTAGCCTGGCCTGAGGTTTAGCTCATTGTGTTTCTATCTAGCATGACACTCCAGGGATCACCAATACACAATGTATCTCATTTGGGCAGCGTAATACTATTCTCTAAAATTTGGCAGTGCTAGTCCTCTGTTCTCCTTGTCAATTTGGAGTGTCTTGAGTTTTACCCTTGGCCTCGCTTCTGCCCAGATAAACAAGGATATCTGTTTATCCCATGCTATAAACTGAGATTCTGGGATTCTGACTGGTAGTGATATAAAGTGGTATAGCAACCTTGGCAGCACGTTCATTTTCACCACCTCAATTCTCCAGTACTAGTGTTGACCATCGTGTTATATCTCTCTGTATCCTATTATTTATTTTGCTGCAATTTGTTTCATATATTTTGTTCAATTCCTAAGTGATTAAGCACTCCCAGGTATTTTACTGATTACTTTATATGTAGTTAAGAGAAAGTACCTATGATTTTGTGATGTTCAGTTTAAGACCCGACATCAGACCGTGGTCAGCCAGAGTTGTCATAAGTGACACAAGTGTTGAGTTTAGGTTTTGGAGATATGTAATAGTATCATCTGCAAAAAGTCCTATTATATGTTCTTTTTTTGCTATGTTGATTCCTTTCAGCTGTTTGTTTTGTCTGATAGCTTGAGTCAAAGGCTCAATAAATAATGCAAAAAGGGAGGAGCTAAGGCAGCAGCCCTGACTAGTGTCTCTAAACAGCTTAAAATTGCCATTGATCTTTATTCTGGTGGTTGGGTCTCTATACACAGATTGTACGCATCTAATGAATTGGTTATTAAAACCCAGCCTCTCTAGCACTCTATACATAAAAGGCCAGCTGACTCTATCAAACACCTTTTCCGCATTGAGACTGACCAGGGCTACACTTAGATGTTGTTTATTAGCCTGTTCTATAACATCTAGGGTTTGTCTGATGTTATCTTGTGTTTGTCAACCTTTTATAAACTCTGTCTGAACTTCATGTATTAAATCGGGCAGAAAGTGTTCAATTCTTTTGGAGATTATAGATGTAAACACTTTATAATCTACGCTCAGTATAGAAATTGGATGAATAGATTCACAACATTCTTTATTTTTACCTTCTTTCTGGATGACTGATATCACAGCCTCTTTCCATGATGGTGGTGCCACAGCTTTGTTGAGTGTCCATTTTAAGGATTCTAGCAATACAGGGGGGAGGTCTTCAAAGATTTTTTACCATTCATTTAGGAAACTGTCACTCCCTGGGCATTTATTTGTTTTCAATTTACTTATTGCTATGTCCAATTCTTTTTTTGTGATGGGGACAGTTAATTCATCATTTTGTATTATTCCTATGGAGGGAAAGTCTAACGATAGCAAGTATTGTTTAATGTTATCTTCATCAACAATCTTAGGCTGTGAGTATATGGTTTCGTAGTAATCTTTAAAGATTTTATGAATTTCTTCTGGTTCATAGGCTATTTTATTAGTTGAAGGGTCTCTGATCTTGTGTATTGAATTATTAATTTGTTATGTCCTGAGGCATGTTGCTAAAATTTTGGTTGCTTTTGGGCCAGATTCATAGAAGGCTTGTTTTGTGAATCTCAATTTCATTTCCAATTTGTTATTCAAGATGATCTCTATTTGTTTTTTTAGTTCTTTTATCTGGTTTGTCAATCCTTTGTCCTCATTTTTTGTTGTTGTTTCTCTAGTTTTCTTAGTGTTTTCTCTAATTTATCATATTTTGTCCTCTTAATCTTATTTAAGTATGCCATTCTTGAAATTAGTCTCCCTCTCATTATTGTTTTGACTGTGTCCCATACAATAGCCATTGTTGTTATCTTTTATACAGTCACTATTTTTTTTGTAAATCTCCTTTACAACAGTCTCATTGTTTAAAATATTGATATTTAGTCTCCATAATGAAGTCTTTGGTCTGCTATTCAAATGTATAGTTAAATAGATTGCGTTGTGATCTGATATGTCTGCTGTTCCTATTGAACACTCCTTTACACTGTGTCTGTCTATAGTGTTCATTAGAAAATAGACTAATCTGGAGTGCACCTGGTGAGTAGGTGAATAGTGAGTATGTCTTTGGGGTCTATGCTCGTTCCAGGACTCCTCTGGCTGGCTTTCAGCAGCTAGCGTGCTCTGCTTCAGTGTTGCTAGCTTTCACTGCCGAGGCACTTTTATCTTGAGTCATTTTTTTCTCTGTTATTGCCTTTGGTGTTTCTTTTCCCACTCATCTACCCCTTTCACTGATAAATGTGGAGTTTTTTATTCAGGGGATAAATTGCGATAGATCTGGGAGCGCGGTGTCTCTATGTATCTAACTACTCCATCAGCTAACCTAAAGTGCTCGTAGGATTAGGAATTTAGTTGATTCGTCTGAAATATGATGGAAAAAGTGAAGATACTGAGATTTCATCGTTAATATAGAGACAGCCAGAGGGTACAAGATAAAAGGGAGGTATATTGATGGATATTCCTACCAAAGCCAAATCTACCTTTTGTTTTTTTGTTTTTTTAAATTTTATTTTAATTTATCATTATAATCATCATTATTACAGTATTTTCTGTCCTTTTTGTCTACTCTGTCAATACTGAGTGTATAATGGAAAGTAATGTTGCGGCAAAGGTTTTAGATTTCAACAATGAGGCTGTTGGGTATAATTTGCACTCACAATTTGCAGAATTACACAGCATTGTTCCCACTTGCCCCTGTATTTACTTAGAAGGAATTAGAAAAAGTGTGCATACAATGACATTTTTTTAAAGGGCCAAAACATGAACACCCATCTGAATCAAATACAATATAAGAGCAATTTATTTAAAGGCCCTTATCAGTTAAATTATTCCGTTTTTCTGTTTAGGGAATCCAGGTGCAATCACTGAAGGGGGTGGAAATGAATCTGTTTCTTAATTTATTTATGTAAACTTGGCCTCCCTCCAGTTGCAGCAGATGATTTCATTTGTCTGAGCAGAGTGCCTGATGTAATAGGATTACAATCTGGCTGTTGCAAAATTGTCTGTGGACCTCTGTGTTTCTGAAGGCTTGAAGCAGGTCTATTAGCTCATGATGGCATCCTCATGTTTTTTATTGTTCAGCTTCATCTGGCAATAAAGTACTCATTAAATCATACAAGTTAACCTACTGGTATGACTTCTAAGGTCGGGGGTTATTGATTGAGATTAGAGGCACTCAAAAAAGATGTTTTGGTCACATGAAGTTGAGGCATTTAGAAGCCAAACTACTAACACTGCTGTCTTACATTCCAACCTGGGATCCTCAGTTTATGCAATCATGTAATGGCTCAAATACATTATTGTTTCACCACCAGACTGACAGTAGTGACCTTATTATTGCATGCAAATATAGTGAAATGTGATTGAAGACAACCTTAAAGTCAAACCTTCATTCATATATTTTGGACACTTGAGGTCAGCCGTATAAAGTTGATATAGCAAACATGTTAGCTAACACTTACTTTACACATCCAGCAGACACAGAGCAACATTAGCATTCATTTGGAGTCATGTGTCCAGCCACCTGATGATTGTAATGTTCAATAGTCTCTCTCCTTTTAGCTCTGGTTTGGTCTCCACTTACTCTTGAGAGAAATATTTTGGTCTTTAGTTGCTCAATGTTCCAGTATGTTCTCCAGCTAGTTGCTACATTTGTGTGTCTTCCATTTGTTGCTGGGCAGGTAGTGTACAGTTGGTTTATCTTCATTTTGTGAAAACAAAACAGCTGGAAACATGGTTGATGAGAGCAGTGAGACTGAAGCTAAACACTAATGTTGTTGTAACAAAAACAAAAACAATATGTTGAGAGACGTTAAAATGCTTTGTAGAGCTGAGACAAACTGCAGCGATTGGGTGATAATTCTCTATGGGCGACAAAACAAGCATTTTTAGTGGACGTACATTGACGGGATGCTATTGCCCCATCAGATTACATTGCAGCTCGTGTCATGGCTGCCGGCTGAAGCAATCTTGTTCAATACTGGACCAATTTCAAAAAGTGTTGTCCCCATTAGTCACTTAGACACAAAAAGATGGGAAAATAGGGCAAAGTTGAAAAATGCCAAAGTTTCCCTTTAAAGAAAGTAAAGACAGCATGCAAAATATTTCATCACATATCACACTGAGCTTCCTGAGTTTCCTCTGTCAGTGCATCATGGTGGAGAGCACTGCTTTTAGAAGGGATAGAAGAAATGATGATTACAACCATCCCCTAACACACCCAGTGATAATTTACAATCATAAATTCTTCCTAACCCTACCCTGGTTCCCTGTGAGAAAAGAAATTCCACCCACGGTAATGCCTTCAGTGCACCACCACTGAACACAGTGCTGAGTCACTACTATTAACTATTACCAGCGAAGCTGACATGAAAATGAGGTTCAGTAGAGAAAGTCTCATCAGAGGCACAAGCTCATGTCTCCAAGGCATATTCAGATGAAGGGTTCCCCGGAGACACTTGGCAGCTTCAGGAATGTCCTCAAGGTGGGATTAAGGAGAACTTTCACACTGGGGACACATCCACACGGGGCACCACATACCACACTTTGGATATATCTGTCATCTACTCTATTATGCTCAAGTACATATATCTGAATGCATTATGACTAACATTTTTTTTTGGCTTTGAGTCTTTATCTTTATGATAAATGATTCTATAAGGGAATAGACCCTCACTTTGTTGTATTTCTGTCTACTCTTCTCTGACACACTTGGCATTCATTTATTAATTATTATTATAATTTCAAAGTCGTCTCCCTCTCATAGGTAATAATTTACATTTCACTCTGAAAGCCTTATTCACTTTTCTATGTCAGTAAAATCGTGTTGGGTGCTTATTCACCTTGATTTGTTTAAATTCAGCATTTAAAAAATGGTAAGCAATTTTAAATGTAATGTTTCAGCTTTTTTTTTTTGTCTTTTTTGCCTGCAGTACACTCAACATAGCACTGTGCCGCATAATCCTTGAGCAAATCCACAAGTAAAAGAATATCTAGAGGGATCTGGCATATACCTTTATGTTAAAATTAAGCACTGCTGTCATCGTACAAGCAATACACTGCACAGAGCTGCACATGAGTAAGTGCACAAAGGAGACAGGAATCTGCATTTTATTCCCTAGGCTACCTATTCTGAAACACAAGCTCAGATACTCAAACAGGGTGAGACCCGGGGAGCAACGAGAGTGAAAATATCTTGCAGGCGGAAGATATGACATGATAGATGCACCATGAACAGAAATGAGGTGCAAATAGAGGAAAACAGCTTGTAAGCGCTCGTCTCTAAATAGACTGAGGGGCTCGTTTTCTATTTTCTGTTTCGCTTCCGTCTAAACCTACAACACACCATGAAAGTTTATGCTGTTTCATCCCAGCAGACACAAATCCTGGATGACATGGCAAATCCATCCATCGGTGATTAGCACCAGTGACGCAAAGAGACAGCAATTTGTTCTTTGACTTTAGGCCTGACCACCTACACACAAGCTTAGCGTGGCTCCTCTCTCTCGTCTGCTGTTTCTAAGAGCCTGCTGAGAGCTCCCCAAGCACTACTTCATCTAGTAGGATGTCAAACATAATGTTGACAGTTAATGTGGTCATTTGGTGCATGGCTGGCAGTGATGGCTTTTCAATTAATACAGCTCAAATGGCAAAAATGCTCAATTAGCTTTAATGTATTCAACTCTCTGATGAATGTTGTGTAAGTGGATGAGGGAAAAAGTAATTTATCTGCCGCATTTTACCTATAATGACTTAACCTACAGTTGCAATGTTCAGCACTGCAACAAGACCAACTGTTATTTTCCAACCTAAGCCTCGGACATTATATAGGCTGTTGTCTGAAAAACCTAATGTTCTCCCCTTGTGGGCTGTGGAATAGACTACAGAAAGCAAGACAGAAAGGCATGCTGGCAAAGCCGGGTAAAGAAAAGTGAAACTCAAGCTGCTGCACAAAAACTTCTAATACCCACACAGACAAGAGGAACAGATGTAAACATACTGGTAAATATCAAACACTGACAGCCTTCAGAAGCCATGTGAGACTGCGGGCCCCAAGAGTGTTGACTACAATTGGATGGCACATGTGCCTTGTGCCGTATTGAGCTCTCAGTTGCTGTTATTCTTCATTCTTTCATCTTATCAGCCCTTAATGCGTGTGGTGAGAGCAACAAAGATTTTGGATTGTGGATGTCATTGACCACAGTTGTTCTTTCGCTTTTTCATACAGATTGACGTGTTTTTCTGCAAATCCTCAGCCCTGGACAAAACATAGCAACCAGTAAGTGTGCTGTCTATAAAACTCAAGCTGGGTAATCCTCAAACTGCTTCTTAGACCCGTCTTCAAGTCTACCAATCTGAGTCAGATTAGACAGTGCTAACAGGATTGCCTTGGAAACATAATATTAATTTTAAGCCTCAAAAACAGGATAGCTACACCTCATGTATTGCTGCTCTGGGGTGATGTTCTGCAGATGTCGAGTTGACTTCTCCCCTCTCTGAAGTGTCTACCAAATTGAGTTTTTCTCAGAAGGAGAATAATTCAATAAAATCAGAGCAACTCTCCTTGAGAATTAGTTCCAGATGTTTGGCCTCAGATGTTTGGATTCACGCTGACAGTTTGTGCGTGTGTGTGTGTGTGTGTGTGTGTGTGAGCGTCTGTATACGGGCATTTGGGTGCCAGCCCATGAGATTTATCTGCCAGTGCAGTTGAGCAAAAGCCAACAGCAGGTGTGAGATTATGGTTCGCTCTTATTTTGAGGTGAACAGATGTGTGGCTATTAAAGCCTTAGTGGATACAAAAGCTGCTCTTCTGTATGATTGTTACCATCCATCTAATCATGTCTAGGCCCCCAACATGAGTCCAGGCATGGATGACGTCTTTGTTGAGATGGATCTTTATAAGTTTCTATATGTTTCTATACCTGCAAATACATATGTTAAATGAAAAAAAAATTGGATGAAATTCTAACTGACCAAATGAGGATAGGTTTTGTTGGAGAGAGTTTTTAGCAAGAACCATTTTTAACAGCTTTTGTTGATGGTAGACTTCTAAAAGAGAGTGGATTCAACAAACTGGCAACTTGGTTGTTGTCATGGTTTTGTCACAGTCTGGCTCTGTGTTCTTTAGTTGTTGTTCTCCTCCGTTTCACCAGAGACTCTCAGCCTGTTCCCCTTGTTAAGACTGGACTGAGTTGCAGTGGGCTGTTTTGAGTTGTATCTTTAAAGACTTCTGGCATGATAGTATTTAAGCTGCCTTTATTAGTTATACTGTGTTCATAGTGTTTCTAAGTTTCTCGTTTTCTGTTTTTCCTCCTGTGTCCCCCGCCTGTGTTTCCCTCCACACCTTCCCTGCATTCAGCTTTGTTAGCCCTGCCCCTTTTCCCAGTGTTTTGCTTCTTTCCTGTTCTCCTGCATTATCTCCTCATTCCACTCACTTGAGTTTCTCCACCCATCACCCCACCTGCACCTCATGTCCTTGTTAGTTCAGTTAGTATTTTAGTCCTGTTTTCAGTTCGGTCTTTGTTGGATCCTTTGTTATGTTGTGCTCTGTGTTGTTTAGTTTTGCTTTGACCTGCCGGTTTTGTTTTTGCCTGCATGAGCCTTAAATAAAGAAGTTAATCTTCAGCCTCGCACAGCCTGCGGTCTCTTGCATCTGGGTCCACCTGCTGCGTTCCATCTAACAGGTTGTACGGTGAATTTGCAAACTACCTCCTCCCTATGAGACATGAGTACACATTTGTACACAATCATACAAGCATGGTCTCATAACAAAACTTAGGCTATTTCAAGATAAAGTAAAACAGTTTTGTGTTTAAAGCCTCAAGCTTTAAACACAAAACTGACATCATCCTATAGTTAATATGGCTAGTGTGTTAACAAGTCAGTTGTGTTGTGAAGGGCAGTTTTATCAGCTTAGAATCATAGTTAAATTAAAGTCTTTTTTTTTTTTTTATCTCATAAGGACCTGGAAACAGTTATTTTTGCTTTTATCACCTCGGCTTGACTACTGTAATTCCCTGTATATGGTGTTGACCCATTCCTCCAAATGGTTTAAAATGCAGCGGATGGACTTTTAACTGGGAGAAGGAAAAGACAACACATCACTCCTGTTCTGGCTCACTTGCTCTGGCTGCCAGTGAAATACAGAGTTGATTTTAAAATCTTACTATTTGTTTTTACAGCCCTAAATGGATTACGTCCACAATACGTTATTGATTTCATACTCTGCCCCCAGGTCACTTAGGTCAACCTCACAACAATTCCTCTCAGTCTCCCACTCACACCTCAAACCACAGGTGACCAGGCTTTTTCTGTTCCTGCTCCCAGGGTCTGGAATAATCTCCCATCTCACATTAAGTCCTGTTCCACTATTGACAGTTTCAAATCAAATTTAAAGACCCACCTTCCTTCCTTTTCTCTTGCTTTTAGTTAAGTCTGAGATTGTTTTAATCTGTTGTTGGTTTTTATTCAATTTCTCTTATCTTCCTATTCTATTACTTTGATTTTGATTTTATCATTTTAGTTGGTTTAGGGGGTTTTCCATTAGTCTTGTCCTCCAAGTATTTTGTATTATTGTATTACATTATGTATTATTGACTTTCGTGTATACCTGTATTGTGGCGGATGTTAATCTATCTGCCTCGACTGGAAAACACTTTGGGTCAGCTCCTGTTTTTAAATATGCTATATGAATAAAAGTGACTTAATTTGATTGGACTTAGCCATGTTAACTATGGCTAACATGTTGGCAAACAGTTGCCTATTTATGCACGGAACAGACCTGGGGCAAAATTAGCATCCATTTGACGGTGTTTTTTCTGGCTACCTGGCATGTGTAATTGCAGTCTTCAGTCTCCTTTTAGCTTTGTTTTGGTCTCCACCAAACCTTGGGGGTTTTCTGGCTCTTTATAAGTGTTAAATGCCAGCTGGCTAACTTTGTCTGTCTGCCATTTGGCACTGGGCCTTTAGCATACAGTGGGTTTATCAAAGCTTTATTGCTGAAAAAAGCTGGCTGCTGGTCTAGAAACAGTACTGATGAGACCAGTGAGAGTGAACCAGAACAATAAATTTTCAGGTTAAAATGCTCTTCAGTGCTGTAAGGAACCACATAATTATAATTATATGTGGATTTGGCACTACAAGCAATATGTTAAACATTACTTATGGCCATTTGATCTATTGTTAAAAAAAAATACTGATCAGAGCTAGCTTTTAAAATGTATGAAACATTAGTCAGTTATTTGAAATTCCTACTTAATTGTGCTCAAGTAAACGTTTTAATTTCATTCTTTCAATTAACATTTAGAAAGCAGAAACATTTTAATGAATAATAAGTGGCACAATGAGGATGATTTTGGGAAGAGGGAGTCATCATTATTCTTCTGAGTAGGGACTGACTCTTGACTTACTGCTGCCATTAATTGGATCATAAGGTTCCTACCAGAAGCTATGGAAAAGGCTTATTGGTGCTTCACCTCAGACAGATATCCTGTCTGCCACTCCAGCACTGAGCAGCTTGCAGAGGTCTGGGCTCAATGTTCTGGTCATTAGTTCAAGACCATTGACTTGATAATCTCACCTGGGAAGGACAGGTAATGGTTCCTATCGGCGCAATTATGGCTACTCACACAAACAGCCATTTGTACTTGTCATGTACATACCTGCTGAATTTCTGTGATCTCCAGAGCTAAATGGTGGTTGCTGACATCTGGCGCAGGCCTGAGGCCACAAAACACTGTGTTCCACTATTTTCTAAAGTTTAAGAAAATCTTAAAATCAGCCATGGAAAGGAGATTAATTAATTGAAATACACATTTTAATCAATATTTTCACCCACTGCAATCATTGTAATTTCCATTTCCAGGGTTGTACATGTTGCTTCTCCTCAACAATGTAAATCTTATAAATGTATTTATGTGTGTGTGTCTCCGTAACGACAAGTACATTGGAGAATATCTGTCAATACTAATTTGAAGTGCCTGTTAACATAATTATGTTGGTGTTTGAAGCTGTGATTGAAGTTACTCTGGGTAGGAATCTATTTACACAACTGTCAGATGTCCATTTGCTATGTTATGGCTAATTACTCTGTTTCATTATGATATATCCGCACCAGAGTGCAGATAATAGTTCTAGATAATTACTGTACTGTTATCAGCTTTTTTATGTTGTGAGTGAAATTCTAATTTCTATTCAAGTTCACATAAACAAATTAAACAGTTTTACCTTAACTCCAACCTATACCCAACGTTGTTTAACTTGTCTAAACTGAGTACACCTTCTCACACAAGTGAGCTTAAGATTCATATTTGCGCATGAACGCTCAATTTAAGCACTATTATGGTTTACAGTCATTCACTATTTATGCCCCTCTGACTTCAAACCATGTTTTCCCACCCTCTCTTGTAGATGATGCTTTTTTTTACTTTAGTCCAGGTCAGGTATTTGCAAATTTAAAGATCTACATATTGATAATGTATTTGCCTCCTTTCAACAGCCCTTGCATAAATACTCACTACCTAAGCAACATTTCTACAGATATCTGCAAGTCTGTTCTTTTATCTGCTCTAGATTTCCTGGATTTCCAACTCTACCTATTGATACACCCCTTGATGACTTCTTGACACCAGTCAACTCATTTAAGGGATTAATTTCACTGGTTTGCTATAGAATTCCATACATCCGCAAACATCTAACCCATTAGGGCCCTGTGGTAGGAAGACCTGGCAGAAGAAATTTCTAATGAACTATGGTCTCATATTTTACATCAGGTTCATAATTCTTCTATTTGTGCAAGGCACGCTCTTATACAATGCAACATTGTGCACTGCACCCACTACACCAATGCTAGATTATCTAAAATCTTCAGCAATGTTTCTCCTGCATATAATCTCTGTCAGCATTCCCCAGTGAATCTCATACACATGTTCTGGCTATGTCCAGGCTTGAGTAACTACTGGACTGAGACTTTTAAAACTCTCACAGACATTATCAAAGAAAGGTGTGCACCAAATCTGATCTCAGCTTTGTTCGGTATCTATCACTCTTCTTCTCTGTCTGTATCTAAGAAACACACTATAGCCTTTGTAACCCTGCAGACAAGAAGACTGATACTGGTTCACTGGAAGGCCAAAAATTCTCCTCCTCACTTTCATTGGATGACAGATATTCTTTACTTCCTTAAACCTGGAGAAAAATTTGGCTCACTCTGAAGCGCTCACCCAGTAAGTTCTTGAAAGTGTGGATCCCTTTTTTTCAAAAGGGTTGACTTTCCACCTCACAAAGATTAGAGGATATAGCCTACAGGTAGAGCCTGCTCCTTCCATTCCCACACATAATGTGAGACGTGACCTCTGCATAATCCTGTGTGCACAGTGTGCTACTGACTGACAACCCTGACTCTCTATTATCATTATCGTCATTAGTATTATTTTCTTTTTTACTCATTTATTTTTTTTCTTTTGTTTCCCCTGTCCCTTCTTGATGTGATATTTTATATAATTATTATTATCAATATGTCACTGCTAGTATTATTATTTTAATTTATGTCTTCATTGTTCTGTTTTTTAATTAACTCATGACAGCATACTGATTGTGACAACCAGTGTGTGTTGCTGTAAATATTCTGTGTAAAACTGAATAAATAAAAGTGGGAAAAATATTTGCACATGAACACACACACATAAAGTGAGATGACTTCCTGCTCTCTGCAAGTCAGCACTCCTGTGCTCGCCACACTTTAATTATTTTAATATATTTTTTCCTTCCCAGAAAATTCAGTTAAAGACATCCAGGATAATGTTGTGGCATTTCACTGGTAAGTGTTGGTCTTTTCTTCAAACCACCGAAAGGTCACATCCAGTGATAAAGGAAATCAGCACAGAATAAGGCGTTATTCCTGGCTGAAATATATCAAAACAAAGAAAAGAAAAACAGAAGAGAAAAGCAATCTGTCTTATCACTTGAGGCTGGAAAAAAATCCCTGAAACACTTCTCCATTTCCACTTGAAACTGTTTAAGTGCTGAGGATGTTAAATCACATACTTTTCAAACACTGTAATACCTACCCCACCAGTTAAGTAGATTAAGGTAGATTAAATGTATTATTGTCTTACATTGCCTTCATTTTAATATTTTCAGGAGGCAGGTAATCCAAAGATTAGAAAGCAGATCATTTTGTTGAGTTTTGTGCAACGTGACTGATTACAATTTTAAGTAATTTAACCTGTAACATTTTAAAAGTACGATCCAAGACAAGGTGGCACGTGCTTCCCCAACATGACTAAACCTTTAGAGTTCCAAAATTGACTCCTGCTCACTTCAGTGCCCTACATTTCTCGCCTTTCAGATGGAATGTTTTGGATTTGATTGATTTCCAACTTGATCTATCTTTGCACCTGTACTCAACCACCTCCATCAACTTGGCAGAAATGCATCTAGAGAGCTATTGATTTTTGCAACCCTGAAATCACTTAGAAGAGGATATACACTTTGCTCTCACTGTACCAAAATAATTTTATCTCTCCAAAATGGTTTCCTATATTCTCAATTTCACAAACCCATTTAATTCAAGGGAACATTACCGAGGGGGAAATTGAACATGGACTGGCTGCGCCCCAGAGTCAATGAAACTGTAAGATATAGAGCCGACATTTACAGTATGTGGAGGTACTTTGCAACCAACTGTGATCAGAGACACTTTTAATGTATAGCTGGTGTTTTAGGTCTCAATGAACATTTATAAAAGAACCAAAAAATAAAGGATGACTTGGTTCACATAGTATGATTTCCGCTTTAATCAGCACTACTTTAAAAGTGTGAAAACTCCAGTGGTGTTTATAATGGGATGCTAGAAGCACAATATGACGTGCTGGTCATGCAAGTATCCTTTAAAATTAGAAATTACACCACAAGTTGTGGACACGGCAGAAACACAATAACATGTCCATAGAAATTTTTGGGATGCATGTTTATGTACAAAAACAATACAATGGCCACGGCTTTTAATGCTATGTTATTAGGTGTTGTTGCACAATTTGGGATGAAAAAATCCCTGCTCCCACATGACAGTTTCATCCACAGCTCTACTCTTTGTGTCAAAGTCACCTTTCATGTCACTGCTTCATGGAAAGCTGCCCAATGATGAGCTGCCAGGTATTAAGCATTTTTAATCTCACTTAATCTCCCCCGAGTTTCATCCAACCTTCCACTTTCAAGGAGTTAAAACTTTATGATTTGTGATTCACGTTTACGATTCTCATCTTTCCTTCCTTCCCCTTTTCCTTCCCTGTCTCTAAGGTGACATGAGGTAACCCACTATGCGTTTTCCTTTATTATAGACATACTGCAATGTAGATACGAATGATCTGCACTGAAACAAGCATGTTCCTGATTATTGAGTCCTGCGTCTCATGCAACACTTGGCATCTTCGCTGAAAGAAATATCAAAATGGATTAGCGGTAAATTAAACTGAGAATAATCCCATCTTCAAGAAAAAATAATCCCATCTTTTTTTCATTACTGGGTATTTTGTGTGATGTCCCATGACCTAATATGTCACCCTAAGACTTGCAGTGACTTGAGTGTAACTTGAAGACAGAGCTGTAGTCGCAGTAGCCAAACTCCTCACATAAACAGCACAGTCCAAGCTGATTTAATTTAACAGAGCTGCATTTAGTCCACACTAGACTGATCCTGTTATCCCCTGCACTAAACAGTGCTGTATATTCAAGGCCATGTACGACACACATAAAAAATAAAGGGATGTGCATGCAAACACACACACACACACACGCACACACACACACACACACACACACACACACACACACACACACACACACACACACACACACACACACACACACCTGAGGGGTCCTTAAACAACAGGGGATGGTGGTCTGTGAAGCCTGTAAATCAAATCATTTGTTCATTTTCATTCTAAATAATATTACTTCAAGGGGATATAATTAAGTAAATGGATTCTAAAAGAAATGAAATTGTTCAACAAAAACAGGCTTCAGTGAGAGCAAAGCCTGTTTTCTGCACAGCGATGCTCATCCACCATTTCTTCCTCTGGTTTCCATCTCTCTTTTTCTTTCTCTGTCTGTCCTTTGTCATTATCTTTTACCCCTATAACATACATCCTGTGAGAGGCCACACAAGCCTGCATGGCACCGGTGGAGATTTATGTATGCTGCCCATAGGTCAACTCAGTCTCGGATGCAATTGAGAAAGTGGATACGAGGCTGGCAGGGAGGCGCAGCTTGACGCCGTTCTTTAGACGAGTGAAAAATGTCACAGAAAAGGTGACAACACTCACACAGGTTATAATAGAAACACGGTGGAGATGGGTTTTCATAGTAGCTCAATATAGCTACAGGTATGCCAAATTTTCTGTGCAGTATCTTTTTCATGTGATGCTTATAAGGTGGATGTGAGAGCTACAGGAAATAGATTTCTTCAGATTTATACTGAATTAACTGAAGCGTTTCCAATGTCATAGTCAGTAAACAAGAATAACCAAAATAGATTTTTATGTTCCTTGTTTTGTTTGTGCTGTATAATGTGGGGGAAAATTGGCGCAATGTTCTTCTGCTCTGAAGTACGGAGAGCTATTTGAATTCCTGCTGTGCATAATTATGATAGATGTGCATAGGTCTGGGTGGCATTGGAGGCGGAGAATCTGTGTGTGTGTGTGTGTGTGTGTGTGTGTGTGTGTGTGTGTGTGTGTGTGTGTGTGTGTGTGAAGTAGTTGTCCACAGAGCCTGATAGCTGATGAGCTGTTACTCAGGGCATACAGACAAATGCAGAGATTGGATTGTGTGGGTGATCTCTGGAGCTGACAGGTGTGAGAGGCTCCATGCAGCTTTTGTAAATAGATAATACAATGTAACAGACAATTCAGATTTTCCTCCTCGGACAGAACAGAATGCATTTTACTTCATTCATGCCTCCTCTTACCAGTGTGGACAAGCACTTAATAGCAGTGACATTTTATTCTTGTAAACTACTGCTGTATGTGAACAAATTTTGAGTCCGAAGACGAAATGGCTGCATTTTTGTGGGTGAACATCTTGTTTGTTTGTAAAAATCACGCCTTTTATGCTTGAAATCCTCAGAGCACTTTAAATGAAATATTTGATTTCCTGTCACTATTTTTGAAAGTGTTTCTAAAGTTTAGTGTAAAAAGTTGTACGGTTCTTTATACTGGCAGGAGAAACCAACCAGTACAAGAGGAGCACATTGTTTTAAAGGACCAGTGTGTAAAATTTAGTGGCATCTAGTGGTGAGGTTGCACATTGCAGATTTGTCTGCTCTGGGCTACTGTGGAAACATGGCGGTGCAACATGGAAGAGGACCTGCTCCCTGTGTAGATGTAAAGGACTCATTCTAAGGTTGAAAATTATTCTTATTTTCATGGGATTATACACTAGTTAAAACATACTTATAAATATTATATTCCATTTCTGCCAAGTCTGTTCCGCTAAATGCCACTAAATTCTACACACTGCACCTTTAGCAGCCACCTGAGCAAACATCAAAGCATTTCACAGTTACTGGGTTTGGTATGGACACACAGTGGTAATCCTTGAGATTTAGCAACATCTTTGATGCTGGTTCCTGTGGCGTTTATGTGCTTCACATCCAGAGATCTCTTGCCAAGCACAGGTTTCTGTAGATGGCGCTCTTTAATTTAGACTTTTCAGCCGAGCATGCTGCTCATGCAACAACAACCCAAGTTCACCAAAGTGTTTATTAATGATTTACACGTAATGAATGATCAGTTGTTATGTTATTAATTGATTATTAACTACTGTATACATGTAGTAAAATGTATATAACATTAGAAAATAAGTGCAAGGCCAAATCCCAGTTTAAACATTAATTAATGCTCCATCTGATTTTATCCCTCGTGTACATTGGTCCAAACCAAAAGCCTATAGGCTGGTGACAGTGTTCATGTTGCCTACATTTTACGTTAAGTGAGAGAAAACCCCTGAAAGAAGGATGAGGCGAAACAGATGTTTTTTGTCTATTTCTTTCTCACTATAGAAGACCAACAGGCTCCACCACAATGTTTCTGCCCACAGTTATTATTAATTATGTACCTATGTACTCTTTTGGGAAATGAGCACTTGCTTTTCATTCTTTTTTTTATCCAGTCATAAAGGCTGCTTAGTTATAAAAGGAGATGATCAGGCAATTAAAAAGCCATAATGGGAAGACTTGTGTTTGTTTTACCTATGGATCATTATATATACTTGGTTTTCTATGGCACCATCTTTAGCAGATTAGGATCCAAAGCATTTCAACAAAATTTTCAATTCAAGATAATCAACAAAAGTGGTGTCTTGAAGCTCCCACTTAGAAGCAATATTAAGGCTGCTATAATCAATATTTTATATTAACAATGGATCAAATTACTAAGTGTAATGTGAAAGGGGTTGCTCTTAACACCTGACTCTGCAGTTCCCCAGAGCTATGGAGCTTTTTTAGTGCCTTTTTACTCATTGTTTTAGTTTTTACAGCCCACTACTTTACTATTTTGGTTCATCATCAGTGTTGTTTCCAGAACAGCAGCCAGCTGTTTAAGCCTTTAGCTGCTGAAGAGCCAGAAATCTCCTTCAGGAGTTTGTATAAACCACAATGTGGGTAAAAGGAGAGTGAATATTCAATTTACATTCATCACATGGACTCCAAATGAACTGAACTCCAGCTTTATAAGGTGATAATATGTGCAGGTTTAAGGTTTTAGAGCAATATACATTCAGAGGTACTGCATAGTCAATCATCATCATCACCGCTCCTACATGTGAAAATATACTCATCTATTTACATACTAAGAAGCAAAATAAGGGGGGAAACTAATATCATCTGTGCAGTACATCTGACACCAAAGACAGTAAAGAATAATGGATCACCATTCACTTGCAACTTATATGCTCCTTTATCATTCATTTCTCTTTCAAACTTTTTACTTCCTGTATGTACGATTGTATGCAATTCATGTGTTCCTGTGTCAGAGAGTGTGTATGTGCGAAGGACCTTACTTTGCTGCCCCTGATGTCATTTATCATTTTGTGGCACTGATGCACCAGTCAACAGTCTCCAGCTCTCCAGTAATACGGGGGATATTTGTGGCTGCTGTGAGGCAAACAGTTTAATAAATCAGTTCATTGCAGTACACACGAAGCCCCTGGGCTTTACACACAAACGACATGGCCCGGCATCTAAAGACATTAAAAGACAGAGGAGAAAACAAATATTAAACTGTCTCTTAAAGGAAAGCTAATTTTCTACACAGTGCATTGCAACATTTGTATTCCTGGGATGGTGCTGTAATGGCTAGACTTAACAGCAATTAAAAGAATCATTTTCTAACCACATTTGCTCATTTACAATCCTTTATATATATATTCAAATGATTCTAAATTAATTGTGCGACTCACATCAACATAATACAGCAACAGGAGATTAGCTGTTGATTAATTTAGTGAGTAAATGTAATAAGGAGTGGAGAATGGGAGGAAAACAGCCTCATATTCTGAAATTGGGAAATCGGGCTATACATATATATTGCAGGCAAATGACACATTTACAGTATAAAAGAACATTGTTTGTATGTAACAGCTTCATTACATGTTTGTATTACATAAGGAATAATGGGTTAAACACAAAAACATTTTTGTAGCTCAATAATTGCTTTATTTCCAAATGTTTTTATTCTTAGACAGCCAGTTACAGTAGATAGTGCTTACATGTGACAGCAAAATGAATATGCAACAAAAGCATTATCCAATAGTTGAAAATCCATTATCAATCTTTCAATGAGTTATAAAATGTGTCACCAACCTGTTATGAATACACAAAGAATTGGTTTTGAGAGGACAGACACATTACACAGACCAGTTTAAAATGATACTGATCACACACACTTGAGTGGTGTGTGCGCCAATCCCAGATCACTCTAATGGATTTCCCCTCATGCCAGGTGTTTGTGTGTAACCTAAAGAGATAACCCATGAGTGAAACCCTGCCAGTTACAAAGAGCCTCTGCTCTGAAGCTCCTCTGACCCTCCTTCATCAATAGGAGCTCTAATAGCAACAGATCCTCTCTTAATTTAACGTGGTTCAGCTCCAGTATTCTAATTCAATCCTGATTAAACGCACAAGCTTGCTGATTAAACGTGATCAGAGGAGATCCTTACAGGAGCCTTTCTTGAAGTTCTTGATTAGATCTGCCATGATAGATTACCAGTCATGTGGGAAAATAGAGGGAAAATACTGGATTTCCGCAAGTCATGAATTGCCTTCTGCCAGGGAGATGCAAATCAGTGTAGCAAGCTAAAATTGATGGAGCATCCTCTGGTTTTATTCCTGGCTCCTGAGATCACCCCTAATGCCCTAGCCAACACATGCAGACACTAAAAGATGGATTACTGGCAAAAATGAGAGGTGTGAAACAAAGATATTCAGCATCAAGCTATCAATCACATTGATCCAATACTGCTTTTTGTGACTCTTAGTTTGTTACATAAACTGTAATTATGGACACAGCTGAATATGAGGCCTGTATCTGTTTTGATCCCTATTGACAGTGCTTATGTTGAGTTAATTGAGCTCATATCCCAGGATACACGATGAGAGGCTGTAACATTAGCCGTTTCCTGCATGCAGCTCATTGGGATGCAAGGGCAGTGCTGGCAGAGTAAACTGCGCCTTGGCAGAGATGCTGAGCAGTGGTGGTGGTGCTGCTGCTGCAGGGACATGACAGCTACAGTCTTCCCAGCCATAAATCCCCCCACACTCCGCAGGGCACACAGCCACACCTGTGTATTAAGTTGAAAGACAGCTAAATTCAATCTGCTTTGTCGTGCCATGTCAGTGGGTGAACTTGGTCGGGTGTAAGACGTTTGTGCTGTTTCATCAACAGCCCATTATTTATTCTGGGTGTTTTTTTTTTTTTTTTGTCAGATGCTTGGGAGAGGGGGGTTGGGAGTCACTCAGTCTCCACAGAGTGTGAACCCAATTATGCCACCTCCTTCACTTGTCCCACTCAAAATCAAAGCAGTTTGCTCAGAGCCACAATCTAAGCTTTTCTAACTATGTCAGTCACGGATATAAGCATGTAATATCCTGAATACGGTGTGATGAATTTTAAGCTTTTCTTCTTCTCTGTGTTTTTTTTTTTCAAAATCAGTCACTGACTAATTTATGCTGTGCTCTTAATTGTTCATGTCGCCTGTTGATATCAACCACTTGCTGCCCTGTATGAGGACAGGAGGTAAACAGCTTCATTTGGTGGCTTGCTCCTCTCATTCTGCTTCCCAGCTCAGTGTGATATGACTTTGATTGTCTACTTGCAATTTACCCAGCAACTGCCAGCTCTCCGTCTTCACCACATCTCATACAGACCTTTTCTTAGATCTCAATGGATTGCCTAGCAACCTTTTTTCCTCAGTACAAATACCAATCTGTGCACCGAGCAGTGCATGGTGACCAATGTAATTGTTATGCAAGAGAGACTGACCAGAAATTTAACACTTTGAGAAGCGATATAATTTCATAGGAATAATTAATCCCTATAGACATATACAGTATTCTACTTAAACATTTGATTAAATCAATAATGGCTGGCAGCATGGTGATACAAGTACATTTCCAGTTGCATGTATGTATTATTTTCCTTATTTACCAATTCAACAAGGACATTCAATGCATATTTTTAAGTTGTATCAGGTAAATCGGCATAGAAAACATTGTTAAGGAATATTTTCAACAGAAATCCTTGAAGCAAACCGACCCAGTTCTTTAAACTAGCTAAATGTGAAACTAGATTAACTACATTTATGGAATTGTTGTGGATTGATGGAGAATTTTCACATTATACGGCACCTACTGTGAGTAACTATAATCCTGAAGCGAGCATGTGTCTGCTAAAGTGAGTGGCATTCAGCCTTTAATACAAACCGCACAGCACAATACCAGCTTAACTATGGCACTATTTACCATAATTGATTCGTATTTTCAACACTGAATGTGCCATTGAGGGAGATGGATTTTTAAACTATTTAAAAAGCAGCAATTGACTATGCATTATCCTTGCTTCCAGGTCTCAGCTTCGAGAGCACAGACAGTGACTGAAACAGTTGTGGCTACATCCCAGGGATTTTAAATTTAATTGCATTGTTTACTATCTTCCCCCAAAAGGAAGCAATACATTTTTTTCTTTCACCAAATGTGCTTTCATTCAAGCATCATCCTGCATTAACCCTGTTTTTAGTGCGTCAACATGTCTTTTCCCAATAGTGTTTTGTTGAAGCCCTGTTCTGCACAGGAAATCTGTGGAATCAAGGAAAAGCTCATGTTGCACATTGGATTTAGATATTAAACCTTTATCCAACAAAGCTGACATCCTCGTGTGAATTACATATCTTTACTTCAAGTGATGAAGATGTATTTTTCATTAGGATTTTGTTTCTGTATAACCAGATGGCAATGCGTAAATAATGAGACTGCAGAGCTGTGATATCAATCTCCTCATCTAAAGGGGCGGGTATACTCTGTCAAGCGCTTGTCTGATTGGTCAAACAGCTTGAGAGACCCCCTTCCCCCACAACTTTCAAGTTACGGGGGCTGTGTAGGGCCATTTCTGTAACTTTCTGAAACTGACAAGCCTGACATTCACACCCAGGTTGTTAAGAAAGTTGTCAGGGTTTTAACTTGTCTCTGCAGCGCTCCTTTTTACATTCTTGACAAGACCATTTGAATCACTTTTAATGTAAACAGTAAGAATGCTTCAAGGAGAGACCGTCTAAAAATATGTCATTCCCATATTTAAAAGATATCATGTCTCCCTTTCCGTGACGGCTGGCTTTTTGCTCTGTCTTCGAGTGTGGCCATTCAGAACAACTGTAAACACTTTTGATTCTGATGTGGTCAGAGAACATGTCGTACGAACCAGTTCTGATCGACCATAAACTGCCAGAAGGTGGATAAGCATTTTTCCTAAAATGCTGAAATATTTCATTAACAAAAGTCAATGATTATAAAGCAACTTCAAATGAGACAAACAGAGCTCTTGGGGGTTCTCCAAACACATGCTGGTTTGGCTTGACTCAGTTTGACTCAGCACGGCAGGGATTTGCATCTCCGTTACAACAAGGCCACCTGCTTGAAGGTGTGTCTTTAATTGATGACATGCTTGTCTTGAGTTGATGACGTTTTAAACCAGCACCCTCTTTAGCGCTGTTTACTCTAGCTCCCAGGAAGTGCGCAGGACTGTGACTAGTGGTCAAAGGATTAGCTGTAAAATGATGGATACATCACAACCCCCAATAAATGACTCACTTCACTATCAGAATTTGATCAATTCAGTCCAATAACATTTGGAAAGTCTAGAAGAGCCACATGATTGAATCATTTTATCCTATTCAAGTTAGCGGAGGGCTAAACTGGAAGTTAGCCGGCTCGCCCCTGAATGATGATGAAGCCCATCCGACATCACTGCACCCCACTTGGCTGTAGGTCAGGTGCACTTTGACCCAACTTCAGAGATGGTCCATCTCAGACTCAGTGCAACTCTGCAGGTTTAAACTGGTAATGGAAACACAAATCAACATGGCATGGTTTGACTCGGTGCAGCCAAAAGTGCCAGTGGAAAAAGGCTATCTGAGTCATTGGTACAATTAAAAAGTGGCTACACCTTTGAACCTGAAATGTATCAGGAAAGTAGTCGATTGCCTTGTGATTGGATGGACAGTTTAAAAATAAAGTAGCAGCACCAGTGTCATACTGGGCCTGTGAGATGGTAAAGGTAATCTCAAAGTGTGGGCACAGCAGCAGTGGAAGTCCCCAGGGAAATCAAGCGCTTTCACAGCTGCCCTGCCCGCCAGCAGTTGCAATACAACTCTAAAATGACAGGGCAATGTGCAAGGGGACAAAGACAGACAGAAACTTGAGCTCGACCTTAAATCGAAATACTTCAAATACACCATTAACTTATGGGTGAGACAAAGCTGCATGTTACCAGATAAATACACCGCTGCCTGAAGTGCAGACGAGCATGAAAGCATACTTTACACAGCAAGTTTGAGATGAACCATACTTCTGTTTGAATTTTAAAAGGTAAATATTCCCACTATTTTTGTGTTATGCCAGCCGCTCTGCAACCAGCTGAATATAGGTTAGACTGTGCCAAGAGCAAAAACATCTGGCCCGATTTTGTTGGATTTTAGAGAATTTGAGTAAACAAGTGTACAGAGTTATTTGTATCACACGGGCATATGCAAAGGAGTGCAGAAAGTACATCAAATGAAAGAGCTATCGTGACTTCTTAAACTTCTGCTACCCTTTAGTTTTATTGTGCTTTTATGGGTCTTGTAAATGTAGAGAGCTCTCTTGATGACATCCCGAATCCCACAGAAATAAGATCACTGGATGAAATCAATGGAACAGAATGAGGGATGAGCGGATTTTAAGCCCACATAACATGAAGTGTTACATTGTCTGGCTTACTTTGACAGCTCTGGAAAGGAAGAAAATAGCTTGTGTCTGTCTTCCAAGAAAGTGCCAACAGATTGTCAGAGGGACCAATATGTTGTCCAAATAGATGAAATGTCAAGTCAATAACAAACCAAAAACATCTCTTGCCATTACTTTGATTACTTTTCATGTCTGAAAATTATGCCTGTGATAACATTGGATATAAATAATAGTCAGTCAGCCTCCATAAGGAGCACAGAGCTGGTTGTTCTTTACTGTAACTGGACACGTATGGATGTGATCCTGGCCGCCTGACATAAATATGTATGCACAAAACTGTAAAAAGCAAAAATCTTGTGTTTCTATGAATCACACAGTCGATGTGAGACATGCTGTGGGTGATAATTATTTTCTTAGTTTGTGGTTAAAGTTATAAAGTCAGACCTGCTCCAGAAGTGGTTATCGATTGAAGTATCATGAGTCATCAGCCTGTTAGTGTAAATGCATTTAAACACACAAGTCTGAATGCTATTCTGTTGCATCTGCTGCTCCTCCCTGTACTGATTCTCTCACCCAACGCTGTTCTGAACACTTGAAGTGAGTGATGTATGCAATCTATCAGTGTCGTTAAACTGTTTGGTGTGTGCGGCTACAGGGCAGTAAATCCTCCAGCAGCGTGAATCTGTCATGTGTCAGAGCGTGTTGTCATAAGCAGATATATCTTCTCCACAGCCTATTTTTTTCTTTTTACAGATGAATACCAGGCGAAGCATTTACTACAAAATGTCTGTTATTGAGGAATCATTGACAAGCTGAGATACAAGTGTGCAGTTGTACACAATCAATGCGTCCTTCATTTGAAATAATGATGTGGGATGACTGATTTCATATAATCAACTTGAAAAATATTCATATTAGAGCTCAATTTTGATCATGATCTTGAAATATGACAGTATTGTACATCCCTGTGCAGACTATGCCCCCTTCCCTCCAAAAGAAATAAGTAAATACAAGGAAACAATTGGACAGTTGGATGGATTAGGATCCTAACTTGTGAACGTTCATGTTGTCTGAAAACTCAGGAAGGTTGTATGATAACCCAGTCAATACATTCTGCATTGACAAACACTATATCCATTAAATGTGGGTTTATTTACATTGAAGGATGGACTGACGTGTAGCATCCATGTTTGCTTGGTTTTCAGGCACTTTCATATTAGTAATTGCCAAGTCTGATATATTGGAGATTTTGAATCTCAGTTTCACAGTCGTAACTATGACATGGAGGTTAACGTGAACGCTATTTACAGGTCGGAAACTCTGATATGACATAAACACAGCATAAGCCCCAACTGATGCCTATCAAGCTTTCCCCTCTTGCATTACATCTATGCAATTTATAACGATAATGGGGAAGATTTACCACCTACATTCTTAGTATACTGAGTATATTACTAATACTCAGTAATTTTTGAATCAATTGCTCCTTAATTTCAGAAAGAGGTAGAAAATGTCATCTCCAGATTTTAATGTTTCCAGTCAACTCATTTAAAATGAGAAACATGTAAAACATGAAATATATTAAATAAATTAAATTATGGCACATGGTATTGTGCTAAAAGACTGAGGCTACAGCTACATGTCCTTGGTAAAAAGTCAGCATCCAAATCAGTTGATGAGACATGTAGAAGACATGACTTATTCTTGCATTGCTGTAGCTTTTTTTTTTTTTTAAATTCTTACACAACCCTGCTTGCCTGTGGTTATTTTCGACAACTGACCAGTGTGTTTGTTGAACATAGTGCTATCTCAGGTAAAGTTGGCTGAGGTCACTCAAGTGTAAACTTCTCCAAATCCAGTGGAGTAGGACATGAGCTGTTAATGTTACCCTGCACTCTGATACATTAGCAGAGGGGAAGTATTACACAGAGCTAGTCTTGAGCAGAGATTTTTTTTTCTAATGTACCCTGAACCCCACAAAATCATAGTTAGCTAATGAAATGCTCCTTTCCTCGGGAAGTAAAGCTAGGTTACTACACAGTAGGTAGTAAGCTAATTAAAGTTAGCTAGGCATGTTAACATTTGCAGCTTATGTTACAATAAATCACACAATGTAATCCAATTCTTTCCCCTTTGCTCTTGTGTTTATGGTTCTGGAAAGGCTAAATAAAAAATACATGACTCTCTTAACTCTTTAAATGGCAAGTATGACTCCTACATACAGCCCACTGCATGTCACTTCAACATGGAGAAATCCCAAGCTGGACAGGCCTGCTGTGCCTAGTTCCTGTTGCTAAGCTATGTTTGGACAATTGCTGCTCAGGATAGGGGTTTAGCAAATGGTCATTTCCCAGCTGACAAACATTCCAATTATACCATATTTAGCTTTCACCATTTCATTTTCATGACATTGTGTTTTTTTTGTACATAAGTTTTCCTTTCCGGGAAGCAACATAAAAGTCCAAGAGTCAAGTTCAGAGAGTCCAGTATACTGTATTTTGTCAGATAACGGTCACAAACAGTCACAGGAAGAGAAAAAAATAGCAAGTGAAAATAACGATCAGGGTCTTTATCCAGACACACATCATCATTAAACAGTCTTGCCTTCAGCACTATACTCTTCAGTCTCAACCACCTACGTAGCTGTTGAAATACAGCAGACAGTTGTTTGGGTTGATACCACTGATCTTGATGAATGACACTGTTACTGGTCATTTACCACAGTTTATTTACCATATATTATAATGTAACATCTTGTAAAAAGTACACACATGTAGATATATGAGTGCACAATCAGATAATTGGTCGAAGAACACATTTGAAAACCCATTTACAAATGATTTAAATGGATGATGAAAAGTAAATATGAGAACGTCCCAGAGCACCAAGATCTGTACTTGGTGTTTATTTTTCCTCTGTTTATTTCTCAGCTCGATTAAATTAATTATAATGTGATCAACTTCACAAATCATTAAGGAAATCAAAAGTCACTATGTAAATTATACTTACTGCCGGCAAGATGTGTGGGCTGTACATTTTATATGACAATAACTGTCCGTTATCTTCTGACTTGTTTCTCTCATCTTGAGTAATTTCATTTGAGTGGCTCATTTCTCCAGATGAAAACGCTACAGGGACTAAAGTTAGACAGAGACCGCTGACGGAGCCTGATCAGAAAAAGCAGCAGAAAACCTTTTAGCATGGCTGATCTTTCATTTGTTCTGCTACTCAGTTGCTCATCATGCTGTTTCCCTGCTCTGTTTGTAGCATTTTACATTTGATTACTTTACCTGACACAGCAGAGGTGCCCAGGTGAGGAGAAGTTGAGGAAATATGTTTAATAAGATTAACAAATCATTAAATCATTATCCTTAATACTCCTCAAGAGGCAGGGCAGAATGTGGAAAGTCATGCTGCTGTTCCTCCTTAGCTAATTGAGGACATTGAGGGTCAGGTGGGTCAGAAGCTCACCAATCAATACCGCTGCACCCCTTTATTTCCACTGAGAAATATTTTCATTTTCATTACCCCGGGTCCAGGATTCTCTGCAGTAGATTAATTGTCTCCTTTGCTTCTTTACCAGTCCCAGTTCCCTCCCACACAGCCTTGTGTTTCATGAGAGATCCGCTGATTCTGTGCAGCAGACACACAGTAGTTTAGACACAGAGCCTCACAGAGTGCACAGCTCACTGGTGGAGGGAGTGGGTCTGGGGGCAAGGCAGCACAGTCTCGGAGGGGAGGGCAGCCATTAGGCCCGAGTGGTACCCGGCTGGCCTCGGACCTCCCAGCTCCTGAGTGGTGGGATCCATGCCCATGTTGAGGTGCAGCGACAGGTGGGCATGGCAGTAATCCAGAACCGACTGCTCACACCTGTACAACGTCAGAGCACTCAGCTGCCGCGGAATCTAGAAAGAAACACAGAGCAGAAAAGGGAAGAGGAGTGAAAGAGAGAGAGTCACATGTAAGCCTTCTAAATCAGCTAAAAAGCCTCCTTTTCAACATTTTATCCGCTCTCAGAATATTTGGAATTGGCTTAATTTACTTCATGCAGTCGCGCAACAGCACTGTCATTAATGCAGCCTTGGCCGGTGATACAGTGCGCGCCCCAAGACCTGAGATCTGTGGTGCTCAAACACCCACTTTCAGCTAGAGTGATTTATATGCAAGATGAAAGCCTTAAGCAAGAGTGCACACATATTTTCTGCCCTCTTTTAAATGGAGTCAAGGCTCCATTTAGAAGAGAGTGCTTATTACATTACAAGCACTTTGCTGATTCAAAGACCCCTCTTAGTTTTGTGTGCTAGTGTGGTCTGAATTATGTCAATTAAATGGACTAAAGCTGCATCAAAGCCTGTATGATATTGATATTAATATCCTAATGTCTATTGATGCTTTAACACAAAATATGGATGCACTCATGCATCTTGAAATGCACAAAGCAACAAAGTACAATGTATAGAAACATTCATGTATGTCAGATAACACAGAGCACATGCAACACTTGCATAATAGTCAACTCCACATTGAGACATACAGCATTCTGAGCATTTTCCATTCACTTTAAAAGCCTTTTTCTAAACAATAACTGATATCAGTTATCAATCATTACATATTCATATTCGCTGAAGTGCAGAGTGATGAATGAATATAGTAAACTTATATTAAATGATTTAAGTCCCCACAACCTATTCAAAGCACCGGTGTGGAAAATCACAGAACACAGTAACATGAGTTGTGGGGACAACATCTATTGTTAAATATGTTGTCTTGGATTATTTTATTGGATCACAAAAGGATTTACTTAAAGCTGATTTGAGGCAGAAAAAGCTTTTTAGATAGATTTTCTCTGTATCTGGTTAGGTCAAGTTTCACAGCGCTGTCACCATTACATTCAGACCCTTACATTCTTCATGGCTTTCAAAAGGTTATGTTTTCCTTTCCGGAAATGATCCAGCTCCGTTTGTTTGTGCGTTAATAGGAAGATTAGTTGAAAACACTCTATTGTCTAATTCAACAACTGAACTTTGCACACTACTTCACAGGACTTAATAAAAAATTCATGAACAACAATGCTCTGAATGCAAAATGAGCTAAGTAGGGAGAAGTGTGGGGGTCTGTATCTGGGAGTTCTCTGTACAAATTGTCAAGGGGAAAGGCTACATTGTGGACTTGTTTTCTCCAATTACTGCAATAGTAAAAGTCAAACATGTAAGTGGTGAAGTCAATATAAATGAGGTTGCTTGGCTGGTTGAACCCTTCTCTCTGCGTCTGTACAGAGGTAGTTGGCAGAGGACTTATAACCTTTGTCTCTTCAACATTTCTGTCTCCTCTGTTTAACTTCCACGTAGCCAGTTTATCCCGGCTGAAATCCAAAGGTGCCATAAAATAAACTGAGCTGCAGTTACTGAGACAATAAAAGGCCTTTTTTTGCCCATCACTGTTATGCTCTGGGGACCCTTACAGATCTGTAAATACATAAATAAATACACTCTTTAGAAAGGTATAGTGCTATTATTATATAGGTCTTCACATAAAACAGCCTGAATAGTCCAGACAGCATAAAAAGATTTAAAATAGAAAGCTTCCTATGACCTCTTCAACAGAGAAACCGAGACATTTTATGGTCTTTGTTGGTTTGTTTTGGACTAAAATAGCATTTGGGAATTTAATGGATTTGTGTCATTCAAACGAGTCAAAGAGATTTTAAAACAGTTACGTTCTGCAATGCAAAGCTTTGAGAGTGACTGTTGGTTTGTTTCTGCTGTGCTTCAAACATATATCCTGCTTACCTTCATTGCGCCTTCATTACCTTCATTACCTTGTCAAAGAACCTGACACAAATAGATTCTCATTTCAACATTATGTTCAGTCTGAGGCAAATGCATCATCATGTTTTTTTTGTCTATATGTACCATCTACTGTTAAGAATTGACCCTCTCCAGATTCAGAGAAGTAAAAATGTCTTTACATATGTGCAACACTTTAAACATAACATTTGCAAATGTCATGGTTCCAAAGGTTCCAAATTATGCCAGTGTAAAACAAAATTTTCTGCTCGCCCAGGAGGTATAGTGTGATGCAATGTGTGTGGTGATGGCTCGGTTTGGACTTGATGCTGTAACATTGTGACATTTCTATGCAAACAGTGGACACTGCAGTGAAAAACTCATTTCCAAAATAACATGTATGCAAATTTTTGGTTTGTCTGACATACACTCACCGGCCACTTTATAAGGTACACCTGTGCAATCTCCTGCAATCCAGCTCTGCCATAAATTCTACATTTATGAAGCTTATACATTTTTAGTTTTTGCTGACATTGTCAGAAAGGTGATAATTCTACTTTATGTTTATTATTGAGGTTGTAATGGGTGGTGATGGTGTACTGGAGTGCATAAAATTGAGTGTTGTTCTTAATATTTTGTCCACCCCATTAACACACATGACAGGAGCAAAATATTAGGAACATTGGAATTATCACTTTTCTGACAATGCCAACAAAAACTGAAAATGTAGAAGCTTCGTACCCCCCCCCCCCCCCCCAGCATGTTTGGTGGTAAAGTCTGTTCAAAAAACAACCAAATTGTATCACAACCTTTTTCTGTTTTTTATTGCCTCCTCCTCAAACACTTTAGTCGGCTGCTGCCTTTTCCAGCACTTTGCTTGAACTGTCACCTATACAGTAGCTTACATAACGTGCACTCTCAGCCTGCAGTTCACTAAATTATGCTGTCATTCTCTTTTCACATGGAGCTGCTTACCATGAATTAAACTATCATTTCTATTTCATGGTGACTTTAATTTTTACTGAGATCCTCTGCAGTATTCTTGACTGACAGCTGAGGGTGGCATATCTGCAACTTTTATCCCTTAAATGTTGCTGAGTATGAAACTGGAACACTTGAGCCCATGTATCTTGCTTCAGATCAGCCCCATAAAGCTACACTTCACACAATAACATTTACAAATACTATGCAATTAATTAAAGTGTTCAACAGACATTGATAAGATACATCACAATTTGATCTGTTGCTCTTTAACACCAGTTTGTCATCAAAAAGGGGTTTCAGTGAGTCTGTGAGCAAAGTAGTGGGTTGTGAGACAGCAAGTGGTGGAAACTGGGATGTCACACTTAGACTATGAATCTGCCTCATGACCTTTACACTCTCATACACAATTTAAGAACATGATTATAATTTTAAGAGTCTACAGCCATGTAAGCAGCTCTGTGACACAGTATTCATAGGGACAGCTTTAGCTAAATGCTAACCTCAGTGTGTAAACATGCTGATGGTTAGCAGGTATGTTTGCCATTAGTTTAACTTGTTAGAATTCTAACATTTATTAGTAGGCAAAACCACAAAGTACATCTGAGGCTAATGCCTTAAAATTTTGACCTGATAAAGGCACGGAAAAGGAAAAGTCAGGTGATCAGTGATCAAGTGACGACAATACATCTAGTGGAGAACATGAATGTGTGTACCAAATTTCATGTCAATCCATCCAATAGTTGTAGAGACATTTTACTCAAAAAAAAGTCAGAGGATGACCGAAGTCAGTAGGCTTCAGCCATGGATGCCTCTACCAAATATTCAATCTATTAACATTCAATAGTTGTTGAGTTCAGTCTGGACCAAAGTGATGGACGGACCAACATTGCCATTCCTAGAGCCAGGCTTCTGGCATGACTAAACACCTAATAAGCAGTCTAATGATGAGAACTGAAGCAGCTGACTAATGCTGCTGCTTTAAGATGCTATAGTTGTATCCACAATTATACATATTTGGAGCAATAAGCCTGGTAACCACAAGGTCACATTTTCAATTCTTGCAACATCCTAATATATTTCAATTAGCTGACCAATTACTAAGTCTTCTCCTGCAGTGTTTTTGTGAAGGATATCAAACAGTTTTTTTCACTCAGCATTGGTCTCTCTGGATAAGAGCATCCACTAATGGCTAAAATACGAAATGTCAAAACAAAGTCAATTAACTTAATGTCAGCTCTCTTCATGAGCTTGATCAAGTCTCAATGCAGTTGAGAGTCATTTAATTGGGATAAATGTTGTTGTATGTTTCACTCAGCTGGGTCAACAAAACATTGTATTGCATTTTAATTATGCTCCATTCACACTGAGCAGATCAGTCTTCTCTCTCTGTGAGTCATCATCAGCAGGACTAAGTGTAAATATATGCATTTCCGAATCAGTAAACTAAAGTAGGATCAATTTCATGTCTTAGCACAGAAGAAAAGAATAAAAGCATTTTTGGCCAACCAAGCAGAGTGAGCATTCAGGTTTAATCAGGAATATTGGGGAAATGTTGGCTGTTATGGTTGGAGCTCTTTGAGAGGTGAGTCATTGGCTAGCATAGCTTGGACAGCTGCCAACAGAGCTGCTTAGGGCTGAACGCTGCATACAGTTGATTTCGCCGGAGGCATGATCACCATCTTTCCACAACTTTAATGGCTGAGGAAGTCCTTTCCAATCCAGTAGTGCACTACACAACCGGATAAATATAAAATGAATTCAAATCTCTTGATTACAATAGCTATCTGAGAATAGCCTTGTTTCCTCTTGACAACTGTAAGTCGTTATTCAGTGAGCCATTGGCAACTGGCCAAGGTAATAAAGCGGGCATCTGGCATCAGCGTGATCTCGTCTTCACTTTATGTTAACTGTTTAAACTATAGCTGAACCTATTTACCTTGAAGTTAATTTAAAAAGAACATGTTGTCACCTGTGGAAATCACCATTTTAGGTGCTGTATAGTGAGATGCATTTATACCTGAAGTTATTTTATTCCCTTTTCAATTTCATGATGTACTTCTTTTTTTTTTTTTACATCTTCCTCTCACTTAAAATGAGCATCGTGTATCACTGGAAACCTCTAGAGTTAAAAGTGTTAAGAAATTATCTTCTCAATTGGTCTGGGAATTGTTTTGGGCTTCAAGTGGCTCCAGCTTTAGTATAAACAACAGCGCTCTTTTTTTATTTCTTAAATTATTTCATTTTAATTCTGTGTTTTTGTTTGGATGTTGATAACAGAAAAAGTAAAGTGGTTAACATTGTGATAAAAATGAGAAGAAAAAGAGTTGTTAGACAAACAAAAATGATAAAATATAAATGACAAAAACATAAAACATGTAAATGACAAGATGGGGACAACAAATTGTTGTGGGCCTGATGCAGAGAAAGAAATCACAGGAGAAGTGAGAGTGTGGTTTTCATACACTTCCTAGTCTGCCCTCAGCAAAACATAAGCACCGAAATCCTCACCCCAGGCAACATGACAAATTATTCACTACCAGTTCTTGTGACCATTTCTGCCCAGGACAAGACAGCAGTGTGGAGTATAAACTTTTCTGCGTAGCACACTCTTCACCAAGTTGTCTGTGTAATGTTAATATTTCACACAGTTATAATATATATAATACATATATGTATATATATATACATATAAATCCTGATGCTTGTCTGTGCTGTTTTGACTTGTTCACAGTTTGGTAAAAAAGTGAAGTAGATCTGACTCAATGGAGAATAATCCAGAAATATTTATATATTTAAGTGGAGGCCTGACTTTATGCAATACCCTCATATCAGAAAATTCCAATGTTACATAAAACTACCTCACTGACAAATTCATTGTTTTATAACAAACGTCACAGTTCCTCAATGAAGCACTCCACAGACCCACTCTAGGGCACTTTGCTGCAGACGCAGAAGAGGACAAAGATATAAACTCTTCTGACACACCGCACAGCAGTTAATTCTAATTCCCAAACTGTTATCTTTGGATCGCTAATATGCTAATAAAAACATTCATATAGGTGGTCTTGCCTTTACACTGCTCTGAATGTGGGTCAAGCTGCAGCTAAATGATTCCCAATTAGGTGATAGGCAGCTGCACCATGCCAGCATGCCTCAGACTGGCACGGGAGGCATGAGCTCTCATTGGCATATTAACAGCATTCTCCGCCCGAGCTGTGCTGCTGCTCTCTGTCAGCTGGATAATTCACTCAGTGGTCAACGCCGCGGCGGGAGAGCACAGACAAGCCTCTATTATCATCATCACACACCCATGGATGCTGAATGGCATGCTAATGGCCACAAGACTCTCCTTCCCTGATTGTTGCTCTGCATGGATAAACTGAAAAATGATTTCAGGGTGATTGACACAGACATGTAGCTGATAACAAGTGGTCGGTAAACTTAATTAAGCGGGGAATACTGTACTGTAAGGGGAACACACTTTCAGATATTGTGCATTGTACATGTTCATTATTATAAATGTAAAGAACTGTGCCTAAAAAAGCCGGGATGAATTTACTCTGGCATGATAAAACAGAATAAATGCAAATATTAGCAGACCATTAGCATACTCCCTGTAAGGTTTTAGTAGCAATCAGGAGGGAAAAAACTGACATCCATCTGAAAGGAAACCTGAAGTTCTACATTGTAATACTGCATGTGCTAGGATTCAAGAAAAATCATCTTTTGCTGACTTTAATATTCACCATGTAATTACATTTCTATTTGAAAAGCATTTTGCATTTGTCAAAATAACCATAATCCTTCAGATGTGGGGATTTATCTTCTCCTAATGCTGCTCATCCCATTTTCTGCTCATCAATGTTGGCAACGCATGCTGAGATTTACTGTTATATACTGGATGGACAATTTATGAGTCACTACATTCTTTTCTGATGTATGTAGATAGTAAGTAACCTGAATATGGATGCCAAAAAAGATAGATGTATAGATTCATCCATATTCAACACCAGGCATACAGTACAGTAAGTAGAGATGTGTGCTACAGTACACTATTTGGTTCATTTTCCCTCGCTGACTGTTTTTCCCTCTTTTCACACTCCCACACATATTCCCGAGTGCACACATATACACACATACAGTATGTGCTGATGCTGCTTGTCAAAACACCCATTAAATACCTCAAACCTGAAAAAAAGACAAATATGGCACTTCTAAGGTCACAGTTGTTTACTTAGAACTGTGATGGTATCATAGTGTAAAATCTCTTTTTATTATAGTTATTCAAAGGTTCATTATGTAAAAAACATCACACACATAAGGTAGAACTAAAGGCTGCTTTCATTCTGTAACATGCATTGTACTGAGGACTAAATATTGCTGTCCTTGATGTCATTCCAATAATCTTTATGACAAGAAAAATAAATCTACAGCATAGGCTTTTTTTTCATTTGGACAGAGACCTAAAATAATCCCATTTGATAGTAAGCCAGATTTTGCACTGTAATGCCCACATTGTATACAACATGTAACATGAAATTGAAACGTTGAGGGATTTTTGTATGTATGAATGCTACAAGCCAATGCTGGTGTTATTTCATTTGAGCTCTGGTTTCACTGGTAGACCAACTCTGATTTACTGGGAAAATATAATAATGTGGTCTTAAGGCCTTGTACTGTAAAGAAAAATATAGCTGAATAGATCTCCTCCAAAGCGAGAATCCAGAGAAATCGAGAGTCAAGAATAGACACTGCTATAATATTTTTAGTGCAATCCACAGCAGACCCTCAGAAAACATACACAGCTAACTCAGGCTGAACAAACTCCCGACTCTCTTGTTGCCCCAGCAGACAACAATTAACAGGGCAGTTAAAATAATGTTGAAGCAGCTGTAATCAATATTTTTATATTAACGATGGATCACATGACTACTTGTGCATGAAATGGGTCACTTGCAGAAATATAGCCAGAGGTAATTATCACCTGACGCTGCCATTCTTCTCAGCTGTGTGGAGCTTTTCAGCATCTTTTAGCTCATTATTTAGGTTTTTCCAGCCCACATCTTCACTGTTTTGGTTCACTCTCACTGATCTCGTAGCAGCATTTTCAGCCACTGTAACCAGCTGTTTTTAGAAAAAAAAAACCCTCTACAAACACACTGTACACTACAAATTCAGTGATTAGCTGATGAACATATAGTGGAGCATTTAGTTAGTGGAGACCAAACCAGAGCTAAAAAGAGAGTGAATACTGGATTTACATTTGTCTGGTGGCCAGAAGCGAAACTCCAAACTAATGCTTGTTCGCTTACAAGTTCGCCATATCAACTTAAAGTCTGTTAATATGTCAGTTTTGGGTTCATAGCTTTATCCACTTTCACTCAGAAAATCAAAAATTCAGTTATTGCTGGTTTCATATTAATACTTATTCAACTTCTAAGCGCATATGGGAAACTATGGTGGCCTGAAACTCATGAAAAATGCAAAAAACCCTCTCTAGAGGCAGTGTTTGGTTTGTCCATTTTGGCCTACTGGAGAAACATGGCGGTCCAACATGGCGGGCTCCGTGGAAGAGGACCCACTCCCTATGTAGATATAAAGGGCTCATTCTAAGGTAACAAAAACACAACGATTCTTATTTTCAAGTGATTATACACTAATTAAACTACTACTAAGATTACTTAGGAATATCATATTCCATTTCTGCCAAGTCCAGTCTGCTTGATCCCACTAAATTCTACACACTGCACCTTTAAAAGCAAGACTTCAAGAATTCAGTGCACCAAGGCCAAGCCATTTCATTCTCTAATGGATTTCTGGAGTTTATCAGCCTTGCTTTGTCCAGATGAGATACCAAGCTAATGTTGCAAATCACAGATAATTCAGTAAGTTATGAAAGACTAGACTGACAGACTTGTGTTTAATGGATATGCTAATAATACAATCACCTTGGTTCAGATTGAATGCTTATTGATTGTGTGGATGACTGCTTGAGAAAAGTTGGGCAATATTTTGTTTGATAGAAAGATTTTACAGATAGTTTCCACAAACAGAGTTGGAGTCTGCCGCTCTGTGTGAATATGCTGATATGCAGGTACTCTAGGACATCAGAGATACGATCTTATTTGGGTAGTCCAATTAAGTGATTGTGTTTGTTTGTAACAAGTCTGCAGAGTTCAGCCATAATTAAAAATTATGCGAAAAGGATAAGTAAAAGTTTGGTCTTGGAGTTAATTTGGGAATTAGAGTTGTATTTAAAACCAGGGAGAGGTTAGGGGTTGGGGTTTGGGATTAAAAATGGGGCTGAGATAAACCTAAATTCAGCATTTGGTGCTACAACTGTCTGATTTAAGAGAGGCTACTGCTGCTGTATAATCCTCCTGTTGTCTCTCTCACTGTTACGTGCTGCTTCCTTCCACTCTTCTTTCTAGTCTCGGTTGTCATTGTCAGCGAGACTCAACAACATGAGGCAGTCAAGCTGACAAGCTATCTGCTAATTAAGGAAAACTCTGACAAATACCTGAATTTTGCATAAGGTAGGTAATTAGTGAGCAAAATGTTCCTTGGTTACATTTCCCTTCCAGTATATTTTGAGCACTGCACAAAAAGTTCTGCATTTTAAGATTCAGATTATTTTAGGAAATTCAAATGGGACATTTTTACATATACCAGAAATCATCAGGCTCAGTCTGTGATTGAGGGATCCTTTTCGAGCCAATTTATAGGTTTAATACTTTTACTGGAGCCAGAAGATCCAAATGTGGGAGAACAGGTGTGGAGGGACAAAAGAGCAGCTGAGTTTGATAGGCTACATGCTCCCAAACTAATCTTTAACCAAGACACACAGGATTATATCTGTATTATACAATGTTTGAACTTTTTTGTGGAAAAGCCATATCAGACACAAATTATTATAATATTATTATTGCATATGACGTCAATGCCATTTCCTTCATTTAACACATTTATATAGCACATTATTGTGAACTTGGTTATTGTACTTTCCAAATTAATGGTAGTCTAATAAAACATTTGAATATTATGTAACTTACTGTTTAATGACATTTAGCTTTAATTAATAGATCGATTCATTGATTGAGCTTTCTCATACTCTATCATAGATAAATATTGTATTGGCATTTTCAATACATTGAACATGATCCTTTACAGTCTTGTCAAATATTTAATATTTGATTGATGTTCAATTCTAGTGTCTGTTTTGGAGATGTTAAAAAAAATCTACATTAAATGATTTTTTAAACCCCCAAATAATGTGCAGAGGAGTTTGCAGTACTTTGTCTTGAAAACAAGTCGTGTCTGCAGTCTTCCTCTCAGGCTGCAGGTACAACCTGCATCAATCAGAGGGTCAGAAAATAGGTTATAACGAGCTGAAGTGACAAAACCTGGGAGAATAAAGACCTGAAATCAGTCACTGCTGCTCGTTAAGCTTGTTGCTGTGAGATCACAGTAATACTGATGACAACTCAGATGTGAATCTCACATTGTGATCAGCTCCTCTCCTCCCTCGTCTGGATTTTGGCAGCTGGACAATCAGAGAAGACACTGTTTGGAAATATTTTAGTGAGCAAATCAAACTGAAATCGTAAAGGTGAAGGAGGGCATGTCTCCCTAATCCCCAGTGGAAATTAAACCCTTTGTCAGACTGTAAAACCAAAACAATAAGCTGAAAGATGCAATAAAGCTCCGTAGAGCTGAGGGGAACTGCAGAGTCAGTTGATCATTCTCTGTGCGTCCAACACTACGAGCGACACCTTTCACATTACATGTAACTATTTCATCCAACGTGAATATAATAATATTGATTATATCAGCTATAAATGAACTATTGAGACTAGCTGTCAAAGTAATGTGTAAATACAGAGTGCAAATAGCGGAGAGATAACATATCTCTGGCAATGTGAGATTAGGGCTTCACAGTCTGTAGAGAAGCAGATGATATTTTGAACAACTTCTATTTGCCACTTAATAGTCAACCCAGTCTCTTCAATCTGCGTACAAATAACACAACTTTACATGGCATGAATTGGCGTGTTATTCGTACGCCATTTGGTGTGACCAAGCTGTAATGGTTCAGAATCAATATTCGACTTTTCAAATAAAAGTGTTATAGGATATATTCAAAACGCTGACTTTCTGAAGCATGAGGGAACTGAGGTAATAGCTTTAAACCAGCCAAGCAGCCATGTGAGAGCTCACAACTGAAGCAACATGAGCACCACTTTGGCTACTAATGTATAGCTGAATAATGTTGCTAAGGAATCATCACTGTTATCACGGTCACATTTGTTTTTAATACATGAATGACCCCTGCTACTGGTGCTACAGTGGTTATACAAAAAGACTTTTCAAAGCGAGGCAAAAAATGCAGTAGAAAAAAATAATCTATATGTTTTGTTTTTCAAGAGAGTTGCAGATAAAGTTTATGTGGTAAACCATCTTGTATAAATGTCACAGTGTAGGACCCAGGATGTTGTCATGCCATTGCTCCATCCACCATAGAGCAGGCTTTTCACTCCTGTCCAGTTTCCATGGTGATAACTCTAAAGAATTGGCTGTATGTCTGCTGTGGAAGATTGCGTGTGTGTGTCCGCATATACCACCATGATATTTTATGAGCTCTGTCATTATGTGAATATCCCCTTTAGTTTCTACTCTGATATTAAATCTTTAAGGATATTGACAGAAAGCACATACACACACAGACACGCACACACATCATTTTCCTGCTCGAGATTTGATCTGTTTGATTGGTTAAAGAACCAGCATATCTACTAAGAACAATTGGTTGCACAAAATATTAAAGACAATGAACTGCAAGGAAAAAAAATCACATTTAGTTTATCCCTTTTCCTTCAGAAGAGGCCTAGAGGACAGCCATCTGTCTAAGTGCTACAGTATGAAACAGCCTATGAACTTGAGCAGACTTGTCCAATATTGATGCGACTGAAAATGTGAGGTGACAAGAGATGAACTGCAGCCAGATGTTGGCCTCCCGTGATATTTCCACAGAGGAATGATCTGTGCTAGGAGGATCAGGTTGATACTAAGGACCCACACCCGACAAAGATTCATCAGCAGTGATGAGATGTGAATATTGCAGCAGGATAATATACAACTCAAGTGAAATGGCGTGAGGCCAGTGCTGCGATACAGAAGCCGCTGTATGGAACCATACATTATCTTGTCATTCGTCTCCCTGTCAAACAAAGGGACTAATGTTGATGAAACTCTGCTGTCCCACTTTCAGTAGTCTCAAACTGTCATCTTCACACAACTGATCTGCAAGATTAATGGTTTTTGTTTTAATTTGGAGTCATTGGCGTTTCTCGTGCCAGCTCTCCACAGGCATTGTACTCACTAGGACACTTTAGCCACACTGTCCTTGTGTGCAGTTGCGCTCCTATTAGCAGTGGATAAGTGTGCTTCTCCATTGTACTGAGAGCAGGACCATCGTTTTTTGTCTCCACTCTCATTCAGACATTGTCTTCACCTGTTAAACACATGTGATCATCACCATTTTAAAAAAGCTTGCTATGATGACCTTTGAGTAGCTTTTTGGCACCAGTGACAGTTTTGTTCAACTCATGCACTTCTTGTGTTGCTTTTACCCTAAAGCTAATGGCCTCACTGCTTCCAGGTGTGCTCACCTTTATCTGTGTTGTAGTAAATAAAATCAGTTGCCAACACACTACGAGTGGTGACAGTTAATATCAACGTGGCCCCAGTGCAAGATTTTTTTTTAACATACTTTGCACACACAGGATTATAGACAACTTTGATTTTATAGATCAGGTTTTACAATATCGTTTCTTATGCACATAAAATTAAATAAACTGAAACTAAACTGAAACTGCAAGACATGATCTTTATATGTTGTTTCGTGGTGGCTATATGATTTTAGGACTATATAGCTGTGATCGAGGTTCAAACTAGACTATCTCAGGGTTTTAATGTGGTAAATGAAATTACAAAGACAGTCGTTAGCCAAAATTAATTTGATTCCTAATCAGTCCAGAAGGATTGTGAGGCTCTGTGGCAACACACACACACATAGCACAACAACTGCTGGAATATTACGAGCATCATAATCCTCCACAGTGCTGGAGGAACAAATTACTGTCAAAACACAAGCAGCACTAAAACATTATATTATTTCTCCTTAACTTTTGTCTATCAAAAGTGGCATATTCCACGTAAAAAATACATGCTAATCAATTACCAACTTGAGTCATGCAACAGAGAAATTAGAACAAGTAGGCATGGCAGTGAATCTGAAAACAACCCCACTCCCTGCCAAATAGCCTGCTCAGGCCCTTGTGCAGCTGCACCAACTGCACAACCTATATTTTCACCCTTGTACGCTACTGTTAATGCATCCTGAACACTTTGTGCTACAAGCTTTCAACCTGCCATTAGTGGCAAAAAACTAAAAGGACTTCATTGTGAAGTAGCTATGGTCACCAAGGTTAGCTATAACTGCTAACAAGATGGGTCACATAGGTCTTCCAACCATATTCACATTCAGCTAAGGTTGTCCCTGCTGTGGTCCTTTTGCATTAAGAAGAGATTACTTGTCAGTCAAACAGTGACATCTTTTTCCTTGAATTTTCTATTAGCATTAATGAAATGTTAACCTCTGTGGGTGGTGCCATTTTCTTTGTTTGTTCTCTGTTTGTGTTAACTACCCAGTATTTATTATGGACAAACTGCTGGCAACCAAAAATTCATCATTCCCTGTACCCCAGAAGATATCTTATGAGAAAGAGCTCACAGACACTGAGTGTTTAAAAACAAGAATATAACAGCCTCGGTGAATTGACTACACTTTGAATCACTGCTGTTCTACAGTATGTCAGTCAATGATATGAAGTAGCAAAACATGTTTATTTATATGAAGGTGTGACAGATTTTTACTTAAAAGAATAATTGTGCTGCCAAGCATTTGGGAGCCAAATTAAAATGTGCTTTGTAGCAGTTCTACAAAATGAGCTTTTCTGCCAAGATTTTGCCAACAGGTAGACAGGTACTGTTCTATTCAGGGGTCTGATGCTGGGAAAAGAACATTGTGTTTACAGTAGAGAAGCCTTTCCCATGGAGAAGCAGACCCCTGCCTGCTTCTCTCCTCTCCTCTCTCTGTCTCCTTGCATTTCTTCCTCTGTCTAACTAGCACCTCTGCAGCCACATCAGTTTGATGGTCCACTTTATTAAGATGAATGAATCTCATCCGTGTGACGCCTTCCTTCATTTTACTGCAGAACATTCCCCTGTGTGCTCGGCGAAGGTGCTCAGCTGTCACCTTGGGTAGCCTGACAGGATCTCCCTGGAGGTCACCTTGGGTATGTAAGTTCACAGTCCCAGTGCAAACGTTTTGTTACAAAACTGCTGCAGCATGACTCAGTTACACTGTCTGTCTGCTGAACAGGGTGCAATGTACCAAACAGAATGTACAGTAATAAATCACATGAGAAAAACAAGTGGAGAGAATGAAGGGAACAGGGGAGTGGAGGTCAGCAACCTCAATGTTTTCTGAACAACATACATTTAAATTCACTGATACGATGAAGGATAGGGAGGCGTAAAAGATGCCAGTGGGGTCTGTGCAGTGATATAAGACAAGTTTTTCTTGGCTTAAGCCCAACCGTACATCTGCTCTTTAAGCTCTGCAGGATTGAGACAGTAAATGTAATTGATTGCGAGATCTAGTGGTTCAGTTTGGACCCAGTTTGGAGTTTTGGTTGGACTCAGTTTTATTGTGAGTCGGTGCTCACAATAGGGAATAAACAACAAGCAGATTAAGGGTTGACTCTTAATCTACTATGCCCAGCAATCACTTTAACTCAGAAACTTCCATCACTGCTCTGGTTTAAAATCCTCAGACTTATTTTTAGCCATGACAGTGGAGTGGCAGTAGGCTACAGATGGCAGAACTGGTCGATTAATTTGTTGGTCCAACCTTAAGTCTGAAGAATTCTTTAGATCAAAAGTTGAGTTAAAGCTCCACTAATGAATTTTCTTATATTGACAATGGATCAAATGAGAACATGTAATTTGAAAGGAGTTGCTCGTATTGATGAATTGACAGAAAATTATCACATTATCTTGAAGTTCATCTCAGTTTTGGAGAGGTCATTGTTTTGGTTTTACAGACTGCTCACTCTAGCCGCTCTCAGCATCACAATTTCCAGGAGAAAGCGGGTTTAAACATGGGCACAATGTTGCTCCATGCCTAGATGTGTAAATAGGCAACTGTTTGCCAACACATTTGCAACAATGACTTTATAAGGTGTTTTGCTGCCCAAAGTGGCCAGAAAAATCTAACAATGTAGCTTTAAATCTGACAATGTAGAGCTGAGCTTAAGAAGATGAACCCATTTGATCTAGGTGAGAACACTGTGTTTCCTCTAGCACCACCATCAGGCTGAACTTCACATTTCTTGCCCCATTCTCAGGATCTGAGAATAGCAATAGCATTTTTCATCAAATAATTTTGTTTTGTGGTGAGTGATGAGTGTTGCAGCCTCACAGGGCCACTAGTGTGGCTATAGACTTTTAGCTTTTTAATGTGATGAAAACTGGCACAGCAGAGCACTTTCATTACCCAGTGTCTAAATTCTGTGTGCATACTCTATTAATTATAGGATTACAATGGCTGTTCCAGTCTGTTGTAGCAAAGATCACGGACTACTGAAAAGAATATAACAAGACAGAGGACTTAATCTAAATGAACACAACTGAACAATACAAGCAGCTGTTTATTGTGTCTATAAATAACAAGAGGGTGTTCTTTTGAATAGCAATTAAAACATCACTTTGTTATCTTTCAGGCAACAAAGAACCCAACAGGCCCAATAATTTTGAACTGAGGTTAAGGAATATCCTCCTGAAAAAAAGAGTTGTCTGTTTTTCCTTTACCAAACTTTGGAGCTTTTTTGCTGTCTCTCTCCTTACCCACTGTCAGACACAGCTGACATTAGTATTCTGATACAGCCCCCTTCAAGCAGTGTTGGGTGCCAGCCACGTAATTTGTCATTTATTGCTCCATGACAACTGAGGTAATTGAACCTCTTGCCCATGGACGAGATCTGCCAGCCTTGTGGCCGTTGTCTCTCATTGTGGGAGAGATGGAACTACAGGACCTTGGTGCAAATAAGGGCACAGATCTCATTTTATGGGGCAATGAGATGGTTAGTATGTACCAAGGCCACAAGGGCCTCTGAGATGTTTATTGCATGCCTCAGAACCTCACTAAAGGCTAACCAGACCTCTGATAATAAGAGGAAATTAGAGTATAAATAGCTATGAAGATGAAGGAGCAATGACAGAGGAAACAACATACCTTGTTATTCATTATCATAAAATGTTTTGTTGAGATAAGTGATTTTAGGAAATTATATAACAGGCAATCAGGACTCTAACTAATTGCGTAGCTACAGTTTATCTCAAACATCATGCACCAGGAAATGAAGGGGATTCTGTATCAGACTAAGATACAATTAATTAAAGATTAATCTTTGATGTGTGGATTTTCTATGTGTCTGTGAAGAAGTCATCACCTTGGTCCGGTTTAGTGTATTTGCTTGTTTGTCTCTGACCAACATATTGTTCTCAAAAATGAAATGCAATGACTAATCACACAAGCAAAAGGAGGAAACCCAATTGATTTTGATGACCCCTGACCTTTCCTGCAGTGCTACCACTGAGGCTAATTGTGCATACCCTTAATTATTCAGTCTGCTGTCTTTGAGGGTAACACATACTGACTATACAGTCTACTTGCTCTGCCATCTACCCACTTCAGTGTTGACTCCATTTATGTTGAACAAAGCAGATGTAAAAGCACTCAAGACACTTAAGAACATAGTATAATCCAATTGTCCAGCACACATTCCAGTCAGATGTTGTACTTTGTATAAATGTCGGTTTACCAAGCTCTCAAAACAAAATGTAACCAAAGCTCTTTCTAATGCATAATGACATGCATTGTTGCTGCTCAAGATCCAGATTTTTAACAGCATTTTCATATATGCATTTAATTCCTTTTTGTGTATTAGGTATGTATTCATCAGTTTCTTTCAAATCATCAAGTAAATTGAAGAAGGATGCTAATAGCGAGATTTGTATGTTTTAAATCTGCAATATTTTTTTGGCTACTTGGGGGCAGCAGAAAATATTGTAAACATAACATTAACATATTTTCACCTTATAAAGTAGTTATGGTGAATATGTTAGCAAACAATTATTTATTTACACATCCAGCAGATGCACAGCAACATTAATCTGAGGTAGTGTCTCTGGCTTCCTAAAAAAATGTATGTCGAATATCTATTCTCCTATTAGCTCTATTTTGGTCTGTCCACCAAATCCTGAGATTAAAACATGACTCTTTAGGGCTTAAATGCTCTACTGTGTTTACCAGCTAGACACAAGGTTGATGAGGGCAGTCAGCGTGAACTAAAACATTTAAGTTGCGGGCTGCAAAACCAAAACAAAATGCTGAAAGACACTAAAATGCTCTGCAGAGATGAGGCAAACTGCACCGCCAAGTGACAACTGGCAGTTCATCAAAACGAGTAACATCTTTTAAATTACACATAGTGATTTCATCCATTGTCAGTATAACAGTAATTAGTGCAGCTTAAACATCTACAACTGTGTGTTGAGCACCTGGCACACAACATCAACATGGCAGTGAATTCAGAGGAGACAAAGCTGCACTGATGTTGTGTTAAACTAATGAAACACAGTGATGGAAACTGAATGCAAACCTGTAGTGGGCTTCATTCAGTGCCAAGCTAGAGTGGCTAAATATAGCCATGAAACAATGACAAGTGAAGGAGAAAGGTTTGCTTCCAGAGGATTCCCAATACAATAACAACACACTGAGTAACTTGGTGTAACTTTGCCTTTGCCCACATTTACAATGTTAAATTTTAGTTGAGGAGGGCTCCCAGGTTTCTGGCAAAATCAAATTGTCATACTATCTAACAATTAAATGTGTAAACACACATGCCCAGATCTAGCTCATGGCATAGGCAGCATAGGCAAATGCTAGGGGCACCATCCATCCATAGGGTCATCCCAAATGAGGGAAGAAAAAAAAAATCTAATTTAAAATTTTTAACTTTTACCATTTTTTCCTAATACTATTTTAATACTATTGTTTTTAAGTATTACAAAAAAGTCCACAATATAACTACATAGCCTATTAAATATCATGCCAAAAAGACCAAAGCCCTCTGGTGCCCTGTGAAGAAAAAGAGGAAGAGGAGGAAAAATGGGAAAAAGACAGAGGTAATGTGTGATGAATGAATAGTTTATCTATTGCATAGAAATCACTGTTGGAGCAGAGTGTTACTAGCTTATTTTGGACAATAGTAATGTTTGCTAATTTCATAAATAGCTAGAGTTAACATCAGTTACTCTCACCTTAAATTAATTAGGGAAAGGTGGAAAGACTATTCAGGTGTTTGGGGAATAACCTACAACATAATTTTGAGAAATATACTTTTTCTTTTAAGTATGCTGCTGCTGCACGAACCATCCACTGTCTGCCTCAAGAAACCAGACATGATGTTACATTTTTATTGACATCATAGTCTAGTTAGCCAACGTTGCCTTGCTTGTAATAGTCAATTAAAATGCTTTTCCTTTTCCATCCCCGTTTGTAGTTGTAAGTCTTTGCATTTCCATTATTGATTAGTCTTACATGCATAGCAAACAGCATGCATCATGTGGGAGAAGTGCTCATTGAATACATATTTTATGCATGAATGATAGGTTTAATTACTCTTGCTGTTTGTGTTTAGTATGTTATAGGCTATAATGTAACTTAGGTGCTACTATTGGCTGGGTTTTACCATTAGCAGCTTTTTATTAATATAATTTAACACCCAGTGGTCACATATACTCCTCTTCTCTCCACCCCTACAAATCCTGCCACACGCAGACAGCTTCCCCACCTAAGCACCTTCCAGCGATGCAGCATCAAGTGCTCCTGTCCCCTCCACCTCAGACAAGCCAAGCAATGCAGCATCAGGCATCTACAAAAAGGCTGCTCCAATAGACCCTACTGACTGGCATCTGTTTTAACTGATAAGGTAAGAACAGAGTTTGTTTCAGAGGATCATATCAAATCAAAAACAGTTTCACATTTCTGAAACAAAAAGATGGGAGAAGGTGTCAGCATGACTATTTCAATAGAGTCTTAGTCAATGGAGAAAAAATCAAAAGAAGCTGGTTAATGTACTCAAAAAAGAATGATAGCTTATACTGCTTCTGCTGCAAAATGTTTTCTAAGAGAGATTTCAAATTCAATAGAGAAGGGCTAAGGGATTGGAAAAATGCAAGCCACTTGCTCAAGGCCCATGAGGATAGCCAGGAGCACAATACACACATGGCAACACGGAAGGTACTGGAGGTCCGTCTTGCAAAGGGGCTAACAATAGATAAGCAAGAGATGACACTCGCTGAGGCTGAGAGAAACAGGTAGTGTGAAGTTCTCACTAGATTGGTGGGGGTCCACAGACACATTAAACAAACCAGACAATGGCAGTTTTCTCAAAGAGGTGAAGCTTATGGCCAAATTTGGTCCAGAAATGAAGCAGCATGTTGGTAGGGTGGAAAGTGGAGCTGGCAGTCACACACATTACCTGGGCAAAAGAATCGGAAATGAACTGGTAGACTCCATCACTTCAAAAATACTGGAAAAAATAGTGGAAGAGATCAAATCATCAAATTATTTCTCCATTATTTTAGATTGCACCCCTGATCTGAGTCATAAGGAATAGCTCTCTGTCATTGACAGGATTACGTTACTAGAAGACATACCACAAATTAAAGAACATTTCCTGGGTTTTCTTGAGGCAGAGGAGTCAACAAGGGAAAGTTTGTCATCTCTCATCCTCAAAAGGCTGGAGGAGCTTAGCATCCCCTTTGAGGACTGCAGAGGACAGTCCTATGACAACGGCGCCAACATGAAAGGAAAGAATAAAGGTGTTCAAGCTAGGCTGCTTGAACAGAACTCAAGAGTCTTTTTTTCCCCATGTGGTGCCCACACTTAAAATCTAGTGGCAGCTGATGCTGCTAAGAGCTCACCAGATGCCATTGGCTACTTTGAATATTTAATGAAATTATTTAAACTCTTCTCAGCCTCCCCCATAGATGGGAAATCCTCCTGACACACATCAAAACCACCCTGACACCCATGTGCCATAGTCAGACACCAGGTGGGAAAGCAGGACAAAAAGCATTCAGGCTGTAAGGTACCAGGCTGGGCAAGTCAGAAAGGCTCTCCTGGAGGTGAGGGAAACTACTACAGACCCTGTGGTGAAAGCTGAAGCCCAGTCTTTGGCTGAGGAGATTGGATCCTACTGCTTATCTGTTTGCACAGTCATATGGTATGACATCCTCAACAGGATCCAGTATGTGAGTAAACTGATGCAGTCAGCCTCCATGCAGCTAGATGTGGCTTTCGACTTGCTGGAGAAAACCAGAGATTCCCTTACCTGCTACAGAAACACTGGATTTTCTGATGCACAGACAAGTACAAAGGAGATGTGCGAGGAGATAAATGTGTAGGCTGTACTCTAACAAAAGCAGATGAGAATCACAAAAAGGCACTTTGCTTATGAGTTGCCAGATGAGCCTATTGGTTATGCACTTCGAAAAATGGAAACCACATTTTTTTGATGTGGTAGTGGATACAGCCCTCTCTTCAGTTAATGAGAGATTTCAGAACTTGGGAGAGGTGAATGACAAATTTGGAGTGCTCCTCAACTTCTCCAACATGTCAAAAGAAGAGTTGCTAGAGCACTGTCAAACCCTGAGCACTGCTCTAGCCCATGACGGACAGCCAGATATTGATAGCAGGGGACTTGCTGTGGAAATGCAAAATTTTCCACATTTGCCATCAAAAAATATGAAAAACGTGGAACTCTTGACCTTCCTGCATGAGAGGAAGCTGACAGAAATTTACCCCCATATGAGGGTAGCTCTGAGAATCTCTGCCACTCTTCTGCTGCTGAAAGGAGCTTCTCTAAGCTCAAACTCATTAAAACCAACCTGAGATCTACTATGGTGCAAGAACTTTTCAGTGAACTTTCCAGCATTAGTATAAATCATGTGATCTCAAAACAGTTGTTGTATGATGATGTCTTAGATGACTTTGCTGCAAGAAAGGCAGAGTAAGGCTGTAGAACAATACTACATTAAATATATTGCATGGAGGTTTCTGTAATATAGTTTTTTTTTTGTGCAATACTCTTATTTATATTATATTTATAAATCTTTTTATGTCTGCACTGGTTTCTTTAATATCGTATTTTGTGCAATACCTTATCTATATTGTATAAAGAAAATCTCAAAGACATAAAGCTCTGCGGTTTCTGAGTGGGTGTATGGACACAATGATTGGTGGTGGAACTGGCTGTGATGCAAGGGGCACCAGCTAAAATCTTGCCTATGGCATCAAATTACCCATGCTCCTTTGATTTGACAACTTCTCCTGGTGGTAACCCACAACAGCAATGTTCTGTTGTGGAGTTATGCTTTAGGGAAAACATACCCTAAAACATTTACTGCGGCTACTATATGAGTTACAGGCCATAGCATTCCTCCAGTTTTGTGAAACTCAACACAACTGTTTTATTTTACACTGCTGAACTTGAATTGGGAACACTATATGTCCTTTGTGATGCAAATCGACCAAAACTCTTTTATTTTGCATGTGCAAAAATGTAAATGCATTTGGATAATGTCAGTCTCAATCCAGTGGAGCTATTAGCATATACTGTATATGAGCATCACTTTAGGATGCATCGACTGTGATGGCATGCATCCTTCAACAACAAGAAGTAATCAGGCATCCATCATATACTCAGAGAGCAGATTTCTGTCAAGGCCCATTCATTTCCAAATTAACCATTACTTTTATAGCTGGTACTCTGCTGCATGGAAGACAAAATAGTTTATGAATAAGTTCGGTCACACTAGGATCATGAGGCCACCAAAATCAATTCAATTAATAAACTTCAGAAACCCTCAGATTGTGGGAGAATCATAATCTCAAAATTAGTGTATTGATGATACAAATTTCTACTCTTGCTATTATTTTCACAATGTGCCTTCACAATAAAGTACAACCTGTCTATCACGGACTCTGACTCATTTTTCTGCCAGAGTATCTGACATCTTTTTTAATGTCTGTACTCCAAAAACAATTCCAAAAGCTTCAAGGCTCAATCCTGGCTCATGAGTCATCACAGGCTTTACTCATTTGGCATGTCTCTACATACTTGATATCAATCACTTCAGAAAGACTAATTAGCCTGGTGGTCTTGGCTCTCACTGAGCTACAGTATAATCAGCAAAGGTGAATAGTAAAAACGATCTAAACTGACTCTTCTGTTTTCTCAAGTCACAATTTATACGATCCAAGTCAAAGGCATTTCTGATGTTCAAATACATTTATCCAGATTAGTCACAATAGGTCACAGCAGTGCAGACTCTAAGACACAAGGTGGGACGTGTTATCATAGAAACTCTAGGGATGGTAATGTCAGCCCGTTAATTGGTCAATCTATCATTTAGGTTCAGACTGAAATATCTCAGAAAGTACTGGGTGGATCGCCATGAAATTTTGTACATTCATGGTCAGCAGAGAATGAAGCCTACTGACCATGTCGACCCTGTGACTTTTCCTCAAATGCCACCATAAAGTTTAGATTTGTCGTTTTGAGTGAAATACCTCAACAACTATTGGATGGTCTGCCATGATATCGGGAATAGACATTCATGACCCACTCAGGATGAACTGTTAAAACTTTGGTGATCACTTTCAATATAGTGCCATTGTCAGGTCAAATTTTTAATTTTCACAACACATTGGTTTATAACCAAATAGTAACAAAACTAATGACATACAGCCTCAGCTGTACGTCGTGTTAGAATGCTAACACACTAAACCAAAGACATGATCACCAAATATTGTCTGCTAAACATCAGCATTGTCACTGTGAGCAAGTTAGCATGTTGATATTTAGATTTAGCCCAAAGAATAGCAGTAGACTAGTCTTGTTTTGTACATGCACACTTTTTTTTTTACTGATAAATGAACGGAGGGCCAAAATGGAGAGAAAAAGATACGTTTATGGATTTAACGGGCTTAGTGTGGACATAGTCTGAGAGTAGACAACCATGTATTTCCTCTAATACACATTCAGTCGCAGTTTTTTTAGCTGTCTTTTATTACATGTAAGCAGGGGGATGTAAACATGCAAGGGTTCAAGCTATCTCCCAGATTTTGCATCCCTTTCTGCACAGACCAACCAGTAGGAGTCACTACATGCCGACAAAACATTGTCTCTCACTCACTTCCAACAGCACTATCCAACTGGGTTTGAATTGTAGCCCCACTTAGATACATTTTTTTTTCTTTTATAAAAAAGGACTACTGCATGTGTGTTACTTCTCTTTCATGACTGAGCTGTATGACAAAGTGTCGGGACAACAGGAGCTGATGGTTATTACAGGGCTGCTTTCATCTTTTAGACAGTGCAGACATTTGGATTCCATTTCACCACAACCATTAAGTACAAAGGGTTGCAAACAATATACAAGAGCTTTTGATGCATTTTTCATATTGTGTTGTTGCTCACAAAAATATTTATTGAATCTGTACATAGACTTATTTGTACCTGGACTTCACAATGCATAAATCAACATTATATTGAGATGCAATTTGCCCACATTACATTTATATTGGTAGTCAACAATGTATCACCAGCAGCCACATTATACTCCCACCTTCTTTTGCTTTACAACTAGCAAATGCACTTGGCTTGGACAGAACTACCTTTCCACAATGGCAGTAAACATCTGTTTTCATTGTGCTGCATTGTAAGACTCATCCATGCCCAATGGCTGGAGCAAATCCCAGTGTGCATTGGGCGGAAAGTAGGGAAACACCGTGGACAGGCCCCCAGTCCATTGCGCGCGTGCACACACACACACACACACACACACAATCACACACACACACACACACATACACACACACACACACGGACAGTCACACCTACTGTATGAGCAATTTGAAGTCATCAGTGCACCTGGCTTGGATTCAGTGTTTGTGTGGGTGTGACGTGTGATGAGATTCATGTCTGTAGTATGAAAAACTCTTCTTTTAAAACAAGATGCAATATTTTAGGGCTGAGCAGTATATTGATATTATATCAATATCGTGATATGAGAATAGATATTGTCTTAGATTTTGGATATATATGGCATAAGTGTTACATCACTTTACAGTAAAGTGATGTAATTTTCTGAACTAACCAGACAAATTATTTGGCTTTATCCACTTAGTCATTACATCCACATTACTGATGATTATTAATCAAAAATATAATTGTAAATATTTTGTGGAGCACCAATAGTCATCCCTACAATATTGTTGCACTATCGATTTTGAGGTATTTGGTCATAAATATTGTGATATTTGATTTCGTCCATATCGCCCTGCCCTACACTATTTGTTAATGTTCGTTGTAACAGTTATTTACATGACAAGGTACACCACTTGTTATTTTACCACTGTTAACCAGCTGTATGTTAAAGGTCAGAGAGAAAAGAGAAAACAAAGTAAACTACCAGCAATATGGGTGCTAACTCTCATTTGTTTTATTGCAGTGTTTGTATCTTAACAAATCAGGCACTGAGTCAAACACAAGTGTAGATGTAGTAATACTAACTCAAAACCTGTTAACATCCAAAAAAAGGCTAAGCTAAATAATGTCAACATCAAAGGTTGAAGTCTCCATGAAGCATTTATTTAAAAATACATACAGCCTAGGTATGATTTCATTTGTTGTAACTGTATTTGAATCATAGATTGCATTAGATCGATGTATGAACGTGTTGAGAAAAGAGGACTCTAATGGGATGCTCATACTGCTCTGATTCTCCTGGATGTGTGAATGGGCAGCTGTTTGCTAAAGTGTTACATGTAGACAAAACAACCTGCTATTAATATGAAAAAGCACAACAAGGGCTGTGTCTAAAATCACTTCCTAATTGCTATATGGTATAGTGCACTACATTTACTATCCAACATTTTATTGGAGTGTTTTAATTTTGAGTGTAAAATTTCTGCATGATATAGAGCATTCAAAAATTCACACAGTAGAACGAAAAAAGCCCATGGCATGCACACTGCTTTCTGCTAACAATCCTACAATGCAAATTAAAGTTGTGCAACACTCCACCTGTCAATGATGACATACTGAGTGTGTTATATAAGGGATAATGAGTGAGTGAATGTGGGAGTAATTTCAGACACAGCCAAGGTTTACTTTCTCCTGGTAGTAAAAAAATGACTTAATGCAGCTTTAAAGGACCAGTGTGTTTTTACTTAGTGGCATCTACTCACAAAAAAATGCGAAAGGCCCTCTCTAGAGCCAGTGTTTGGTTTGTCTGTTCTGAGCTATTGTAGAAATATGGCGGTGCAACATGACAGGCTCCATGGAAGAGGACTCACTTCCTATGTAGATATAAATGGCTCATTCTAAGGTAACGAAAACACAACAATTCTTATTTTCATGGGATTATACACTAATTATAACATACCAATGAATATTCTATTTCTGCCACGTCTGTTCCTCTAGACGCCACTAAATTCCACACACTGGTCCTTTAAGACCAGTTTCACTGTGTAAAAATACAAAATACAGTCTCCTCAAAATAAAATGCCTCACTTTTTCCTGAATCCAGGACAGGAATGGTAGTCACCACTACATCAGCATGTACATGTACATGGAATAGCTATTGCTGAAAGGGGGAGACTAGAGATAGTTTAAAAAACTATGTTTGATTTAATGAAAATGTTTAGGATTATTATTTTAACATGAAAATGCAAAGTGCACAAATTCTTTGCATTTTTCTCCCTCTTTTATTAATGACAAGTGCTGTTGTTGAGAGGTAACAGGTATAGTTGTGTTAAGGCAGCTAGAAGCATTTTGTTAAGTTAAAGATGGTGGCCATGGTTAAATTTTGAGGTAACACTGACTTAAAGAAATAGCTGAGCCCTGAAGCTTCAGATTTACTGTTTGATCTTTGTTCTAGCCCTCAGCTATAAGGGACCAAATCATTGTCATTACTGACACGAGCAGCCAAATGAGATTCGTTCGCCGAGGGGCTGGGCTCACTTTGCATAATAGGGTGAGAAGTTCAATGATCAGAGTGGAACTCAGTGTCCTGCCGCTGCTCTGCCATGTTGAGAACGTCAGCTGAGGTTTTTTAGAAACCTGATAACTTGCATCATTGATTCCTGTAAATAGGGCCCATGGTTGTTGGCTTCCACGTAAGCAATGATTAATGGAGGTAATTTTGAGGTGTCAGGAAGTTCAACTTTAAGAATGTTTTTCCTCCAATTTCTCAGTTATACCAGTATATGCACATTTTTTTCTTGTTCCTATGGTTACTCAGAAATTCAGGGTCATAATTAAGTATTGTAAATTATTTAATATTAGAATTGGTATTACAACGTGCATGGTAATAGCAGTTCTTAGAACCACGAAATAGCTGAGAAATAATTGGTAGAAAAAACCCCCATTTTGAATATATATAGGTTTTCTAATTCCACAGTGTAAAGTGGGCCTTGATGCACTTATTGTAATCTAACTGGAGCCTTCATAACTGACTGGGGGAGGCTTATCTGAGTGTAACCAGGAGTAACACAACTGTACAGTTTACCAAGGCAGAAATTTGTGAGACTGAAAAATCTTTCCATTCAGCATCTTTCAAGTACATTAACAGGAACATGTTTGGTTTGTCAGCTAGCCCTTTTGCCAACACACAAGCTTTAGGGGCTGCTTCAGGGCCCTTTCCAGTATCTGTTGCAGTAATTGTCACTGAATTGGAAAAAGCCACCGCCATCCGCCTCTCTCGGAAATTGCTGACAAACTGTACATAATGAAGGATTTATTCATAATTTCCACAATGGAAGAAAAAACCCTTGTTTCTTTTTCACTTTGCAATTATTGCCACCATGTCCACTTCACACAACTCTTTGGTAATGACTGTAAGTAATAGCATGATGTGTGGGGTGTATGTGTGTGGATACTGTATGTGGGTGTGTGTGTGTGAGTAAGCTGTAGAGAGAAGTCAAGGCATGCAAGACTCCAGCAGTGTGCGTACGTAACTTGTGGGTTGACATGATGCAGATTCAACTAAATCCTGCTGCACATGGCGATTCATATCAGCGATCTTGTTTTCTGCCCACTTGAGATATCTAAATGTATGACGCCCCTTTCTCGATTATTTCAACTGTGTCGTGGCACCGAAATGTCAAGTTCCAGCAAAAAGAGATATTTCACAAAGTGTAGTGCTGTATCGCTGCAACAGACTAAATGTGGTTGGAAAAACATCACCACTAAAAATGTATTGTGGGCAATAAAATGCTCTGCAGGGGAAAATAGCTTCCATCATTGATTCCATAATATCTTTAGCAAGACATTACAGTCTGAATTAAGCTGCTTTAATATGGTGGACTATGTTTGCCATCTTAAAGTGGTCCAATTTGCTTGATCAGCTTTGACAGTAGACCACAAAATCAGGTTTGGGTCAAAAGAAGCACGAAAAAAAGCAAAGCAAAAGGGCTGTAAATCCACTGCAACGGAGAACAGTGTCTGTACAATACTTCTAAATCATTACAGAAAAGAAAAACGGTTTGACAGGTGGGTGGAAAAAAGGAGAAAAAAAAAAAACTACCTCTGGTGCAACAGAAACACATGACCTCTCAGTTCTGCCACTGCAGCGTGCTCACACCTCTGTGCTCTATGGAAATGGGGATTGACTGAGATCCAAGAGTCGCCAAAAACAGGGAGGTTTCAGTAATGTCAAACATGCATGGGCTGTGAGATCAATACAAAGTCCTGATCTCCAATTGATGAAATGCCTCTCTTGCTGGCTCCAGGGATAATCTCACCCACTGATTTATCTTTGGTAGGAATGCTCTGCAGAACACGCAGTATCCCTGCACTGTGTTCTTACATCCTTTTATTTTACTTGTTTTTTGAAATCGATTTCTTACTTCAGAATGTGAACGAATTAAACACAAAAATCACATATATATGGGAGAAAGAAAGGAAAGAAAAAAGACAGCATCAATCATTTGCTAGAATGGCTAAAAGAGACTTGTGGTTAAAGATGCCCTCAAGACATGTGCTTGGAATAATAATTTGCGCTTAATATGGGTTTTCCTCAAAAACAAAAACATCTGCTCCTCCCTCATTTAAAAATCAAGAATCTATGAATACACAAATATTTTCATTTAAAAAGTTTAACTGCTGGACACAAGATGCCTCCTACCTCACTACAAAGTCCATTCTCAGTTTTTGTGCACTGGAGGCTCCAAGTTTCCACATCACACTTGTTTAACTTGCATACTGGTCCACGATTGGCTCCAAGTTGTGATGTCACAAATCATGCTCATAGGCCCACGCCTTAAACTCACCTTTTTGATGAGCACAGAGAAATTTTCCCACTTCAGCAGCTGAATGTGAAAACAGTCTTCTGGTGTCAAACTCAGCACATACATCATTCTGCACAGTGAAGCTCAAACATTCAACTTTAGGAACAAGAAGAAAAACACATTTCTGAGTGGACTGAGTAGACTTTAAGTTTCCCTATAGTGACTATGATTTGTGATGGTTCTGTGAGGCCCTGATAAACAGCATTATTCTACCAAAAGGTGCGTGCATCAGAAGATTTTGGAAGGTGAACAAACAAGTATTTAGTTGTTCAGTTAGGAGAACACACAGAACATTGCTAAAGTAGCAAACTAAAGTGATTAACTGCAGTTATATAGCCACAACTCACTGTTCATTTTAGGAAAGTATAAGTAATAATGTCTTTCGACTACTCTCTTTGAAGTGTGACTAATTTGACAAAACTTAGTTGGTTGTATTAATTACATTACTTTTTAATGGGAAGAAAAAATGGACGACATGGATAAATGATGACTTCACCTCAGCACCAAGTTCTGTGCTCTCAATATTCTCAATATTATCTACCAACATTAAACCCAAAATAGAATTTTTAGCTCAATATGTAATTCTCAACCGAATCTGATTGCAGAATAATGGCAGCAGAAATAATGAGCTCATCTCCAAGAAAATTGACTAATTTTGCTGCTCTCTTGTGTGTTGAAAGAAAATCAAGAAAATCACCAATTTACAGATTCTGTTTATAGCTAATTGCATTTTCCTGTGTTTGTCTACCTTCTGCAGGTTTGTATGCCTGTTTATTTTTTAACTTAAGAAAAAATGGCTAGAGGGCAGTGTGGGTGTAAACAAAAACATTGCACCCAAACATAGAGTAGGGATACCTGGGGGATAGAGAGCTGAAGGTAAACCGGCTGACCTCAGCTAAGGTATGTTTAAATTTTGCTCAGTCAGAGCACATATATAATCCTGACAGGATGATCTGCCCCACATTCTGTATTGTGCAGATAGTATTGTTTTTCTTTTCTTTTTCTTTTCTGTGAATGACCAAATTCACAATCATTTTGCCCAGCATGGAGTGAACATTTAGGTTAATATTTGCCTGATGTCTATTCACTTAAATCCCAAAAGCGTTTTAAATATTGAGTACTGAAAACACCCTGCTGATCAGAGTGTATTACATGCCTTTCAGATAGGGCAAGTAAAAATATTCTGCGGGAACAAAGGCCTGACCCATTTGTCTGATTTGAAAAGGATACGTTGGCACCCAGAGTGAAAACGGAGAGATGAATACCTCCTCTCCCTCCACCTGTGCACAATACATGTCACAACAAATTATACGCCAGCAAATACTCAAACATCTATACAGCACTCTTTGTCATTTTCACACAGAAATGATGTGTGACACTGGCAGCATTTCATTCCTTTAGTCAATTTGCTCAGATTGCTGGGAAAGCCTTGGAATGATTAAAAATTCAACAATAAGATTTAGAGGTTAGTTGGTGCCTTTATGGAATTAGGCTGTTTCTTTCCACCTTTACAAGCTGCATGGCACAAGAGCTGGCACTGTCTGTCTGTTCACCTACTGGTCGATCACTCCGGTCCTGACTGACATAAACAACATGTTAAATGGATTTCCATGAAATTTCGTACATTCATGGTCTCCAGAAAATGAAGCCTACTTGATCGCCTGACTTTTCCTCTAGTGCCACCTGTTTCCACTAAAATATCTCAACGTCCAGTTGATGGATGGATGAATCAGCTGTACTTTGTGTTTGGTGCTAATTATCTAATGTTACTAACAGACTAAACTGAGATGGTGCGGTAACATGGTAAACATCATACGTCAGCACAGGCCCGCCATGCATCTTGCTTGTGCCCAGGGAGGGCGCAGCAGATGCATGTCTTCCACTTCAGTATCTTTTTCCAAATGCCATAAAGTCCCTTGTACCTCTGTTAACATTTCCTCTTTTTCATTTCTCTCTTCTTTTCTGAGCACCTGGGGGGAGGGGGTGGGGCTGGCTAGATGTTAAACTTTTGACCCTACAGTAGCGTGACAGACCAAACCATTTTTTACATTATAGGGAGGGGAAGTAAAATTGTTTCCGACCACTATGTCAAGGAAAATTAGGAAGATAAAAAATAACAGCCTTTATGTGACTCACAAATATTATATTAAGTTTTCACAAATATATATTTTTGACCTGTTATTCCAGCAGATTATTTAAAGGTTAGAGGGCCATTTTGGGCCCTCCCTTGACCCTGGGCCCGGGAGAACTGACCTGCTGTGCCCCCGCTGTCAGTGGCCCTGCCTCACCATGTTAATATTGTCAGTGTGTTAGCATGCTGACATTAGCATTTAGTACCATTACCACAATGCACAGCCTCACACAAACACTGCCACTAGTCAGTAACAGAAATGTCTCAGGTTATGCTTATTTTGGGGAACCCCCACCCCCTAACCCACCCACCCACCCACATACAATTGCCTGACAGACATTTGATAATAACTAGAGGAGAAATTGGCAGAGATGCTGCATCATTCTCAGTTTGTGCTGAATTACCATTTTGTCCCCTCAGACAGTCTGAGACACTGTAGCAACATGATGAAGGGGTTTTTGTTTCTGGGGAAATCATAATATTCTTGAGGTAGACTGCAACATTACATCAAAATCCTTCCTGGTGGAGAAACATAAAAGAAACTGTACTGTAGTTGAGTCTTTATGCAGAGCAGGGTGGAGATACAAATATCAGTCCACCAGCTTACTGGGCTATGTGTGATGTGCCGAGTCAACACTTCATTTTCTTGTAAATATCGCTTTAAAGTTCTGTTGCAGACAATGAATGTGACACAGTAGGCAGGAATACAGCATCTCAGTCATATTAACTTAATAACCCTAATTAAATGAATCATAATAAAATGAAAGGCTAAATAGGCAGTAACTGCTTCGAGCTGAGTTGAAAAATTGACGTGGCTGCTGTGGCAATGAAACAGCATAAAATGTTATGTCTAATATTTTCATGTTATATTATTCATTCTGTCTGCGGTGCCTGACTTTTCATAAAGTGGTAGATAAGCTGTCAAATCCCATTAAAGCAGAAGTATCACTGATTGAGCGCACGGAGGCTTAAACTAAGGGAATCCAGGGCATGTGATTACTGATTGATAGATATGCCATAATAATAGGACACTCGATATGGGATTGGAAGTTATTAGAAATGTACAGATTTCGGCAAATACTTTTTTCAAGGGAAACATTCCTCTGGACTCCCAGAGAATTGAAATCGGTCCTTTGTTCCTCGGCTCTAACTCAGATGGAAGACTTAATGGAAAAATCCACCCTTGGATACACTTACACTGTTATGTATCATCAATCTGTGATGCTCAGCGCATGCCAGGAGTGATTTAGCAATGAGGTGACATAAATTATTTTTGGGTACCCAACTTCCCTCAACTCGCCACATCTGCTTCGACTTCAGTTAGTGATTTCCTGCATTTCCCTAAATGCCTTTCAACAAGAGAGTGAAGAGTGAGCTTGTTGCATTCAGCTGTGCGTGTTGCCAGAAAGAGACTATATACAGCGACAGTGATGGCATATAGTGGGAGTAAAGTCACACCCCTCACTCAAACCACAGCATATCATGTAGTTGCATTGCATTGTGGTCTATTGAGGCTGCTGTCAGAGGAGAAATTGGTTTCTCTGCCTCGTCTATAATGCATTTCTCCCTTATGATGGATTGTTGAAAGCTGGTGTAAAATTGTGAGCCAATCTTTCAGTGTCTGACACAAAAACTAGATGTTCACCTCTGAAGTTAAAGCCAACTGGAAATGTCGGCATGGATGAGACATTACATCTTCAAATAACAAAATCAGTCATGAGAAGCAAGGTACATCTCCCAATAGCAGAAAATTCCTAAAGTGTTTTAGGATGTAGCTCCTTCAGGACATCTGTATTAATTGCTCAGATAAAACTGGAAATTGACAATTTGGACTTCTGTCGAATACCCTACCCCCCCAGAAAACAACAACAACAACAAAAAACAACAGTATCAGTTGTTTCAGCAAGTGCCCAACAACCACATTTATGTTCAAGAGACAAAGCCCTCTGGCAGCCTTAGAAATATGATTGTTGTCTGTCGGGAGCAAAGGAAGATATAAGATATAAAATCCACAGAGGGCGGAGGTTGGGTGGTTGGACGCACCTATAAGATGTTGGATTTTAAACAACAATAACACTGTTTGCTTCCTGTTAATGCTTGTTTCTTTTAACCAAGTTAAATTTGGTCAAGGTAGATATTTTAACCCAAACCATGATCTTTCCCTAACCCTAAACCTAACCATACCTTAAAGTCCTCCTCCACTCAAAAATATGTGGAATATGTGGAAAAACCATATTAGACACACATTATTGTTCCAAGCTGAGTATTTTTTAATACAGTACATGTCTGGAGGGGATCTTTAACAATAGCTGTGTAAGATCAGAAAACAGTGATTTGAAACAGTTTTGGAAAGCACAGACAAATGATCCATCCTGCTGATATGTGGCATCAGATTAGAAAATGCTTATATGTGTTGTTCTGGAGGGGAATTACAAATGAAACATCTTGATGTTTAATTTGGAGGACTTTTTAAAAAAGTCATCCAGCTCATCATTGAAATCAGTTGTTTTCACTGCCTGGAGCGTCACATTTTCACTATCAGAAAGAGTTTCCATTTAAAAAGATAAGTTACATTTGCACAAAATTGGTTTCAGTTGATTCTTCATTGCCTGACCAAACTGGCCTTGAAAACCCGAAAGAGAAATTTAACATCACATTAAATATTCATCATGTCTTATGTGTGGCTGCAGGAGCGGAAGGCCACTGGAGATTGTGTGATGTGAGAGGATGAATCAGTTGGATTTATCTCTGTGGTCTTTTTTCCCCTCTTTCTTCGCAAATTGGTAGAAAATGTTTTCTAGTTCCATTTGGTAATTTAGTCTCCGCTGTTCCTTGTTACACACTTTTTGTACAGTGCAGTCCTAACATGGGCTGACTCATCTGATTTGTTTATAACAGACAAGCTAATTTGATCTCTGATTTTAAGTGAAGGACTAGGTTATCGTGCAATATCAAGTGCATATCGGAGTTAATGATGTTGTCAATCAATGCTGACCTCAATTTAAAACGGAGGTTTGGAGGTCAACGAAGCAATGACTTTCATTTCTTTTTCCTCGGCTGTAAAATGTTTTACTCAGTGATCTACCTGCGACTTTCACTCGTCTGGCTTCTGTGAGCATCTGAAATGATCAATCAGACACACAAGCAGCAGTTCATTGTGTATGTTCTGTAAATAAGTACATCTAACCCAGAGTGAAATTCAATATTGTCTGTGTTGAAGCGTGGAGGGACAACATCATATTTTCCACCTGTGCCAGATTAAGCTATTAGCAGGCTGGGGCATGTACTATTAGTACATCATAATGAGAATAATAAAATCATGAAAACATCAATAGAGTGAAAGGAGAGATGCTGAGATAAATTATTATGGAACAGCTGAATAGCAGTATTCATTTTAACAAGCCATTTTAGATTACAGACTATTATTGCACGGATCTTGTACGCCTCTCCTTGCTGCTAAGTTTGTTAAATGTATTCCACCTCCTCACCAGAGCAGACATCACACCTCCAAGAGGAACATCTGTCAAAAGTCTGAATCATACATATCTCGGAGTGTGTTTGTTTGGGGGAGATCTCACCCCACGCACTGCAGCCTGAGAGGTGCTTACCACCAAAGATAGGTCTGAGGTCTGATTATGTGCATTTGTGCTAATGAATCCCACTGCAATGTTTTAACTCAGCTTCAAATCACAGTCTCTACTGGAATGAGGGGGAGTCTACTGTACTGTATTCAGCTATGAACTGTATGTGTCACATACATCTTATACTTTTAGTCTGTCTTTGACAGCGCTGGAGACTGTTGAGTTAATAAATACTCTGTGTATGTTGTATTTTATGACTGACAGAAGAGCAGGAAACAGCCAAAATTTGAATTACATAACATCGGACCTGTTGCCACGATGAGCAATTGATTTGGCGTGTCTGTGGTATGAATATGAAATTTAAATTCGTATGAAAAAAAACACATTTCCATAGTTACATATGTGTTTTCTTGAATCCCATCCCCAGGGTAACAAAGCAGCTTGAGCTAGTGTGATGTGCTTGATCATATGCAGAAATACACTATATTATAGGCGTTTTTTTATATCACCACTTACAAAATGGCAAGTGATACATGACACTGAAAAATGATGTTGTGTAACAGCCATTACAAAGAGCTCAGGCAGATGAGAGTTAAGCATTAGCCAATTCACTTAAAAGGCTGTTTCTTTCTGCATTTTGCTGCAGTTGAGTTTGACCAAAGCCCATTTTTCACAAAATTATCAGGTATGATAAAAGCTAAGTGGTCTACTTCTGTGGATCCATGGATCATTGCCATTCAGTCTTGCTTGCAGTTACAGTAATTTTCGATGTTCACTTTGTACACTATGTTAGATGCCACCAAACAACAAGACGACCAAGCAAAATTAGAATTAATTGCAGAAGATGAGGCTTTTTTAATGGATAACTACAAACTCAAATGATGTAATTTGTCTTCTTTGTGACTAGAGACACAGTAGTATGTGGTTGTATTGTCACTAATAAGTGTGGAAAACTTTCACCAATAACTGCTGTCTCATAGCTGTAAAAAAAATGACATATCCTTTATTTTTTAAAAAGACTATTCTTCTCATGTGGCTAACCTTTATTTGGCAAGCCAACGACAAATATTGAAAACTGTCAAGTTCCCTTCACATGATGGAAGCCTGCCTTCTGTGCATTTACGCACAGATGAAGTGCAAGCTGCCATCTTGGCAAGTCGAGGCAGTATATTCAGATTACTGATCATCTTTGTTTCTTATTCCTGACATTTTAAAGACAGCTAGGGCTCATATTATAGTGCCTAAAAATCAAACAAATGTTTGCTGAATAAAATGTACCCACAGCTTCAAGATGTGTCCAAGGCAAACACTGATTAAATCCATAGGAGCTATTCGTTTTTAATATAACCAGGAGGGAGACACGGGGTGCCACGTTCTGAGTGCAAATGCAGGAAAAACTGAAAACTACTTAATGGATGATTAAGGCTTGTGCTGGCCTAAATTATTACTTTAAAAGCTAGGTTGTTCATCAGAGTGTTAACATTACAATTCTTCTGACCCTGTCAGCTTGGAAAATTAGTTAAGTTGAAAATGGTAATTATTTTCAGTTAAAGTAAACACTGCATGCTGCAGTCTTTATACAGCATTTGTAATCAGTCAGAGCTGCACCAGCAGTGGCACACCTTCCTCTCTCCTCACTTCACCTGCCTTCTCACAGCCCACTTTAATTATCTGTGAGCAGGATCTTCTCACCTTGTTAATGCTTGCAAATTCTGCCCAATACAAGAAGCGCCTTTGGCTGAGACGGTGGGATTTTCACCATATTGTCTGAACTAACTTTGCAGGGGATGATCTGTGGGTAGACGGCAAATACTGCAGCTGCTCTGTGAGCACAGAAGTGGATGGCATACAAGGGATAGAAGGTTTCCCTTTTAAGAAAAAAAAAATGATGTGGCACAGGAAGACCATGGAACTGCACAGTTCAAAGTGTTCATCAAAATTCACACTCGGCGAGTTCAGTTTGCAGTGACGAGGCCAACCTGCTGAACTGTGCTGGAGGAAATCTACAGAAACAAATTAACTCCAAGTCTGTTGGTGTGGGCATGTGCAGAAGATAACAGGCTTCAATTACAAAGCTTTCTCTCCTAATTGAAACTGCAGCTAATAGCTTAAGTGCTCGCTATCTGGGATAACTAAAATAATGTGCAGGGGCCTCACTGGGTTGGGGCATTTACAATATGGTTTTGACTGTAGGTTTGAACTCTGGAGCAGCCTTGGATACACCGTCTCTCTCACTTTCATCTTCCTTGACACTCTCCACTGTGTGCCATTCAATAAAAGTCGAAAGCCTTCTCATATATCAGAAGAGATGGTGCTGCACTGCCTGTATTGTGATGCAAACAGCCCAAGCCACTATCACTGCACATGATAGGCTTCTTCTACTGCAACTTATACCGAATTCTGATGTAAGTTACATGGCTAATAAACATGACACTCTTTATAATAAAAATAATATTTTCATGTTATCGAAAAACGCCGCAGTGTAACATGAAAGGGTATATGCACCATCCTAACTTGAATGTGCGTAAAAAGCTGGTCGTGTTTGAGAAAGCTCCCTGCTGTTCTGTGTTCTTACTTTGCATTGCAGTGTTTGGCACGAAACGTAACACACAGAAAAAAGAAAAAAAAAAAAATCCCATTACATTTTTAACAACTCAGGCTGCTCCCTTGAGCTGTAGAGGGCAAGGAATAACAAAGCTGAGGGAAGTCTCGGCTCCTTACCTCTGATGGGCTATTAGTTATTCTAGCTAGCAGAAGCCCCATTAGGTCTGCCATTTAATGCTCCCACGCCACATTCTCACATGAAAGCTACAAGATTGATAAGCCGGTCATCTCACCTCAAGCTTCCCCTGTATTTGAGAAATGCTCTGCCACAGATAATCTGACAAAGAGCTGATTTAACTACCTGTGTACCTCATGGAATGTGACATTACTGCAAACAAAGGAACATATTTGCGCTAGCCTCTCCAGTGACTTCAGTAAAGGACACAGGAAGAATGTAAGTGGTGCTACAGTACAATCAAGTACACACGGCGCCTTTGACTTAAAACATTATAAAATGATTTATAGGGTCCACGCAGAATATAGGAAATGAGCTGTGTAGCAGTGTGAGATAAAACTTCATCTCGGAGCTGTGCTGACAGATACAATGGAGGAGAAAGATGTCTCCCGTACTCCGAGGCATGTCTGGTTAGTCCAACAAAAGGTGCAGCTAAGATTCCAGTGACGCTACATTTTCCCAGCACAACATGTCCAGTTAATCACACTTAACCATACTGCCAAACATAAAAAAAATCCGCCAGACAAAGACAGACAAATGCCTAACATTAGAGGAAAAAAAGAGATCACGGGAAAAAAAGTGCCTAATTAAGCACGAGTAAATTGATTTCTGTCAAGGCTTTCAGTCTCAATCCCTCTGTGCCATACAGTACTTAAGTACAGTCAGTCATGTCCAGCTTTACAATGACAATTTCAATTTGAACTCCGGACAGAAGTTTCAGCTTGAGCTGAAAAGCTGATGTCGCTGAGATTAAACAAAAAATAGCATAATGCAGTTTGAAAACAAAGATGTTACTGCATTAGTATACAAAAGCCAGACAGAAATCGAGCCCAAATGCATAATTTATCTTTTATTTGGCTGCGGGCCTTTATAGTGTTCCTGAGCCTGCGGTGGCTGTTTGAACTTTGTGAATTAAACTAATGAGTAAAACATTAAGTACTTGGTTGCTAGAGGCAGAAAGGAGAATGGGATATATGATCAGCTGGTATGATTGTAAATATTTACATGTTTAACACAGTAGAAAACAAATATCAAGACTCACACGACTAGTGTATTTGCCACTACATCTGTTGTAGCAAACACACAGGATAGGAGAGGACCACCTGCACAGTGACTTGATCTAATACATTTTTATCATCCCATTCTGGACAGCAAGCCATTTGTGAATAATTAACAGGCTGGCTGATGATACATAGATCCATCAATTTGCTCTTTTATGTCAGGACTGAAAGATGAACCTACTTTGTGTATAATGTATCTTACTGTACTGTATGTAGGTTTTGCACTTTATCTTTATCTTTGTGAGTGGGACCCAGGAAAAGGAGTTGCCACTGCAGTTTCAGCTAATAGGAATCATATTTTAGCAATAAAACTGCATGATTCAGAACAACAGCTGCGTAATCATATGGAACTGAACAAGCATATTGCAAAACAAGTCACCATGCACTGACCTTTACTTCCTTATCCCCAAAACAGACAACACCACAGATTGTTAGAAAATTTACCTCTCATGCCTCGCAGTGGAAATGGATTTTTGGAGGGCAACGGTCATACCTCGCATTCCCTGGAGCCTGAGATGGTGTATGTGTAAGGTCCTGTCCCATTAACCAGCACATCCATAGTCTCTGAGTGTGAGGGCTTGTAGTCCACATAGTACTCTTGCAGTGGTGAATTAAAGGAGCGCTCTGTCTCCCGTGCCTTTTTCTGACGCTTTTTAACCGCGGAGCGCTGCTGAAGCTGTTTGATACTGCTGGGATAGCGCTTCCATGAGACATAGATAACCAGCAGAATTATAGCCACAGATAAGAGGAGGGCCACGCTACCAGCTATGATCTTGTGGAAGGACACATACTCAGTGTCTGGCAAAGGGATGGTGGGGGAGGCCTCGGAAGGAGTGGGGGAAGCTGTCCTGTTCCAGATCAGCTTCTTATCCACCACAGACTGTGTGGGAAAAGGCAGCAGCTCAGGTTGAGATGCAGGAGTGAGGGGCGATGTCGTTGAGGGAATGGGGGTCGGTGTAGCTGTACAGATGTTATAAGCCTCCACCACATCGGTCACTTTCTCTCCTTGTGACTCCTTAGGGCCGGCACAAATCATTGTGGATTCCTTGTTACCCTTAAAGGCCTTGAGCCACGCCACCAGGGGACATATGTTGGGGTTACAGTACCACAAATTACCAGCCAGACTGATGGTGGTGAGAGAGATCCAAGCTTCCACCGTCTGCTGAGACACATTGCTGAGTTTGTTAGAGTCCAGGTTAAGAGTCTGGAGATTTGGGAGGCATTGAAATGTACTCGGATCTAACACCTGGAGTTCATTTCCTGAGAGGTCCAACTTTTGCAAGGATGTCCACATCCACGGCAGGCCCTGCGTTAGCAGTTTGATACGGTTCCATTGCAAATAGAGCGCCCTCAGATTAGTCAGGCGGGGGAAATGAGCAAAATTTATCTTTGAAAACTGGTTGTGCTCCAAATGAAGCTCGATGAGTTTAAGGAGTCCTGCGAAGGCGTTACGTGTGAGGCTCCGTAGCCTGTTGTAGCCGATATCAAGAAACTCCAGGTTGCGACAGTCAAGGAAAACTCGCATTGGGACAGTTTTTAAAGAGTTTGACCTCAAGTGTAAACTCAGTAGTTTCCGTAGACCCGTAAACTGATTAGGCTGGAGAACCTGCAGTTTATTGTAGGAAAGGTCAAGATTACGTAAATTCGGGACATCGTGGAAAGTATTGTTTTTTAGCTGTGTAATCTTATTCGAGCTGAGAATCAGTTCTTTGAGCCTCCGTATCCCATGGAAAGCCTGGCCGTCCACAGCGTTAATGTAATTGTGGTCGAGGTAGAGCCACACTAGTTGACTCAGGCCTGCAAACTGGTGGGCTCTGAGGTTCACCAGGCTGTTGTAACGAAGGGAGAGGCCTTGTGTGCCTACAGACACATTGTTTGGCACGTCACGGAAAGCATTGGATTCGCAGTATATTATTTTCCCATCACATCTACAGCTCTGGGGGCAGGGACGCTCACGAATGCCGCTTGGAGCAGCAAGCAGCCAGGCGGGCACAACCACTGTGAATACAAGCCATCTGAAAAGCACAGGAAGTCCTGCAGACACACAGAGAAGTGAAAGACTTGAGAGGAGAAAAGATGGACCAAACAGAATGAACATACACAGACTTGATAGAATAAAACAGGATAAAAAATAATGGAAATTAAACTGAATCAAGGAAGCAAACATTTTAACCCATACTGTGTTCTGAGGCATTTGCTCACAGGGGGGTTTCTTTCATATGCAGCCTACTTCATTTGCATCCCTGTGTTCATGACACATCTAGACACACTTACATGCATTATCACAGTCAAAGTCATGTTGAGACATGGGAAAGATAAACCTCCGCCAGATCCCCCAGCCTGCAGTCATCATTCATAAGCCGCAGGGGGCAAAGACACCAGCAACATTAGCTTTAAGTGAAATGTAATTAGGAAAACGACTAAAGACTTTGCGCATAAAAGGAGGCTATAAGTACCTTGCGGATCAGTGTACATACCCATATTTGCTCGGTGTCGGCTCCTCCTCATGTTTAGGGCTCTCTGTTGCATGCGTCCCAGGTCCACATAGACGCACTTGGCGTTTTGTCCAAACAGTTGGACACGCACCCAGGACGCCCGTCTGCACGGAAAATATACGCACGTTGCGCTGCAGCCAGATCCGCTTTGCGAACAGCCTCACACCTGTCGGAGATGTGAGTAGCTCCAGAAGGTGTGCATTAACCTCTGTCTGTAGTTTCCTATGTTACCGCACAACATGAGCTTGGTTTTGCATATCTCAGACTGCCACCTTACAGAAGCCTCTGGACAGATGGATAGACGCACTCAAGCTTGTAGCCTCATGACAATGACATTGTTTAGCGCGTGTTTGGGGGCGGCAATAAATACGTTTTAAACACCGAGTCGCCAATTGTTGAATCTAGGTTAAGTGGCAAAAAAAGAGACTAAAAGAAACGTGAGAGGAACAAACTGTGGTCCAAACCCGATAAGTTGGATGTATCCTGATTCAGATGTGGACAGCGGAGGGAAAAGGCGCAGTCTTCTGTGGATTAGACCCGTTGACCGTGGCATCAAGAATAAATCAGTTGTATAGCAACAGGAATGATGTTGGTGGAGGATTATACTGAGCTCACTGGTGCTCGATTTAGGATTTGAGATGCCCTCTCCTGGCCGCTGAGTGACTCTCCGGAGCCTAAATTAAAATAGACTTCATTGTTCTCTTGAACAGAGCCTGCATGTCAATTAAAGCCGAGGAATGGGAAGTCTGTTTGCTGTGCATTTAGATGTTTGTGAAGATGTCGCTTTGAACAGCCAATAGTTTAACATTTTTAGATGAATACCAAGCTCATTATAGGCTTAAATACCACACAATTAAAATTATTTGGAAGCTGAGAAATATAACTTATATGACCTAAATCTTGATCGCATAGCCACATTTAACTACTTAAGTGTCAAAAATAAAAGTACCCATTAAACAGACTGGCCTCATTCAGTGTTGTATATAAAATATGTTATTGCAATATTATTACTGATGCATTAACATTTAAGGAGCCTCTGGATGCTGCAGCTGGTCGGGGTCAAGCTGATATGACTTTAATTTAGACCATTTAATGTATTATACTTTAGAAGCTCATCATGTGTTTGATGCTAAAAGCTTATTATGCAAAGGAAATGCTAACAGCTGTTAAATCAATTTAGTGGAGTAAAGAGTACAGTATTTCCTATGAAATAGTGAAAGTAGGAAACTGTCATCACACAGGAATTCTCATGTAGATGTCAAATAACAAACAATTTACATGCCTTTTACATGTCTGTCTAATTACTGCAGATTGATCCAAGTAATGTTCAAGAAAATAAAATGTCTTATTTTACACAAACATTTTAATATTTTTAAGTTTTTAATTAACAGTGTAGGTATGGCATACAGAGGTAAACAACAGATGGACTTTAAACCATGTATATATTTTTTCCTTACTTGTTTGTTTTTAAACATTATATTGAAATTTATGTCAGGAAAAAAATTAAGAAAGTTCAGTGGGCAATCCATTGTCGCATACTGACACTGAAATGCATCATGCATAAACAAAGGGTGCTCTAATGGGACTTTGAGTCGGGGTCAAAGTCATCACTTCTAATGGGTCCCTCTGCCCCTGTACTTAATGAGTAACGTAATTACTGGTAATGGACATTAATGAACATTTGAGCTCAAATTGCAGATAGTTTGTGACAAAGAAATCGGTGGAAACAAAAATAAAAATGATGCATCAGCACATCAGCAGTATTCACCGATTTAATTTACATTGTTGGATCAATCAGCTAATTGGAGTTGAAGGACAGGGCAAGAACCTACACACACACACACACACACACACACACACACACACACCAAAGGTAAATTGAAGTATGGCACTGTACACAGCTTTTAACACATATCTCCCTCTGTACTCTACCACTGTTAGTACAAGTTGCAACATGCCTGTGTGAAGTTGCTGCACATTCATAGATGCCAGTCACATTAACCAGACACAGCACCTACATATTGAGTGTGTGTCTATAAATTTCATGCTACCTCACACTTGTCTGTGGCTTTGAAAAGTTGCATTGGCAAATGGCAAACCAGGCATAGTTGAACATGAGTTTCATCCATTTATTAAACTTTATTTTACATTTTTACTTGTGATTTCAGATTTCAGACAGTACACATGAGTAATAAAATAGACAGAAAATGAAAAACAAAATATATGTATGAGAGTCAAACTAAAACATCTTCACAAGATGTTGTTGCTGCAATCAATTAAAAAAAAGACAATAAACGAGGACTTTACCTATACATAATGTATGATTCATGATATAGTACATGTATTACTGTATGAACACGTTAAGATATTTAGAGCATGTACCAATCCAATTTGCAGTTGTTTAGACAAAACTAGATTGAAAAGATTACTAAATGGGAATATAATTTATTTGATCAGCTATGACCTTAGAATGACATTAATTTAGACATTTTTATACTGAACCTATTAATTCTAAACTATTCACCATATTTTCCGACACCTTTCTTTGCTTCAGACAAAAGTTCACCTTTGCAGGTTTGTGTGAAACTATGAGACATGTTTTCTGCAAAAAGTGCGGGTAGTATTGTGTCAGAAGCAATTAAGAAATCATTAATGTAAATTAGAAAGAGCAATGGTCTGAGAATGGAGCCTGCAGGAACCCCTGAAGGACCGGTAGCTGTGTCGGAGTTATGCTTTTGAAATCCTTCAAAACGTTCCCCTTTGAAACATCCCTGCATAATTTAGGAACCAATACATCAGGGTTGATTGTGTCAAAAGCTTTTAAGAGAATAAAAAATATGTCACAAGTATATTTTGTTTTATTAAGGGTAATGATTGGGAATGTGAGATGATTTACAGTGTCAGACTGTTGATGGGGATCAAATGTAGGACATAAAAGAGTAATTGTGGTTTATAACAATATAATCCTAAATGTCTCTTTAAGAAGTTATCAACCTACAAGCAAAAGTCAGGACATACACGTTTTGAATATATTTCACATCGATCTGATTAGTATTACAATACATGACATGGTCATTAACAAAATTGTAACTGTTTTTACTTACATTTAACTTATTTAACTCATCAAACAACTGCTTCATATACAGGGAAACCAAGAAATAAGATCCCACCATGATCCACAATTATTATTGCAGACATTGAAGTGGGTCAGATACACTGTGCTACTACCCTATTTGACTATATTATATATTATGTTGTTATCAATTTTGACTATTGTATCAAACAATAATTACATTTAAAGAAAAGATGCACAGAGCTGTGACAGATTTATATTTGAAACCAAGTTGTTTTAATTTGTAAAATTATACTGTACAACATGTAGTCATGAGTTCTGTTTATATAAAAATCAAAGCAGTGATCATTTAGGTCTGTATATTGTTAAACCTTTAAATCATATACAGAAATGAGTAGCCAGTAATTCTGTTATCTCCTGTTGTATTTTCACTTTTTAAAATCACAGCATGTTGCTGTTGTGCAATCATCCCATGCTAAGTTCCTTTAAATTCCCTGTGGTCGGTGCATCAATTCTGATTTATGTTGCTGAGCAAATCTGACATGACCCACTTTCACATTTCATCCAGCTTCTTTGGGTATTTGCCATAACTGGCAAATGTGGACAATGCAGAAATACACGGATCAATAATCAGGTTTCACTGTATATTTATAGTCCACATTTAACATTGGAGGGAATGTCACTAACTTGAATGTTTTCTTGATTTATATCTTACCTACAGCTGGAATTTGACTGTTTGTCAAAATACGCTCCAAATAAAATGACTTGGGTTCCTTTGCCTTCAATTTCATTACCTGCTGACTGCTTGATGAACATCTGTAGTCGCTGTACATGTTCCCTCAGGGGCCATCAAGTAAAAGTTAAAAATAATAATAATAATAATAAACTTTATTTATATAGCACCTTTCATAACATAAAATGCAGCTCAAAGTGCTTTACAATAAAAGGTATTAAAAACAAAAAGACAGATATTTAAAAATAGGAAACTTTAAAATATTTTAAAAAACAATAAACAATAGAAACCTGGGGAGATAAAAAGAGGTAAATTCATAGGGAGATAAAAAAAAAGATAAGCGAGAACAGAATGCATGAAAACTCATGCCATTAAAAACAAAGGTGTAGTACAGGGCTATTCGACTTCAGTAGCAAGTGGGCCGGACAGGAAACTCACTGAGGGTTCATGGGCCACACAGAACACTTTGTCAATTAATGGCTACAAATAACTCTTACAGTATAATGTTAATAGATATATTACTACATGGAATAAACTAGTCACCTACATCCACTTTCTTTCACTTTAATGGCATCACTATAATCAATTCCAGACAGCAGCTGTTCATACAAAAAAGTAGGAAGGCTATGGTTACAAGGCTTGATGCAGAAGTGAAAACAGTTACATCTAAACAATCAAGGAGACATGAGGTGTTTTTCTGACAGGTCTATATCCACAAATATAGAAAACAAGATGAATATAGTAAAACAGTATCCATCAGACTATAAGTAAGTAGACCTGTTTACAATATCCTCAGCAACACTTCCAAGCATACATAAGGAGCTTTTAAAACAGGTCCATATCCGTAAATGCTAAATGCAAGATGAACACAGTAAAACAGTAGCCAACAGACTAACAATAAATGGGCCTGTTCATCATACTATCAAAAACAATTCCAAGCAGACATAAAGTGCTTATAACAGGTCCATATCCATATTTGTCAAAGGTAGAAACAGTAAAACAGTAGACAGACTAACAAAAAGTAGGTCTGTTTGAATCATCATAAAACAGATCTGTAGTTGCATTTTCACATTACATTACAGGCATTTCATGCCTCAATCAGGCTTTTTACTGCTAGAGAACTACCATACATATCAAACTTCTGTCATTTTGAGGCTGTGAGAGAAATTACACTGCCTTGAATTTGTTATTTCAACATAGTTTGTCTCATAAATAGGCAATCCTTATTAGTCATGGGACAACGTGCCCTTGTTTTGATGGCATTCATATGAGAAAAGCTTGACTCACAAGTATAAGTATATGCGAACACTTTTTCTTATTGTAGGGTACTGATATTGGCTAAAATAGTTAGACCAAAAGTCCACTGCACCCTCAGACTGCAAGTGCTGTTTTAAAGCAAAGGAGATCTGCACATGAACCAATTCAATCTGAAAGATGCTCTCATCAATACAAGACATTACCTCTTTTGCTTTTACACAGAAGTGTGCCTCAGGTTTGATGGAAAACGGGTCACAAGCAAACTGCAATACCTCAGTGGTAATGCTGAAGCCTTGGAATCTCTCAGTAAAATTCTCAGTCAACTTTGTCATGAAATCTGTCACGATAGGCGTTATGTGTGCCCCAGGTGCTGTGCTTATGAATGCAGAGTTGTGGGAAGTGCAGCAATTTTGTTGCCATAGGTCTGTTGTGAAAATTGTTAGCTTTCTCTTGAGGGCACAAAGCCTCTCAATCAAATCAGCGACAGGCTTTTCCCACCCCTGCACTTTGAGATTCAAAGTGTTCACATGTCCAGAAAATGTCACACAGAGAGTAGACTTGTGCCATAACTTGCTCATCCAACATGAACTCCAAGAGATTTGTGGCCCATTTGTGTTGACACGTACAAAGGAAAGGCACAATCTCCTGGCGGAGTTCACTGAAAAGGTCCAGAACCTTTTCTTTGCTGAGCTATCTGACACTATTATGGACGAGTAAGTGTCAGTGTGTTTGGCAATCATGTCAGCAAGCAGCAGACAGAAAAGGTGATGTTGTAGGCTGGACTAAGGTTGAGCAAATTAAATTCATAATGTTGATGACTTTGTCTGTTTTTTTTAGATCACTGAGCTTTGCGCACAACACAGGCTGATGAATGATACAGTGTAAAAACTGCATATGTGGGTCTATGCCTATAGTGTCACTACCAGCCCTCTATTGATCATAGCTGGAGCGCCATCAGTAACCAACAGGCAAATGTTTTGTAAATCCACTTCACGCTTGACAATCTTGTGAAAAATCACTTCACCTGTAGTGTGTCCCTCCAACGGAATAAGCACACTCCGTCGAAAAACCCAACATAAATGCCTAGCTGAGCCATGTCGGTACAATCACAGTGATAGACAAAACCTCTGCTTTTTGACGATTTTCCAAAAGCTTTCTTGAGACATCCTTTGCAAATAGTTTCATTCTGCAAAGAGCTGATGTGTCCGATAGAGGCACTTTTTTAATGAATGAAATGACACTTTCCTTAACTTTTGTGCCAACAACCACTTCCACCTTGGTGAAAAGCCTCTTCTAGCTTTATCAGAAAGGTTAAGGTATCATACCTGAGGCTTAAAAATGATTGTATTTTGAGGAAAATTATTGTATGCAAGTCATAATAAAGAATACAAATAGATGTAAATATGTCATTTCAGAAAGCACGTATTTATTGAGACAATTGACTTTTTGACACCACATGCAAATCTCACCATATTGTTTAAAAAGAAAGTCTCTCAAATAAAAATGCCCCTACATTGAAAACAAAAGCATTGTTGAATTTATCAGCTCAAGTCCACACTGACACCCACTCCTGCTATTATAATTACTAGTCATATCACTATTATTATTATCATTGTTATTGTTATTATTATTGTTATTATGCTTCCCTGTGTCTCTCTCTCAAAGTAGCTCAAAGAGATATCTGCCTTAGTTTTATTAATCATATCACACATATGCCAGCCTGATTTGCAGGCAGTCTCTTGTGGGCCATAGAAAAATTCAGAAGGGCTGTATCCGGCCCGCAGGTCGCTAGTTGAATAGGCCTAGTATAGTACCACCATATGCACTCACCTCACTTTGCAAATAACTCAGCCACCAAATTGCTTCCTATGAAACTTTAATGACTGTCTGTGACTGACTGAATAATAGAGCAAAGGAAGGACCTGCTTTCTTGCTGCATAATGAATCCCTCTGAAACAGAGTGATGAAATGTATAAATAGTAAAATAATTGGAACAAAGAGAGACTCAAAATGGTGTTGAAGCAGGTCCTGTTTACTCTGACCCTAAGGTCTAAATGCGTAACTTTAGTTATCGTGCAAATTACACATATACAATATCCACGCAGCAGGTAATTATTTCTGAGACGGTGTCTTGTCCCAAAACATCTGGCACTTCATACCCTGGTGCTTCTGAAAAAAAAAGAAAGAAACTTTCAGACACAAAAGGCTATATGATGATTTTGCTCTGATTATACATATGAAGTTAATTCCTTGAAACTGATCCTCATTTTACCACAATTCAATGATGAAGTTCTTAAAGTTGTGCCTCTGCGTTGAATCTTAAGCTGGACTCCGAGAGGATTCTTGATGTTTTCTGATGACTGAAAACTGAAAAGTTTGTTGTGACCTACAGTAGATTCATGGTCTGTTTTATTTTAGGGAACTATTGTTTTAGGATGTGTGATAAACATCTCATCTCTTTAGACAAAGTCACATGCTGAAACACCAGCAGCAGCAGCAGCAGCCGCAGCGCTACAACATTCATGAAGCTAATGAGAGAAAGTTGGTTGAAAACACAATCAAAGCACTATTAAAACACTATTGCATTAAAGGTTAAACCAGTACTCTTCTGTTTTTTCTCCAGCCACATTTGACAAAAGATGATGATACCTTTGTATGGTAGTCTACCTTTTCAGTTGTTGCTCTCATGCGTAAGAAAACACACTTCTGCAAGGAAGCCTGTGAGGATCAGTTGGTAATGCATTATAGAGATGATGATGATAATGGGCCTCTGCATTTAAATCCTGAGTGAAACAACCATAATATTTGATACTTCCCTGCAAAATTCATATAATCATGCACCACAAATGTAAAGGGTTGCAACTGGGGTTATTTTGTTTTTCATTTGTAAATTTCCTCATACATAATGCATTGTAAATTGCATAGCACTGTACACATGAGACCACTGGGTAAAAAGTTTGCTTTATAAAACAAAAAGTTTTCTATGTTAAGCCTATAATGGTTTTACTGCAATAGGGGAAAACTAGACAAAATAAGGTTGCAAAAGGTACATTTTTATATTAACATTTATTTATAATCAATTGAAGAAATTGCAAAACTAACGACACACAGCAGTCCCTACATTCATTTATGCTTACACACACATGTCAGTCCAGCTGGAGGCTGTAATATCCAACTAAAACATAACAAAAGTCAAAGTTTGCAAGTTTATTAAATTTAGCTTCAGCGCCTGAGCTATTTGTAAAGCCAACCCACTTTGATTTGTTCAACTAATTATTAAAATGATCAACTTTGCTTATTAAGATACATCCTTCCTAATTAACAAAGGAACTTTATATATATAAACAATAAAAAATGTGACATTTAAAAATTTAAGGCTTTTGGTGAATTTGAAAGACAAAAACATCCAGATTTGGTGAAAACTGAAAATTGACCTTTATTTGAATTACTTTTATTTGAATTGTTTTTATTTTAATGATTTTATAAAGAGCATATCTGTTATTGTTATGCAATTATAATTATTATCATTATTATAAGTAAATATCATATATACACTATACACTACTCAGCCCCCTGAATGTTTCTTTCATTTTATTGTTGATTGTAATCAGAATGCTGTACGGTCACTCCTTCCTTGTTTATTCTTTATGTGCAAATAAAATTTTAATAAAGCACCTGAGTTTGCGAGATGAGTCATTTATTTGCATGAGCGACGGGATGTTTTGAAAAGCCTCCATACACTGGCAGTCTCATAATAACTACTTAGGCACTCATTTCGAATCAGTGTGCCTTGACTAGTAAAACATAAGGAATCAAACATGATAAATATGTCAAACAGCTAACTATAATATCATATAAAATATACATACTATGAGATATTGACATGAGAAGACTATTTCTGTAATTGTTTTTTTGCCCCTTATGTCATCCCACTGGGATGACATTATTTAATGGCATTATTTAACCACTCAATCCACTATTCAGTGGTTTGGTACTCTGAAAAAATCATCTTAAAATTTGTTATTCTGAGGCCCTTGAATGGGATTTGTGGATTAATGCTATCCACCCATCTCAAGACAAGGGCCAGTGACTTTTATCTAAGGATTACCTTCCAGCGTAGACATTTCAAATATCTTGAAAGGCCACTTCAAGAATATAAGCGAGGATGATGATTTTCTGCAAACAACAGTGATTTTAGTTGGGTGGCACACCTGCACTGCATTTTTTTTTATCTGCATTTTTGGGGAAACAGCGAGAGGAGTAAAAGGTCAGTGAAAGAAGACTGCGTGATTGAATAAAACTGTATATCCATCTGTCTGTCTGCCCTAAACAGATCAATGCACATACATGCGTTCAAAATGCAACTTTTCTAGGAAGATCTATATAAAGGTGGATTCACCTCCTCGTCTCTCTGAGTGGGTTTGAAACAAGTTAATCGTGTGACCTATCAAAGACGTATGATATGTTATCCATTTCTTTGCTCTCTATGCCGTCATCATTGGCAGTTATAGATAGTAGTTGTCAACTGTCTGAAGGTGATTGCATTGTCAGATTCCAAGATGTCGCTGGTGTGCACACATAGTTCATTTTTGATGTTTTCATATAAATAAGATCCGGTTGATAAACAGATCATGGAGCTGACACATGATAAGTGACAGTCAGTGCAGCACATCTTCCCTCACTGAGTACAGTTTTCACAGTGTTCCTCGGCCCAAACATCTGCAAAGCAACCTCTTCTTACAGCGTTATCGTCAAGCAGCACATTTTCCACACACTTCTTTAGGTCCACATTTCCTGACTGACATGTGAATACCCCCGAAGGCACGTGTGAGACATCGTCCCCTTTTAAGAGCAGCTTGTGTTTGACATTCAGTTGTAAAATGTGCTACTATAAGTCTGGAAGGTATTATCTTAGCAGAATGGCTCATCTTCACACCTCTTAGAGTCACCCCTGCTGTGGTGTTCATGGAGCAGATTTCATAAATGTATTTCTTCCTAACACAATCCACGGGCATCAGAGGGAATCTTGTTTGACCAAGAATATTATCTCACTCCTAGCCAGATATTGATGTGAATTCATTTTTTCTAACCACAAGTGATCTGGATGCTGATTTCTCTCTTATCTTTGTTGATGTCATGTATTTATGGATCACTGTCAACAGCTCTTAAAACAAGCATTTCTCTCTTTGTGCACAAGGGGTTGCTGTTACCACACATTACAACTCAGACACTCCACTGTTGTGCAGTCAAAAGAGAGTGTTTTCCAGACTGGTGTATCCAATATGATGAATGTCTGTTCAGAGCAGAAACAGCAATTATGAAAAAATGAGATGACCACGGTATTACATGTTTCCTTAACTCTTGATCATTCAAACATGTTTTCTTCTTCTTCTTCTGCTGCTGCTGTCTGTTGACTGCCCACTTCATGAGGGCCATTAATTCGAATAGCAATAATCTTAGTGTTGCCACCTCTTCAGCAGCACCTCTAGACACCAAGAGGTGTTAACTGTTTATCTACATAAACTCCCCCTGCTGTCTGGCAGTGTGGTTGTGATGCTGCATGTCAATATCACACTTAAGCTGTTGCTATAATTATCGTTTCAATCAGTGACTGAGATGAGGACCACAGTCCTGGTTACCTAACTTCAAGTCATTCTCTGTCCATTTTAAATGAATAATTGAATGAATCACATAATTAATGAACTCCTGATTTCGATCTTGCTCTCTCTTGAATAGTTTGACCAAGAAAATTATATTTCAGTTGGCATGACTATCTCTATCATCATCATGGTCAGCACTGTGTGTCATTAAATTGTGTTAGTTACCACCTTCATAGCTTGTCAGAGCCTAACTGTCCTTTCAGCAAACTTTTAATGGCAAACAAATAAGTTAAAATAAGATAAAAGTCTAATTTTAAGGGCTAGTGTGAGAGCTCACCCTTCATCTGAGAATATGACAAATTTAATGAATTTCTGTTGACAAGATAAATTCATTTTTATAATTCAGGGAGCTCCTTGTTGAGAAAGGTAAATATAGCTGAATTTACATTTTATCACAATTGCATAGACCTAAACATTTAATTCACATACAACATGACATAAGGTATTAACAATTAATACATTCAATCAGTAATACATTTAATTAATTAAATAATGAATTTGAATTCACAGCTTATAGGCTATGTGTGTGCTTAAAGACGCCTACACACCCCTGAGAAACAGAGAGAGAGAGAGAGAGAGAGAGAGAGAGAGAGAGAGAGAGAGAGAGAGAGAGAGATGGAGAAAAAGAGTGGGGGGGGGGAGAGAGAGAGAAAGAGAGGAGATACAGGTAGAAAAGGGGGGAAAGAGAGAGAGAGAGATGGAGAAAAAGAGGGGGAGAGGGAGAGAGAAAGAAAGAAAGAGAGAAGATACATGGAGAAAAAGGGGAGGGAGAAAGAGAGAGATGGAGAAAAAGAGGGGGAGAGGGAGAGAGAAGGGAGAAGAGAGAGAGAGAGAGAGAGAGACATGGAGAAAAAGAGGAGAGGGAGAGAGAAGGGAGAAAGAGAGAGATGGAGAAAAACAAGGGGAGAGAGAGACTGCATGGAGTGGAGGATTGTGCATCAGTCTATTGGCGCTCAAATGGGTTATTGCGCACACAGCAGGCTAAACTAGCAGCGGCTCCAACTACGAACCAAGTGTGAAGGCGTCCTATTTCTGAGCGTCAGACGGAGATCAGGGGTCTGGACCGCTGCGGAAACTTGCCTCTATTTGATTTTCTCCTCTAGCCTAAGTGATGCTCAGTATGCGGATCGACTCTGAGGCTGCATGAACTGCGAATTTTCACATCTGAGGGCAGTTTAATGTGCTCTTCATCCATTTATTACAGAGGATTACTCCTTCTCTCACTGGCGATGGGTAAGTCATTATGATCCTCAAAATTTAGGGACACAGTTTCTCCCTCTTGAGGCTTTTGAGTCGAAACGACAGCTATGATCATTTTTTACTGACATATGTTCATTATTTTATTGTATTTCTTACACCTACATAACTGATATTTATAATAATAATAATAATAATAATAATAATAATAATAATAATAATAATAACCACAACTTAATTTGTATAGCACTTTTCAAAACAATAGTTACAAACAGCAAACACAGATCATTGGAACACTTAAAGCTTATATAAAATGTAGAATTTAAAAAAAGCAAAACAAACAAATAAACAAAACCACTCAAAATGCAAGCACAATCAATATAAGCAATAAGCTAACAGCAGACTATGGATTGAGAACAGGAAAAAGTCTGTACAAATGTGTTTTAAGAAGGAACCTGAAGGGTTGAAACTGAGGTGGTGAGTCTTAGGTCCTCTGGTCAGACGTTCCTTGACAGCCAAGGCTCTGTCACCTGTAGTCACCAACCTTGATCAAGGAACAGCCAAGAGATCCTTGTCAGTAGGACCTCAGACTGTGATTTGGTTCATAAGGGATGAAGAGTTCAGAGATGTTTTTTAGAGCAAGACCCTGTTTAGCCTTGAACGTGATTAGTAAACATTTTCAAAATGATTCTAAAATTAACAGGTAGCCAGTGAAGAGAGGCCAGGGTAGGGGTGATGTGATCACATTTCCTTGAATTAGTTAAAATACTCGCCGCTGCATTCATCATCTGCGGACAGGAAAGAGAACTATGGCTCAAGCAAGAGTAACATGGAATTACAGTAGTCCAACTGTGACAAGATAAACACGTGGATGACTTTCTCCAGGTCAGAAAAGGATGAAAAAGATCGTATTTTTCTGATATTTCTTAAATGAAGAAAGCAGGACTGTAGGCCTACTGTTTTCTTGGCTTGGGCATGAAAGCTAGGGTCAGAGTTAAAAAGCACACCAAGGTTTCCAGTAATAGTTTAACATGTATTGACAGACTGCCAAGTTTATGTGAATCAACTGAATAGTTTGGTGAGCCAAATACAAATCTCCGATTTGCTCTTTTTTTGGCATCTAGCAGAACGGACTTGGCAGAAATGGAATATAATATTCATAAATATGTTTTAATTACTGTATAATCACCTGAAAATAAGAATTGTTATGTCTTCATTATGAATGAGCCCTTTATATCTACATAGGGAGCATGGAGCCTGTCATGTTGCACCGCCATGTTTCTACAGTAGCCCAGAATAGACAAACCAAACACTGAGAGGGCACAGACACTAGAGAGGGCCTTTCATGTTTAACAAGTTTTGCAGGCACCGTAGATTCTCCTACACACTTGGAAGGGGAGAGTGAGGAGCATTCAGTTGGTTGCAATCTGCAACCTCACCGCTAGATGCCACTAAATCTTACTCACTGCACCTTTAAAAGTAGCTACCATCAGACTCTGTTATCAATTCTTCATGAGGCAGGTCTGGTGTCTCACTCATCAGATAAGCTGCTCCTCACTACATGATCTAGTGTTTGAAAAATGAAGTTCTCACCTTTACTTATTTAAACTATCTTTGAACACACATCTCTACAACCAGTCATCCTTTTGATTGCCTCTGCCCCACTCTACCCCCAACAGGTTCTGTGATGTTGGACTGGAGGTTATCATGTCTTCTTCTGCAGGCAGCTGTTTTGCTGCTGCTCAGCAAGGGGGAGAGGATGTGCCCTGCAAGTTGTCGCTGTGAAGGAAAGATTGTTTATTGCGAATCTGGCATCTTCCATGACATCCCAGAAAACATCACCACAGGATGCCAAGGTCTGTCTCTGCGTTATAATAACCTATTGGTTTTGTTGCCATACCAGTTTGCTCATCTCAATCAGCTTATCTGGCTTTATTTGGACCACAACTCCATCACTGCTATAGATGCTCTAGCCTTCCATGGTGTGCGCAGACTCAAAGAACTGATCCTCAGCTCCAACAAAATAACCCATCTGCACAATAACACATTCAGCGCCATCCCAAACCTGCGAAATCTGGACTTATCCTATAATCAGCTGCAGTCTCTGCAGCCGGGACATTTTTATGGTCTGCGTAAGCTACAAAACCTCCACCTTCGATCTAATGGACTCAAACAGATCCTTGTTCGTACCTTTCTGGAATGCCGCAGCCTGGAGTTTCTAGACTTGGGTTATAATCGCTTGCGGAGCCTCACCCGCACAACATTCTTAGGGCTGTTCAAGTTGAAAGAGCTTCATTTAGAGCACAATCAATTTTCTAGGATTAATTTCTTCATTTTCCCACGCCTTACCAACCTCCAGGCTCTTTATTTGCAATGGAACCGCATACGATCCATCAATCAAGGGGTGCCCTGGACCTGGCACAAACTACAGAGATTGGACCTTTCAGGGAATGAAATCCAAATGTTGGACCCAGCTGTTTTCCAGTGTATGCCAAATTTACAAATACTCAACCTTGAATCGAACAAACTCAGTAGTGTGCCTGTGGAAGCTGTGGCAGCCTGGACATCGCTGACAACCATCAGCCTGGCTGGTAACGCCTGGGACTGTAGCCCTAGCATCTGCCCACTCATGGGATGGCTCCAAACCATCAGAGACTCCAAAGACATCAGCATGATATGCAGCAGTCCCAAGTCTGTGCAGGGCGAAAGGGTTGTGGACATAGTGAGGAACCAATCAACGTGTGTGTTCTCAACCATTGCTCCCATTATTCTGACTACAACCCCAGTTGTGAACATCACAACTCACCCCTCTCCCCCTGGTGTTACAGAGCTGGCTCGCACTGAGTCACCTGTACAGAGATTAACTGCCTCACCTGTTCGCCCCAGTGGGACAGACAGAAAGACAACAGAGTTCACAACCCCAAGCTCCACATCACCCATCTCCCTTGAACCCCCTACATCGTTTATCCCAGAGCTACCGTTTGAACATATGGCTTTCCATAAAATCATTGCAGGCAGTGTAGCCCTGTTTCTGTCAGTGTCATTGATCCTCCTCGTTATTTATGTCTCCTGGAGACGTTACCCCAACACCATGAGGCAGCTGCAGCAGCACTCAGTCAACCATAAGCGCAGGAAAAAAGCCCGGAAGCAGGAGCAGGACTTAAACTCTCAATTGCAAGAATACTATCTGAGCTACCACTCGAACTCAGAGACAATGGACTCTCTGGTGAATGAGACAAGGCCGTGCACATGCACCATATCAGGGTCCATAGAATGTGAGGTCTGAGTTGCCCACTCCACCTTAAGAGTAAAGTGTTATTGCTAAGCAGAAGTAAACGTTTTTTCCACGAGATTAAATGGTTTTATCTCTAATATGAGATGATAGATTCTGCAGCACTGCAGGAAATACTTGGGGGCATAGTACAATATAATTATGTGCACAGAAAAGAAGACTGGAATGGAGAGATATATTTGGAGAGACCTAATTATCACACTGACTGACATGAGAACGGTGGCAGGGTCAGCCAGGTTAGCTGTGTATGATCCAACGAAATGAGTGGACCTCTGCTACAGTAGTGCTCTTCAGAGAGAGAGTGACCTTATTCTTAGTTAAACTATATTGATCTGATAAGACATATGAACCAACCAAGCCACTTTTTATTTGCTAGTTTTGATTTTTTTTTTATTATGTAGCTTGTAAAGCATTTAGGGTGTATGTGAGCATTGTTGAGCATATGCTTGTGTACATATATGTATGAATGTGTGTGTGTGTCATATGTGTGAGTTGATCATTTCATTTACTGGCTTCTGGTTGGAAGAGTTACAGTGTTGCACCTTATTCCCACAGATGCTATTTGTGCAGTTATACTACTAGTGCAGCAATTAGAGGTAGCACTTCCACAGAAAATGGGGGGAATAATCATATAGAGAGCATCCTGTTCTGAGATATTTTGCATGATTTCATTTTCCTTACTTATGATGCTTCTCTCTTTTATCAAATTATCAGTTCTAATTGACGATTAAGTTGCATTTCAGTTCGCTGTGGCTCAAGCTGCACCAGCTAACGATATTTAAAACTCACAGTTCCAATCTCAGGACTGATATTTTTTGAGCTGTAAAAAACGGTCAGGTCCGATGGAGGCTTTGATGTGTCGAAGTAACCATGTTGATTTTCATAATGAATTTTGTATTGATTATTCCTATCATTATGATTATGCGTTGTTTGTGTAAAGACATAACAATATGGGTACTAGGCATTCTATGTGATAATGACTGTATAATTAAAAGAAACACTGACAGTTGATGAAAAATTGTGTGCTGATCAGAGTTTCGATGTGTTATCTGGCACAACGTGGAGAAACAAAATCTCCTCTCAAAAATCCATGCATTCAGTTTGCAGTCTTATACATTTCAATAGATCTGCTGCTGTACGCGAAGGGAACTGACATACTTTCCATCATATGTCTTATTTTCTGGCTGTCTTCTATCCTCTCATGACGCTATGGTATTAACAACTGTATTAATTGTATCTGGGTTACATACCTCAAACTCAGGGTGGGGTCTATGTCAGTCCCTGGGACATTACTGAGCCAGAAATGAACTGTTCTGTACTCTCAGTTTATCTCATAAACAGGTTTGCTTTTAGTCTAAGTGGAGCCCAAGTAGGCAATGCCATTCTTTGCTCGTCTGTGAGACAAAAAGACATTCCAATCCCTCAAACCAAAAACAGATTAAGAATCTTTGGTTTATGTAACCACCTTTGTCAGTTTGGAAATATTGCTGCTGCTGTGTGCTGCGAAAGGAAAGCAAGAATAGAGGCAGGCTACTGAGGGACAGTGGGTGTTACGGGTCAAGGCAGTTATTCTATTAAGACGATATCACCCATCTTGGTCTGTCTTCTTCACATCCTCTCGTTCCTCCCCTCCCTTCCTCCATCATTTTTTTTCTCTTTTTTTTCCATCTGCTTGCTCACTCTTAGGAGAGAAAATTAACCTGCACCAGAGGACATACAGTATGTGCATGTGTTAACCCAGGCAGGATTAGGTAGCGCTGGTGCTAGCATGTAAGAGGTGTCTTTTCCTGTGTGAGACTTGACTGAAAACAATAATCCGCTGCTTACTACAATACAGTCCCTCCCCCACCAGACCTTTATATCACAGCTGTTAGTTGTTTTATCAGGCCTGTTGTAAATAGACATTTGATTCCTTTTCCAGTTAACAGTCATTAGCATGTTCACACATCGCATATGTAAAGTATGTATAAAGTTTCTGACCGGTCAAAGGTTGTTTTGATAAGGATTTATGATTCTCCATAATTCACTTTCTAAACATGACTCAGGGTTTCTTTAGCCTCCAGGCAGGCATGGAAGCACGCTGCCATCAGAATTTATATCCATGTATTTAGTTTCCAGCACTTGCATACATGATGAATTTCTTTCAAGGGCCGATGGGAAAATCAGCGAGGCCATACAAAAAAAATGTAATATGAACAGGAGAAATGATTTGTTGATCTAATTTTGGCAGATATTGTAATTAGTGTTTGATTTGTCATATTGTGACTGATGAAAAGCTATTCCCCGTGTTTTCAAATCTTTTGGTGTTGTGTAGCTAATAAAAATACTGATTAGAAAGCTGTGGTCTGCATCTTGCAGATCATTATCGGGGATATTTGTTTGGATGAAAAATTGTGGGCGAGCATAGTATTGACTTATAACAATGCACACACAAATAGAAGCATATTCCACCAGAAAAATATGAAGGAAAAAAAAAACATACACAGCCTATACGCTCAAAGACTCCTGAAATGAAAACTATCTTATTGAGTTAATCGAGGTACCTTGCACCAGAAGGTTCTCCAAGCAGATGAGCGAGGTCAAAAATAGAATTGCTAAAATCATGCCTGGAAATATCCAGAAATATGGTATTTTTCTCTGTGCTTCCTGTAAACACTGACTGTGAAGGGTAACTTGCTCAACCCTCACTGGCAGGCATGAAATTTGGAATTACAACTCTCATTGGGGATCTTTTCAAATTTAACATGTGTGCAACATTCTGCTCATCCTTGCCAAAGGTTATACCAGTGATTTTTAAAGGTAAGCACATTAAACCCAAACAGCAGTCTTCATATTTCATCACCACTGCTTTGGGTTTTATTGTCAATACATCAAATGTGTGTTTTCTTTTTATCTGGCGGCCTGATTTCCACTTATGAGCTAAAAAAAACAGTAGTTTGACATTTAGGGAAGTACACTTATCTGCTTTCTTGCTGAGCGTTAGATGACGAGATCGATGCCGCTTCAATGTTTGTATGGTAAATATAAGGCCACAGCCAGTAGCTAGTTAGCTTAGCTTAGCATAAAGACTGGACAACAAGGCAAACAGCTAGCCTGACTCTGTCCTAAGGTAACACCCACCCACCACCTCTAAAGCTCACTAATTAAAACATTATATGATTTGTTTAATCTGTACAGAAATATGTTCAATAGTGTAAAAAGATAAGTTGCAGTTTTGTGGGAGGTTATGTGTCAAACTATTTCTCAGTAAATGCTCACTGCTTTCTTGAGCATACTTCATCATTGCACCCCCTATTGCTCTTGTACTTACCAGCCTACCATCCACTGGAAGGGATTTCTTCAAGGATGATTGAGCCAGAGAAGTCCTAAATTGGACAAAATGAGCTCACTAGACAGAAAAGAGTCCCCATTTCTTTCTCTCTTTCTCTCTTTCTTTCTCTCTTTCTTTCTTTTTTTGTTCTTTCTTTCATTTTTTCTTTCTTTCTTCTTTCTTTCTTTCTTTCTTTCTTTCATCTAGTGGCACCACATTTACTCTTATGTGAATTTAAGGATTCGAACATGTACTACCTTTAAGCTACCTAGTCAAAATAATGAGTTCCAGAGTGCTAAATTCAAATGATTAATGTCAGCTGAAAATAGAGTCAGTGAAGTATGAAAGTATTCAAAGACAGTGTTGTCACAGTTTGGGAGAAAAAGTTTTCCTGTCTCCTGTGCTCCAAAACAGTTTTTCTTTGTTACTCCATCTTTTGTGCACCGTATGTCACCTGTAAAATTCATTTGAATACTAATGCTTTACAGCTTTTGTTGTATGTCCCAGTTGACCCTCAGAGGAGGAAAGGTTTTGCTAATTTCTTCCTTATTGTTCGTGTCAAAGTGGTGTTGGTCAGAGAGACTTTTCAGCAAATGCCATTGTTCTAACAGGATGACATTAGAGTGTCACCACAAAGAATGTTGAAAGAAGATGATTTTGTGCCATAAAATATTCTCTCACTTTCATCTTTCCAATTCATTACTCACTTGAAACTAAAACAGTATGCTTAATGAGAAAGCAAGAATTGACATTTTCTCTGCAAGAAGTGGGAGGTAGACATTGCTGTCAGCAAACAAATATATTCATTGTGTCTGGTCAGTCTGTGTATCATATTTATGTCAGTGATTTGAGTTCCTGTAATGATTCCAGTATTTGTTAAGTTTGTCACAATAAAATATCCGTCTGTTAAGACCCTTTCTGTAATGCTGTATGACATTATAAGAACCAGAGCTGGAAGGCTGTTTCAAACATCCAGTATAACACACTGTATTCCATTTTATGAGTTACTTTCTCATCCATGATAAGTGATCCCGGAGCAGCTTGGGTTTACTTAACATCAGGAAATCATTGGCAGCAAAAACCCAGTTAACAGCTTGACCTTTAGAGCTGAAATTGTATTTCCTTGTGACAAAGTGTCTGTTGTGCATTTAGAGCTTTAAGTAACATTTCATATCTTGTAGCCACAGTTCGATTTAGTTTACTTGTATCAAACACATGCTGTACATGCAGACTACATGATGTAATCGTAATACAGTGCTTTCTTTTGAGAGGTTACCTCATTGTTTCATTCTTTCTTTGATTTATTTCCCCTGATTCTTCAACGGCTCTGCTTCCTACACCTGGGAAATCAACCAAAAGCCAACAACAATTAAATGTATAAGATTTATAAGCAGTGCACCTAGTCATATTGTTGTTTCCCAAGTAATAAAACATCACTATGGTACCTATAATAAAGACAACGTGGCAGTGTCCACAGAGGATCCACTTTAGAGGTAAAAAAGGAAAATCATTCAGTTGTGCGAAAAAGAAATTTCCTCTCTGCGGTAACCTCGCACACATACACAGTACCCAGAACCCAAACTCTGCTTCAAAAGACAATCTTGAGGTTTGACAGCTGTCTGTGTGACCGGCAGATAAGCTGACTTGACAAAACTGGAGCAAAAACATAACAATCATAAATAAAATATGTCGAAAAGGTACACATCCTGTCCAGATCCTTTCCTATTGCCATTGCTGTAAAACACGCAATCCAAATGTTTTTATTCCGACATACTGCATGTAACAACAGAACCACAGACACTGCCATTGTAAATGACTGTAAAATATTGCTCTTATTAAGTTTTTTTCTGCGTAGGGACTCCTTTTGACAGAAGTCCCTCAGGCTCATTGCTGTGAGTGTCTCTTCTACTGCATGAATGATGGCGGCATTAGAGCAGCAGAGGACTACAGGGCCATGGTGCTACGAAACATCCTAATAAAGATAAAAGTACCAAACCCATGGTTATTACTACAGAGACTCCGCAGTGAAGGTTGTTAAAGGGCAGGAAAAAAAACAAATTACACAGGAATGAATGGGTGGGGGATTGCTGTTGGATTACTCAGGTTTGACTGCCTTTAACAACTTGAACCTTATGGCAGCTGGGATTTCCCCTACAGGCCTCCCTCTGATTCCTGTGCAGCAGATTCTTCTTCAGTTGTTTATAAAGTGGTGTTAAGTAATCTGTGACAGCCATCGACTTCTGTTGGCAACCACAGAACTGTGACAATATGAGCATCAGTCAGGCACAGCCGGCATTGTGGCATAAGTAATAAAACCACATTTTCAGCAGAGCTTGTTTGCTAATTAGAGCAAATATCCATCACAATGGAAGGTAAAGTCATTATAATGCTGTCTTATCATTTGACATATTGTTGGCTTGAGAATGAATCCTGTTTTTTTAAGTATACAAAATTGCACCTAATTTAAGTATACTTAGTGTACTTTCATGTGTATTACTGCACTCAAAGTGTGCTGCTGTCTACTAACAATATACTTAATGCATTCATGATGTATAATTAGTGCAATTAAAAATATACTGAAATAACCTAATGTGCACTTGACTGTTATGTTGAGACAAGTTGTTATGAAGTATGCTTACATCTTTTTGTTCTGATGCTGCCTGTACTGTGTAAAGACTTAGAATACATTTTCTTCCACTTTTAGGATGACTACAAATACACATTTAATATATAATAAATATATTTATACTGTACTATAATTCAGTTATGTAGAAAATACATAGAAATGTAACCTGAGCAACTTTAAAAATAGATTGAAATGGATTTCAAGTGCATCTACATTAAGTACCAAAAGGTGTATTTAAATATACTTAATTATGATTTAATGCTGTCTCAAAATAGCACTTAAGTGTAGTGCAGTATATTTTAAATTGCACTGATCACATTTAGTTACATTAAGTACAATGTTATAGTCAAAAATAGCACAAAGTAAGTACAGAAATCGTACTACTCTTTTTGATAACAATCTTTTATACATACTTAGGATATTTTAATAACACAACTGAAAATGTTTTTTGAGTAGATTTAAGTTTTATTTCCAGTATGTGTAAAGTAAGTACGACAAATTTAAAAACATTTAAAAACACTTACTTCTTAATGGTGTCTCAGTCGATCACAGCCAAGTATACTCTTGTATACCTTAAGTAGTTTTAAATACATAGCATTAATAAACTAAGCAATGGCACATTTTAAGTATAAAAATCACAACATATTTTTGAATACAAACAGTTCAATTGGCCACTTCTCACAGACTTCACCCAAAGAAGATACTGGAGCACGTGATTCACTTTAGCAATTTATTAAGGTGCAAACAACTAATGTTTCGACATGCACTGCATCTTCATCAGGGTCATAGTTTTTGACTCTGATGGAGACGCAGTGTGCTTCGAAATGTTAGTTGTTGTTAATCCATTGAACTGTTTGTTACAATTTGTCCCTTTCTGTGAGCACTGTCCACTGCCTGTGGAGTGGCTGAAGCACAAGAGATTCCTTCAACTTTATTTTTTAATACAATCAACATGTATTTTTGGTATGATTAGAATATGTCAATTAAATATTTGAAAATGTAATTTATGCTAATTCAAAGTATATTTCAAGTATGTCTAAAGTGAAACAAAGTGTTTTTTCATACATTTACATAACTTTGTTTCAATTATTAAATCATAGGACGAAACAAAATACTTCTATCGACATGAAATAACATTCACAGCTGTATTATTCTCAAGTTTAACATGTGTGATTGAATGTGGAGCAGTGTCAGTGTGTCTGTCTAATAAACTACATACACTCATTATCCTTCCACTTCACTTGCAATCAAAGTAATTCTCTAACAGTCTATGAGCTTTAGCCAAACAAGTGACCCTATTAATGTCCATGAGAACTTTCTGACTCCTTGAATACTTTATTCCACTGAGATAGTCTATGCAAGCTTTTTGGTGCATCTCTAATCTCATGAAGAGCAAAGTGCTCCTTCTGTAAGTACCACAGAAACACCAGGGACAAACTCCTGGGGCAGCACCTCTCAGTCTCTTCCTATCAGTGATAATGTGTAAGCCAACATCTGCTATATTAAGAACTTCTTCCTCAGCTCAACTCAGTAAAGTATTCAGTTAATGTGTACACTAATCATTGAACAGACTTTAATCACTCCACAACAAACTGATATATACTGTAACATGCCATTGGCTGAGTTCTAGTACAACTTAGTAATGTGCTTTTGGTGTTTCTTTCTTTCTTCCTCTCTTTGTGTATCGCACCAATGAATAAATCAATCTGCAATAAGCATTCCTATAAAGCTGGATTGCTTTAGCAGTCAGAACTCCATCCTCGACTGCTGAAGAGATGAAATAAGAATTACAGGGTGATGGAAGCTTTTGCTCCAGTACAGACAACAGACGTCTTTAGTGGTACTGATCAAATGTATTGCACATTTTAGGCTATGGGATAGTAAAAATCTCACTTGTTGACAAATCATTTGAGTTGACAAACAGTGCAATCTCATATTTATACGATTGAAGTCCTTTAGGTGTGACGGTCCACAGACTTCCAATCATCATTAATCACAACAATTGTTGTTACAGACCCGCCTCCCCACAGCTGAAATAAATTGCCAGTTCTTGTTGTTTTTAGGCTTTCTCTGTAGGAGTGGGACGTGCTTCAAATATCTATCTTTTTAAAAGCTACATATGAAGATGGGCATTTTATTGAGAGTGTCTGCTGTGGTTTGATAACAGTGATTATTTTCTGTATGTTTCAAAACATCAAGCCACAAAGAAGAATGCTGCTCGTACTATATGTCATCCACAGATTATTTTCCCCACAATTCAAGGCTTTATTCTCATCCGATTCAGTAACACACTAATCAGTTGGAGTAACGATTGCTCTGTATTTCCACAGTCTAATCTATAACTCACATTCATTTATGAATAAGGGCTTGACTATAAAATGCGTTTGGTATTGTGCTTCCCCAACACAGAAGTAAGCTTCTGCAGATCATCATGAGTGCAGTGATTACTGCGGCTAGAAATAGTGAATTAATTAATTAGCGGCTAGCTGATGAGAATTTCTTTTTGTTGGCTTCAGTGCTCTGATTGCTCTTGAAATAATACCATTCATTACAGTTAGATATCTATTTAATAATTTTATTTGGGTACAATTAGCATGACTTCTATTTTAATATCTTATGCAACATGTAAATATTTCTATTAAAATACACAGTAATATTCATGCACTCTATCCTTAATGTGGTCATCTCTATAATATGATAATTCATGAAGTCATGTGCAATGAGTGTTGTCATAGCATATTGCTTTTCCTGTTTGGACAAAATGAAAAAGACATTTTAATATTTTAAACAGATTTTATTTATTTATTGGTGCTTCTCTCTGTTTGTAAGTTTTAATCTATGAATGCGTGCATCAAAAATGCAAGCGTGCATGCGAGCCTGAGACACTAATGCAACACCAGTAAAAGATTTTTATTTGGGCCTTGTGGTCCTGGATGAAATGTGCATGTTTGACATGTCTGTGGCAGTAAAGTCTGTAGGACAATTTTGTTGTTGCCGGGAGTTGTAGAAAATTTCACAGTAACTTGTTAACATGCTGTTATCTGCACGTGACATCTAGGATGTGCGTTTGAATTGCAAAACCAGCATACAAGAAAATAAAACATGCTCAAGTGATACATTCATATATTAGCAACTGCACTGATTTACATATTTATAGCAGTATAAAATCCCCGTTGGTTATAAGGCATAAGCAATTCCCACAAAAAGACCAAATCCACAAATGCATTAGGCTGTCTCTTAATTTTTTTCGACTTCCCTACCGAGATGTATATTTAATAAAAAAGTCACAAATACTTTCCTTTTTAATAAAAGCAAAATCATTTCCTAAAACAGCACTACAGTTTTCATGAAACATTTCTTAAACAAGAGTACAGAGTGCTGGGAACTATTTTCCACTGCAGATTTGTTGCTCTAGTGAGTATTTCTGGCTGCTAGACGGTGGTATTGACTCAAAATAATCAAAGTAAATGAAGGAACCCATTGCAATAGTATGACTCATTGATGTGTTTTTGGACTATGAACAATAGAGGTCAATGGCACACAGGAATAATCTGTATCAAGATTTGATTACACAGACAATACTTATAAGTAGGATGTTGACAATAAAAAACAGAGAACATCAACACTTTTCCTTTAAACCTTTTTATACCTTGAATTTATGCAAAGCTCAATATTTATATAAAAAATAAAGCTTGACTGAAACATCAGTTTTCATACTTAATGATTTAAATATGGAAAATGGCACAAAATGAATTATTTCCACAAATTCTGAAATTGTGCTTAACAGACTGTTTACTTCATCATAATATATCCATATTAGTAGAACCCAAGCAAAGATTTATCATTAAGATAGTCCATGTAATACTATGCACATTCAAACAATTCAACTAGACAACTCTGTACATCTATAACCTTATCAAATCCTCTCTGCTTGTTTGCACGGTGAGTCATTAAAACACTCATTAAACATCTTGATGAGGACTGACCTGTGGAACTGCTCAAGCATACAATACCTTATCACACTTCCACCCTCTGGATATTGAACTTCTTTACAGCAACATTTCACCTGGAACATAACAAATGAGACCATATGTTCTCCTCTATTCATCTTGACTCATGACCAAATCTAAGATACACAAAGCATTTTAAAATAACATGTCTGGCCACGAGAGTATTAGTCTGAAGTGGCCTGATGGTGACAACTGAGATATGGAGCAGTAAAAAATCTATGAGAAGTGGACTTCCTGAAATATATTTTCAGGTTTTCATGTAACAAGAAGACGTAGATGTATAAATGCATGCGCTATTTTGGGAAAGACGGCTGTTTTCCCTTTGCTGTGTTTCATGAGAGTTTTTCTGCGACTGCAGTTCATCTTTAGATATCATGGTGCTATTTTGTTGATGGTATGAGGAGTTTAGAGAATACACATTGAGCATTCATTTGCAAACTAACACACAGTTATGTTGTTTGTGTCATCTATTTTCAAAGCCTGCACTGTTGTTCCTGACAATTTTTCTGAAAAATGGAGAAAAACTGCACAGACTGTCTGGTCTTGCCCACCTAATCCTTATTGAACTGTGTGATTTCCGGACATCTGTGTGTCTTAAGTGGAGTAAAGGATGAGCCTCTGTAGCTAGAGTTCACAGTTCAGTAAAATCACAAATGAAAAGCATAGAGTATTTCTGTCAAAACTCTTTTTTCTTTCAAGTTCAAATGGGCAGCTCAATTCAGAGCGAGCAATCTGCCCACACCACACATTCATCTGAATAGATGTGTGGGTGTGTGTGAGGGGTGGGGGAAGACGACAACAGGGAGAGAGAGAGAGAGAGAGAGGGAGAGAGAGAGTTTTAGTCCTTCAGAGTATTATGTGAGGTCATTCTCTAATGTCTTCTGGCCTGTCCTTGCTTCCTAATGGGCTAGTTTATGGTTTGTACTTTGATTTAAAGTTAAAGTCAAAATTAGGTTTAGTTTAAGGTTTAGGTTAATAACAAGTTAAAGCTGCTCTAATCAAAATGTTAATATCAACAATGGATCAAATGACTATGTGTAATGTGAAAGGTGTTGCTCATAATGAGAAACCCACAGAGAGTTATTATCTAACGCTGCAGTCTTTCTGCTGTCAATGTTTTGGTTTTACAGCCGGCAATTTTACAGTTCTGTTTCACTGCTCACTGCTCTCATCATGCTACGCCACCTGCCCAGCATCAAACAGCTTACAGACAAAGTTATGGGGACTGCCCATTGGTCTGAAGGCCCATTATTCCAAAACCCCAATAGTTTGAAAAATGTCCCGTTGGACCAAAAGCCCATTAGTCCGACGGCCCGTTATCCTGGAAACAAACGCCCATTGCTCTGAAGGCACATTGCTCTGAAAATACACACTCTGGAGTTGTTGGAGTTCAGTGACTGCCGGCCCTGTCCATGCATTATTTATGGTTAGGCGTTCTGATTAGGCTACCTCTTTCGTCTTTTGTGTTAGGCTTAGGGTTAGTGTGCACTAAATGCAGTAAAAAGCAAGCATTTTGTAAACAATATCTTCATCTTTGCACATCAGAATACACTAAGATATTAAATGTAAAAAAAACTCCAGTGTGTATTTTGGCCTTCAAAACAGTGGGCTTTTGTTTTTGGGATAACGGGCCATCAGACTAATGGGCTTTCATTCTGACGGCAAATTTTTCAAACTATTGGGATTTTGGAATAATAGGCCATTGGACCAATTGCATGTCACCAAAGTTAGCGGCTAGCTGGTGAACCAAGCAAAGGATTTAGCCACTAAAGAGCCAGATATCTTCCAAGAGTTGGTGGTGACCAAAACAGGGCTAAAGGGAGAGGGGATGTTGGACTTAGATTTGCCAGGAGGACACAAACACAACTTCAGGTGAATGATAATGTTGTTCCGTGTCTGCAGATTTAAGCTTATGTTGGAAGGAATATTTTAACATTTTGGGAAGTATATTTATGAGAGTTAGATGAAAAGGTCAATGCCACTCTCATGTCTGTATAATTTGCTAGACTAAAGCCAGCGGCCAGTTAGTCTAGCTTAGCATAAAGGCTAGAAACAGAGTGAAATAGCTAGCCTGGCTCTGACTAAAGGAAACAAAATCCACCTACCAGCACTGCTGAAGCTCACTAATTAACACATTATATCTTGTTTGTGTAATCCATAGAAAAAAAACTAAATGTAAAAATGACAAGTTGTGGTTTTAAGGGAAGTTGTGTGTCAGACTATTTATTGGTTGGGCACAGTAACTTCCTGGAGTCACATTATCACCATGAGGTTTCCATCTGAGACTCTAGCAGGCCAGTGCACCTGGTCAAGAAAAAATCCCACACATAACCCTCCATAAAACCACAAATGATCATTTTTACACTTTGAAAGAGAATAAGCATCTTTCCCAAAATGTAGAACTATTTCTCTAGGGCCCAGGTTTACATTTTAAAGTTACAGCTATGATTAGTTTTACCTCAGGGCTAAGTTTCAACACGTGTTAAAGATGGTTAAGTTGGAGATCAGCAGTCAGGGAATGACAAAAGTGGATGGCGTGTTCTCACAAAGTGCCTGTGTAATTGCTTTTTGAGAGTGTCATGCTTTTTATTACTGCTCTGCATTGACCAAGCTCACCAATTTGCAGTTCTGACAGAGACAAATAGCATCAAAAGAATGCAAATTCTTCTCTACAAACTGTTGGTGTCTTGATGAAAATTGCCGTTACTCTGTGAATTATTATGTTGCTTTCAAGCATAGCCAAGCATGTATGAGAATCCATTCAACTGAGTATCAATTCTGCAGAAATAATTTCCTTTCCAAATGAATGTTTGCTTCTTTTCATTGACTGAGGATACAACAGACAATAAAGCATAACATCATGCTCATTTTCATCACCAGTCTTTTGCCATAACACATCAGGCTGTTTTTCCAAGAATATTTCTATTAATTTGTAATTCTAAAAAAAAGAGAAGTCGGAATTAAATTACATCATTATATCACAATTCCCCAATGAGTGTGGGAAATATCAGCTATCGTAACAGAGAGGGGGAGAGAGATCTGAAGTTCTTTATCAGAGAATACAGTTTCCATCCCACTCCTGCAAGCGAGGCTTAGGGGACCGTACTCCATGGACTCTCTCTGTGTGCCAGACTTCACTGGGTTTAGCACAAGAAGCACAACTTATTGGATTATGGGGTCCAGCGTCTATGCTCATATTGCTGGAGGCTGTGTGTGTGTGTATGAGTAGGGATATGTGTGGGTTTTGTCCTGCTGTGTCCAGCATCATTCAAGCATACTTTCATGGTAGATGGGCCCTTTCCTTAGTGGGTTACTAACTGAGATAAAGAATCGCAGAGGCTGGTAGGAATCCCTGCACTTGCCTCTTTATTATTTATTCTGCAGCACGGCACATGGAAAGCGTGCAGGGCAGGAGCTGCTCAAAATGTGCTCTGCTTGGAGACAGGGAATAATCCTACCGGTTTCACAAGACAAGACAACAGAATTCAAAGACGACTGGCAACACTTACGATGATGCTATTTCTGTACTCATTATTGCACGCTCTAACTAACACCACCCAGGCAGTAGAGTACATCATTATGATGGGCAGGACATCTGTGAATAATGACTGATTGTTGTAAAGGAGACAAAAAAATCAATTTCACTGTCAGAGTGGGCATTTAATTGCAGAGATCCAGGGGTTCATGAATAAACTGTGTGGTCCAGAGTGTGCTGCCTGTATTCCACTCACGTTGCTCTTTGAGGGTCTGAGTGACTGCCTCCCTCCGCCAGAAGCGTCATCCTTGTCCCAGTGGCGTTCCACCTTAAAAAGACGAATATATGTGCCTAACTGGCTGCCTGACATTGACACACCGTGACTCACGCTGTTGTGCTATTTCAGTATGGCTTCTGGCAAGCCCAGCCATGCTGTAGCCTCTCCCCTCCTTGCTTTGGTCATTTGTTTGCCTCCCCTGCTAGGCTGTTTACTTGTAATTTGGACATCTGTCAAGGTGGTTTGTTTGCTACCCTGTGGTGTGATTAGGCTACCTTTGCCAAATCTGGGAGGATAGATGGGGGATAGCACAAGTCTACAGCCAAGACAAGACAAAGCTGGAGTTTGGCCACCTCTCATCTACAAAGTTTAGTGAGATAATTAGGGAATCATTGGGTGAAATAAAGGGCGTGTGCAACAAGTTCAGCATATTCAGTTCAGTGATTACAAATGTGTTCATCATGCTTGTTCACACTCTCTTTCCTGCAGCGGTGGTCTTGTGCAGTGTCCCAGTACTGTCTGTTTGATCCCGCCTTGTCCTGTCACACAGTCTGTTCGGCACAGCGCTCTGGTGCCAGAACCTCCTCTTACACCAGGGGGAGGGAGCCGGGCAATTAACCACCTGCTGGTAAGGCAGCCGTACCCACAGCCTGACATACGCCCTGACATTTGCAGGATCACTCCTGAACACACTCACATACAGATTTATTGATGCGGTGTCACTCATGCACCCTGCATAAAGCTCAGGTACACGGCTTGCAAACCCACAGCATGAAACAAAAGAGAAGGGGGTTGTTCTGGTTCCAAATTTGCTTTCTGATCATGTTTCATACTGAGCGTTACTAATTTGCTCATCTCCTTAATGAACATTAATGGCAGGATCGCATTAACCCAGCACTTAAGTTTCCTAATGGCTAACTTCATGCTCTGCGCTCACATCACATTCTGTACGTTCTTACACAATCAATACTGAATAATTTCACCACCCCATCCAACTACATTGAAAATGTCTTTCTTTTCATTTTTGAATCATCAGCCACAGTGAGCTTTGGTACTTTAAAACAGATTATAGAAACCACAACAACCACTCATCTGGAGCTGTTGATCTGCAAATCAAAATTCTCCATTTTTGGTAAATCATTCATAGCTGACAAGGATTTATGACATTGTAGGCTGGTTCAAATGATTCAAACAATTAGTGATTCCAGTGATAAGTTTAATCATCTTATGAAAGCTTTATTTATAGCCTGAGAAGCTTTGTCATTCTTGGCACTGAGGCACAAATGATTGTGCGCTGTCTGTCTGTGACCAACAACAACATTGATGGGTGTGTCAGTAGGGTGTGTCAGGGAAGGATTGGGTGAAATTTAACAGACCAAAGTTACAGCATTGTTTAAGTGCCCTGAAGAAGTACTACATATAAAATGTTCAGTATTTTGAAAAAGTAATTTATCTACAACTACGGTCCAGCAAACAGAAAAACATTATTTTAGCACAGTTCAACACAGGAGGTAATAATTTACATTACTATGAAATAAATAAACCTGGCTGCTGATAGATATGTTGACCAGCATATGAACCAGTGCAGCAACATTGTTGTTGAACTCCTCAACATTGGCAGGTAATCATTAATCTCTAACCCCTGTCATCAGCGACTGTACACAAGCCTGTGATTAGACAACAAATACTGAGAGTAAGACTGACAAAACTCTTTTTCTGATTTCCGATTCTTACAATGAAACACATGTCCAACCTCCAAAAATGTTTTTCCAAAAATAAAACTTTTTATCTGATATTTAACGTTCCCAAGTTTACAGTAGGAGTGGCCAACAGATGTACTATGAACAGAGAGGGTGTGGCCACAGTTACTGCAGCTGAGTTTCACCTGAGAACAAAATAAGCAAGCTTGACCAGTACTGACACATTGCCAGGCCTTAAAGGACATACTTTTACTTTGGATTATTTCTTCACTTTCAGGTATGGTAGAGCTTTTATTTTTTCCCTTTATGCCTTTCAGTAGAACTCCATTGGATTTTCTTAGTGGTGTGTACTTAAGAAAGAAACAGTTTGTCTTGCTTCTGGTTGTTTTCCATTGATATTCACATTCAGTCTAGGCCTTAGCTGTTGTTAACAGAGGTAAAAACTTAAGAACAGACCAGGTAGTAAGAATAATTCTTCCAATACAAGGCACATGTTTTGTTGATTTAAGACAGCTTTATCATTAACGAGGCAGCTGACAGCCATAAAGCAGAGATGTTTTCACTTCCGTGAAATTAAATAAGTGAGACAAAATACAAGCTTTCAAATAAGCAAGAATGTCAGTGAAAACACATCCTCAGAGTAATTTCTTCACTTTCTGTTGCTTTCAGGGTTATAATGGAGCCTGTATTCATGAGTGAGAGGCTAAAGGTGGTTGTGCTGTTTCTGGTAACATTTCAGCTGAAGACAGGTGAGTCTCATGGTCTCTCTTTTAAACTCCAGACAGTATTTAAGTTTTCTTTTATACAACACTTCCAGTTAGGCATTAATATTCTGACCATGGATGGAAAGTACAGAGTATATATCCACAAACATAACAGGTGTTGATTTTTACTAGTATAAAGGAGTTGTTGATTCTATTTTCTGGGTTGTACCTGTCTGATCTTTGATTCATGTATAAATACTGGCCAGTCTGACATGCACTTAGCAGATGATCTGACAGACACCACTGGGTGAATTGCATTGCAGATGTTCAATGAACCATGTGCCTCCTGCATAATGTGGGTGTCTTATAGGTACCCTGCATTCATACCTCTTTTAATACCTACTGCTGGTGCTAAGGGTCAAACTGTTGTTTGCATTTGTAAAGTAAGACTCTAAGAGACTTTATAGTCCCAGTGGAGAAATTAGTCTCAGGCCTCCATCCAAGTTGTCTATTTTAATATATGAACAACATAAAAACAGGGGTGAAATTAAATTAAATCAAATGCGCGCAGGCAGCCAAGCGGAAGTAAACAGCATACATACAGAACACGTGCAAAACTCTTATCACGTTCCACAAAAACCCCTGAGACTTTAAATCTTCATGTTGTACCACCTCATTAGACCGGTAGTTTATTGCTTGGTGTTAAGATGTTTGATTCTTTAAGTTCCAGATCCCCAGTGGTAAACTGAGAGGAAAGTGTTATCTGAGCATATGGTCTAGCCAATGAGTAGGTGCACAGGATTGGAATATTTGCAGCTTTTTGTAACAAGCTTAGTGACTGTGCTCACTGGCAAGTTAGCCGCCTCTCCACATGGAAAACACGACTTCCTTAGATCACAGCATTTTGCCCAAGGGAGCTTTCACAGTGTAAACATTTGACTGACTAATTTGAGCTTTTTTCAGACTCCCTTTATCACATCTGCCATTAACACGCTTTTATAAATACCTCTGACATACTTCATTTGGTTGCGGCAGCACTGAAGTGCTTTCAGAGTGATATAGTGAATTTAATGGTGAGTGGTATCAAAAATGAGGCTGATTTGATTTATCAACATGGTCCATTAAGATATTTAGTGAAGGTTAACTATCTAGATGGGAAAACTGTGAAAAGAAACTTGCCCTGAGAAGCGGAATGAAGATGATGATAAATAACTTGGACCTGTTGAAATGCACTGCCACACAATGATGATCAACATCGAGTTCCTTCTATAAACGTCAAGCTATCAGCAATAATTAAAATACATGGCCATAAACAGTGAGTCAGCAGGGTTTAATTGTGAGCGTGAACACAACTCAGATGCAGCTTTTAAATGCCACTTGTCAAGTTCACTCATTCATTGCGCATTCAGTTTTGATCATTTACCAAAATGTTTCTGACAGTTAATGAGCTGAGAGAGTTTTAAATTAATATGTTATTCATTTTCACCAAAAATACTGTTTTTAATTTTATTACAGCTCCAAACCCTCAAATCCTCAGTTAGACTTAAGAGGCCAGTTAGTTTCAGATCAGCACTCTTACTCCTCTCTGTTCAGGAGCACAGGCCCAGAGCTTGAATACCATTAAGTGGGGAAAATATTAATGCATTTGAGAGAGAAATTCATCTTTTTCTGTCTTTTTTTTGTTTGTCCTTTGGCAACGGTAGATGATTATGAAAACTGGGGGGAGGAAGAACTGTATTTTATGAGACTAAAATTTCTCTGACCAATCAGATGTGACAGAAGCGATGCAGGTGACATCCTCGGGGCCACAGACCATTCAGAAGGCCCAGGGCGAAACAGTCACTCTGGGATGCACCTACAGCCCCGGCCTCCAAGACACTGGAGAACTGGACATTGAATGGTCCAACGTCAGCCCGGACATGACACAGAAAGACAAACTGGTGGGTTTACGTTTACATCTACAGAGGGGGATGTAGTAGAAATAAACACTCTGGGAGGCTGGAGAAAAGACTTAAGCATGCATTAATGAGCATTTCAGACAAGCTACACAGTCTTGGTTATCTTTTACCTTTAGGCTCTGTCAGTGGAAAAACCTGCTTTGAAGAGGTGTCATCACTCAATGCAATGTTTGCATCTCAGATCTTATCTTATACAGGGGGCCAGACAATCCACTACGGTGACCCCAGCCTCTCCAAAAGGCTTAACTTCATAGCAGACCCCAAGCAGGGAGACGCTTCCATCTCTCTCTCTGATGTGAGGCTCTCAGACACAGCCACCTACCAGTGCAAAGTCAAGAAGGCGCCGGGTGTCGATATGCGAAAAGTCACGCTGGTGGTGATGGGTGAGGATGAATTCCTTTTAACCGGTTTTACCTGTTCATTTCCTTGTCTGTCTTATTCTTCTTTTAAATGTTGTTCTCACTCACTTGGAATGTTTAAGGCCCTTTTCTGGTTTCTCTCCCTCTCAGTCGGTGATCACGCCTTTCTGTTTATCCATACCTCAGATTGTTCTCCTCTTTCACACCTTTAACCCTCCCATGATAAACCATAGCACTGATGCATTACTCTGAAAAAATTTTTCATGCTATGTGTTTATTTATGTTTATATTCTTTTATCAGTTCCCCCATCAGTGCCAAAGTGTTGGGTTGAAGGCGGAGAGGAGAGAGGGGGCACAGTCTCACTCCGCTGCAAATCCTCTCAGGGATCCACTCCTCTCAGTTATATGTGGAGCAGAGAAAGCGGAGGTTCAATGCCATCCACTGCAACCCAAGGTAAGGCAGACAAAAGGGCCTTTCTATAAGCAGACATAGACAGTGAGGATGCTGTATTATCACAATGTACTCATTCTGAATGTTCTCTTCTTTCTTTAAGACCCACAGACTGGGGAGCTTTTGATCAGGAACCATACAGATAGCAATGTTGGAAGTTACGCGTGTGTGGTAAAAAATGCTGTCGGCAACGCACAGTGTAAATATGCACTGTATGCATATAACCGTAAGTCCATGATATCATTATTTCTAATTTTACTCTTAAGTACTTAACACTTCTCCTGTGTATCCTAAAGGAGCATTTTTCTGCTACAATCTGTAATGCAAAAATCATGTGTAAGCCTCTTGTTACAGCTATTCAGATCTGTAAAGAAGAAGAGCTGTACTTGTTTGATCTCTAAGCACCATGTCCTCTCTTCCAGCTACCAATAAAGTGGGTGTCATAGTTGGGGCGGTGATAGGTGCTCTGCTGCTTCTGCTCCTCCTCCTGCTCCTCATCTGGCTCTTGATCTGCTGCTGCCATAAGCGCCGCTATGAGAAGGAGGTTGCAAATGAAATAAGGTACTGTATCAGAACTGGGAAGCATTCCAAACATCCATGAAATAATCTAAGGATTAACTGACTTGAGACCTGTGTGACCTGTTTCCTCAGGGAGGATGCCCAGGCCCCAGAGAGTCAACCCTCCAGCAGAAACACCAGCTTCCGCTCGGTGATGGGCTACCGCACTCACCCCGGGGTGAACTACAGCTCAGTTAGGAACCAACTGCCTAGCATCAGTGAATCTGGCCGCAGAGTCATCTACACAGGCGGGAGTAATGGGACAACACAGCCAACCACTGCAGAGGAAAAACGTCCTCCACTCCAATATGACCATCGATATGGATACCCTGTGTAACTATGACTCATACTCCTGATAGACTTTTTACTTCAAGCACAAAACTCTAAAGAAAAGACTTTTTACTTTCAGTATAAAACATCTTATAAAGAATACTCTCTACACAATATCTATGTGACAAATTGTGCAATATAGTGCAATGTAATATTTTTAACTGGAGAATAATGGCTTGTTAATAGCAGACTGCTGGTATACAACTACTGAAGACTCATAAAATCTTACCTCAGCCCTTCAACAAACATAAAATGTACAGCTGGCTGATTTTCATGATGCACTGTAACATAGTGTTCATCACTATGTATTGAAAAACAATGGTTCTCATAATCCAAGTCATCAGTGCACCAATTCAACTAATACTGTATGTAAATAGCAGATGGCTTGTATTTTTATTTTTGGTGCTTTCTTTTCTATGATGCATAAGTAGCTCAATCAGTTTATCACTTTTTTAAAACATGTACAATAAAATGTTTTTTAACTGGGAAGTCAATTTATGGTTTATAATCATTCACATTTTCGTGTCAGGGCTCCATATTTTATTGCATGACAATATCTGGTTTGATAAAACTAAAGAGGATAACATTTGAAACAGAGGATGCAGAATGTAACAACTGTTATCTTTACTGGAAAAGATCAAATTTAGTTTAATTTTTGAATCATCATAATGAACTCAGACATTGCGTTTTGACATGCAGAATCAGCTACAATAAAAACCCAGATAGACGGAGTAAAACTACTGTATCTTTACAGTCAGATATTCAAATGCAATTAATTTAGAGAGACTGATTATGTTTAAGGGTTTGGAGTGTGCATTAAAAATGAAGATGGTGCAAAACAAGTCACTCTGCTGTAGCTTAATCAAAATCTAAAATTCTGATGGAAGTGCATAAACATGGTCAGACAAACTGTCTCTGATCCTCTTCTGTGCATTTGCCTTCTGGCAAATTTCATTTGCAAAACAAAGCGGTGCAAAATTGTCTTGTCTGTTTCTCCAGTTTTTGCAGAGCAACCAGTAAACTAGTTATTAGTGTAATGGCTAATAGTTGAGGCACTAACCCACAGCTGCCACTTTCAGTAGGCAGTCAGCACTGTGCCTGCGGCCCCACCTCTCTTCAAAAGGTCCTTTATTAGCCTGAACCCGTATTTGAGCAGTATATGTTGAATTAATAAGAGCTGTAGGAAGTAGTGAGCGTTGGTGGGCCCTCAGCAATAAATTCTGCCCAGGACCCCCTCAAGGCAAGATGCCGTGCTGCACTAATTTGTAAAGGCTTGGCATTTCTAGAAACAGTGTTTCAAATAATCAAAAAAAAAAAAAAGCCTCCAAATTAGACTTTCAATTTTTGACATGCTTCCCTTTTAGCTTTTCTTGAAAATGTAGCCAGCAGATCCCCTCCCCCCACCCTCCTTACACACACATCACAAAAACATGTTTACTATTTGCCTCTGCTGTGTTTGATTTTGTGACTTTGTGACTCCCACTGCAGGGTGTACTTTCACATCAAGATTCAACAAGATCTTGCATAAAAAGAGCATTTTTATTTTACTGTGCAAAACGACAGAATCTGCCAATTTTTGGATTGTTTGGTATGAGATTAGCCATTCAATTATGTAATAGTTTTAACTAAGCTAAAAATTCATGTGGAAAAAATGTGGATGAGGATAATAATTGCATATGTATTAGGATCTAGCTTCTTTTGACTCAGTGTAAAACAAGCAAACAATACATCTAAATAAAATATAGACTGAAATATAATTTCACTCAACATCTTGTTAAAAGTCACTCTACAAAGTCAGTCCCCCCCCCCCCCCCTCCACAGCAGAAACTTCAGTGATAAGATATTGCATTAACAAGGCTGCTCCTGAAGGTGACTCAAAGGTTATTTGCTTTTCTTATCAGGTAAATAGGTGTGTGTGTATGTGTGTGTATGTGTGTGTGTGTGTGTGTGTGTGTGTGTGTGTGTGTGTGTATGGTTTGGTGTTTGTAAATATGTGGCTAAGCTGCAGGAATAACCATTTGCATGCAGGGTCCGGTAAAGTGTGGTCTACGGATTTGGCTGATCTGCCATGGTGCACTGATTAACACACAGTAAAGTCAATGGATATTCATAATGAGCGCATATCCTGCCCCACCCTATATGTCAATGCAAATACACCGCCACCACCACCTGTGGTCATAACTGATGCAAATCATATCTAATGCCTATATATTATCCCAGACATGGAACACTTAAATCCAAGGACTTCACCTTGCTGTGTGCATCCTGCAGACAACTCCAGGCAAGGATTAATGCTTGAATAAACAAAACAAAACAAAGAATTCTTCAGCTGCAGACAAAAGTATTGAGCCAGACAACGTATTGTGACTACCTGCAAGCGGGATTCAGAGTGATATAAATTCTCATTCAACCCAAGGAACCTTTGTCTGAGGTAAAAATAGGGATTTTTTTTTTTTTTACCCTAATTGCTTTAACACTCTTATCTCAGCTGCACTTTACTTCTTTGCACATATGACCAACTTAAATGCAGATTTCACATATATTTTTAACCATTATAGAAGATTTTAATTGAGCTTATTTGAATCCATTTTATGTATTTCAAAAGCTAAATTTGTGAGTCTTTTCCCCAGGCCCAGCGACAAACTGTGACTGATTCCATTCTGTGGAAGAAATGAAGTTTCGTCTGGCTTGGAGTGTGTGTGCATAATTCTTGCCAACTTGTCATCTCTTTGAACACAGCAAAAACAAAACACTTAAGAACCGCACACAGACTGCTGAGTGGTACACAGAGGTATAAAGATTAAGTTATTCTCATAAAGGTTTACACTGCAGATGTGTTCGGGCTAAAGATTATCATTATGTTAGGGGCAAATAAAGTGGCCATCTGGGTAGTGACAGGTCTGTTGTCTGTCACGGCTGTCTTCTTCAACCTCTACATCTTCTTGATGAGTCTGCGGAACTACAGGCAGAAAAAGCAGTGGAACCCCTGTGAAATCATCATCGTGGCTCTGTCGGTGGTAACCTTGGTTCACCATCTGATCTGTTACTTCTGGATGACCATGGATGAGGTGGACAATAGCTGTCGCATTGACCAGATGCCATACACTGTCATGCTACTGTTGGTCTTCAGCCTCAAGTTCACCATCGTGTGGGACACCAGTTTTCTCACATTCTACTACAGCACCAAGCTGGTGAGCACACCCAATCATTGCTACACAGAGATCCAAGCCGCCATCCTCAGACATGTGACCTTAGCTGTTTTTGTCATCCCTCTGTGTGGCCTGAGCACCTGTATGCCAATGCTTGTGGTGTTTAAACCAGACAACTACACCCAAGTGAACAAAGACTGTGGGATTATAACACCCAACACCCAATCTGGCCAGATTTATGAAGTCATCTATCTACTCCTCGCTGATGTACTGCCGGGGGTGCTCATGATAAAATGCTGCATCTCCATCTCAATCCACCTGGCCATCCATCTCCGCCACATGAAAGCCAGTACCAACGGCGCCCACGGCCCAAAGCTGGGCACTCAGATGAGGGTGATCCGGATGGCTCTGTCTCTGGTAGCCATCTTCCTGCTCTTCCTCATAGTCGACCTGTACGTTAATTATCAGATAATAGTGAACCACGACAACGCTATTGTGCTCACATTCTTGTTCACAGCCATCTACACGACTGTGACCGCCATAGTGCTGATCTATGGGAAAAAGAGTCTCTGGAAAACTCTGCTCCATGACTTTAATGTCTGCCTGGATGAATATCCGTGTTTGTCTTATCTGAAGGTGCCTGAACAAAAGTCCAAACACAGCAGTGCTCCTGCAAAATTTAAAAACTGAAAAGCCAATTTGCTTTGCGCTGTGGGTCTTTGTGCTAAAATCAATTGGTGATTGTCTGAACTCATTAAATAAACTTTGAATTAGCTCAATCTTTTATCTTTTGCACTGGCAGTTTCAGTAATGACTATTGTCCCGCTGTATCACAATGTCATTACATTTTCTTGCATCAATAAGGTATTTCAAATGTATAAGCCGGTCAAACCAGGGAGGGTAGAGTTGCACAGTGCTGCACAGATCAGAGGGGCTAGGTAACAAGCTCACCTTCTGAATCAAAACCTCATCAGACTCTACCTATGAATATTAATATTTCATTAGCGCAAACAATAGTTGGGCCTGTAAAATAGATCCACAAGTATCATGATGTAAGTCTGTACCCATCTAAAATGCTGAATGCTGAAATGCTGAAATACATGTGACTGTGGTGAGAGTACAGAGCTTATTAATAAAACAAGAAAGTACACACAACCTGAATTCTGTTTTTTTTTCTTTCTTTTTTTTATCACAGAGGTTTTAAGAGTTTTTCCTTACTCAGGTTGCAGATGGTATCAGTAACTGGAAGACTGCCAGTTCAAACTCCCTGCACCATTTGGGGAACAAGAAATAAACTTGATGGGGCCGGGGGGGTGGTGGGGAGTGAGGAAGCACACCTAATCGCCACCTTCTCTTGTGCAGCTGTTTGTTGGTCCTCAGCAGGAGTGTCTGCCTGCACTTGACTGCTCCCAGGTGTGACTGTGTGTAACTGTGTGTGGGCGTGAAACTGGGCGTTCCTGAAAAGTGCACTCATGCCCTGCAAACCTACCCTGAGTAAATAGAGGGGAAAAAAAAGGTTTAAAAAAAATGTAGCAGACCTCTTTGCAATGCTCCATTAGATCACACCCTCTGGCACCACCTAGTGAGGTTCAAAGCAGAGATACAATAGTGCAGCTAATCCCACTCCACACAGACACCCGGGATCCCTCCAGCAGCTAAATGGACAAAGTAAAAAAGGGCATACTTGCCTTTGATGCAGGGGAGTTAAGTCATACCAAGGCCCTGGCAGCCATCCCTCCTGTCTTTCTGACTCTCTCTATTAGAGGGAGTTGAGTTTAGCGTGACAGAGGAAAAACAGCTCAATATGATCAAACATTGGCCAGTATGGAGGCAATACTCAGAAAATGGAAGATTATTCTCTATTTTTCCAAAGGTCTTTGATTAGGATTTAAATTTAAGAGTTTGAGACCATCTGTGTAGTTTTCTTCCAGCTGTTTTCCATCGATGTCTCAAAGGTAATGTGTGTGTGAGTGTGTGTTCCCTCAGACTCTGTATAACGACTAAGAGTTCGGCAAAAATGTATCATTGGCTCATTGTCGGCTGAGAGGAAGCTGGAAAGACATTTGCAATGTAAATAAAAGGAAAGAGACTCTTGATGTCCTCGGATTCTTTACAGCAAAACTTGTAAACATGTCTATAGTATGGAGATTGTTTCCATGGCAACGCTCCTGAGCATCCAGCTAAACCTGGCGGTTGCAACGCTGCTCTCCTTGCATGGGTGAACATCACTTCAGATAGTTATTACTCAGGAGACTTGCAGGGAGAGTGATATCCTGTACTCTACTATCTGACAGGAAGGAACAGGCCATTAGCAATCCAGATTAGCAAGACCAGCACCCATCACACAACCCCTATAAACATCTCATAAACTCTTCCCTGCAGACGGCCCCCCCACATAATGTTGCTTTAGCTCATGCCATAGAGATAGGTCTGGCTAAGTGAGACTAGCGTGAGCTAACGAAGCTGTTTTCCTACACTCACCCTAATTGTATTTGAACTACATAAATCACCAGTTTCATGCGAGTTTGTTAGATGCTTTAAGCTTGAACTGGTGATTTTTCACGCTATTGGCAGCATCCAAATGACTGTGTGTGCCAGTGCAAAGTTTCCAGTGAGGGCACAGAGATCTGTGGCTATCCAGCATGTTGACAGGATCACAGTAAAGAGATAGAGAAGATGCCTTTCTAAATGAATCAATGTCACCCAAAAAACTGGGAGTTTGTAGGTGTTTCGAGAAGTCTTTATTTTTGTTCAGTCAACAGTTTGTTCATAAAAAAATCATATATCTCTCAAGGCAATGTTTGTATAAAATTTCTTTGATACTTGTTAGGAAATGTGTAAAGTAGAAAAAGTTCATCCCTTGTAAAACAATCTAAAAATAAAACTAAAATACTGACAATTTAATTCAATTTGATCATTGTAAAAAGAGCTATAGAGCTTGCATGCATAGATTTCGCACTCTGAAGGCACACACTTTTAAACAGTGCACAATAATAAGGCACAATGCTGAAATTAGACTCCATTTATGCTGCATAAAAATAAACCATCTCTGTACACACTGGGTGTGCAAAACAGTGGAAATATTAAAATTCAATGAATAGCAATAATTTAAATTTCAATCATGAACTGATGAAAAGAAAATCTACCAACACCTGAAATATAAAACTTATGTGAACTTCAAAGGCATTTATGCTTGTACCATACAGCGTTTAGGGTTCTTTAAAGGAATAGTTTGACATGTTTGAATACACTTAGATGACTTAGATTGATACCACTCTGAGACGTCAGAAGTCATCGATCTTGTCATCGAACTCTTGCCTACGAAGAAAATAAGCATATGTCGAACTATTCCTTTCAGCAAAAACTTCCACTAAACACCAACATCAACATGATGCTGTTTGGAAGCATCACTTACAGTATTCAGATCATCATAAACATCAAAACAAATGCAAAATCTGCATCACATTCATTTATGCCATCCAGTGTTTCGGAAACATTGTGGTTTAGAAAAATTGGGTTTGATCATAGTGTTAATGAACACCACCATCGGACACAAAATAACTACATATAAAAAAAATATATCAGTTACAGTACATTCTGTACATTGTATTCCCTGCTCTTGATCAATGTGAAGTTTGACAAGTATCTAATGCAGCTTTTTCCTGTTCAAATATGGAATGCCGATGAACAGCTTAGGGGGAAAATCAGTCATCCAGTGTCACTCCAACACATAAAAACAAAATATTACATTGCAGCATTGGTCATTCCTTTTCCCTGCGAGTGATAAAGAAATTTCACTGTACACCATAGTGACTTTTCTTCAAGAAAAAAGCATCTAATCACTATTTCATTAAAAAAAAAAAACACACATAGCATCTGAATCAAAGGCTGTGGTGACTTTATGTACCCCAAATCATATTTCCATTTTTGTACCATAATATCCTCTTATAACAGTAACATCACACATATCCTTCCTCGAGGCTTAAAAACAAAACAACAGCCGCAACTGTACAACAAAGGACTGCTTGGAATTATTAGTGACTTGCATCAGACAGACATTTTTAACCGCTTAAAATCCTGCATACATCCCACGTAGATGGTCCTGCATCTGTTCCACAATGCCACAAATGATACTGCGCTTTCATCACAGCCAAATCAGAGAATTAGTGAAACTTTAAGGCCCGCATGTGGGTGTAGCCTTACTGGGGGCCGTGCTCGTACGAGGGGAACATCGACTTCCGTGTTTTCGGAGGCGGCGGAGGAGGCTTGCTCTCAATTTTCATTGGTAGCGGGGGAGTGAACTGTGGGGGAAAGAGAGAGAGGGGCTTCAACTGGAAATAAAAACAGAATATTTTAACATTTACATGCCATTAAATATGCAGGGGCTGCTATTTTCTCTGAACAGCTGTACCTCTGAAGAGAACCCCGGATTGTCAGTCTCGTGCGGGTGTTTCTTCGGAGGCATGGGTGGGGGTGTCCCTGGGGTGTCAATGGTACTGGCATCATTGTCACTGAGAAGCGATGAATAACCTACCACAGAAAAGAAAGAAAAGCTTTTTTAGACCGCATGCATCTGTGAATATGTGTGGTGTGTGTGTGTGTGTGTGTGTGTGTGTGTGTTTGTGTGTGTGAGAGAGACCTGATTTGGGCTTTAGACCACAATGTGCTTACACAAGGTTAGTAGGCATGATATTCCCCCTTTTCTGTGTGCAGGGCATATTTTTAAGAGGAAATAAATTGATGACATGCAGTTGGTTTTGCTACATACTGGAGCTGCGTGGTGTGTGAGGTGTGTGCGGAGAGGCAGGTAGCGGGCTAAGAGGGTTAGACTGGCTGAGCTGGGATGAAACACCCTGGTACAGGGAGAGGGTAAGCCGTCGATCTCCTAATTGTAAACTCTTGGGCCTCTGCTGCTTCTCTGGAGGAGTCTGGAATGAAACCAGAAAACAAAAGATATGGGCATCCATGTAAAAGAGAGAAGCAAAATGGAGCTATTCCCAATTCACAACTGAATAACAAAAATTTAATATCAGGATGATATGGTCTCCAAGACCTGTAAACAGCTTATACAATCACCCGAGTCGAAGTATGTTGGGCATGGAAATGAAAATAGCAGACCATATATATAAAAATAGCTCCTGAAGATAAAGCCTCACCTCATCTGCATCTGACTGCCTCTCCAGTAGGACCTGGGATTTGCTAACACTCCACTCCTTCCTGTTCTTTCTAGCAATCCTGTTGTCCTCCTCGGAGCGGGACAAAACCGAGGCCCTGCGATCACTGGGACGGGACAACAAGGAACTGCTTGTGAATATTGGGGGATGGTAGAGAAAGAGATGCAGAAAGATGTACAATCAGACCAAAAAAAAACAAAACAAAAACAACCCAACAAACAGTGCTTTTGATTTAAGCTAAAACAAAATCTGTGTTTGAAGAAAGCAGTTATTGTAGTGATGGCAATGCAGGAACACAAACTCAAAACCAGAGAGGGGGGTGTAAGGTAGACAAAGAAAGCAGGGAGAGGATGCAGGGACTGACTCTTGGGAGGAAATGCAGGAGGGTCCATCTGAGGACGCGGAGCCACTGGAGAGGCCTGAGGAGGCGTTGGAGAGGGTTGAGACAGTGGACATGCGACGCAGGGTGGAGGACAGGATGTAGGGCATCACCACCGAGCCCACGCGACTCTTCTTCCTCTCAGTGAGAGAGCAGGGCTGGGACACACAAATGGGATTAAGCATCATCAGGGAATCTTGGCAGGGGAGGAGCACAATGACAGGCAAAACACAGGTCGCAATGGACTGGCTAAAGGAAGATTTATGGTCCCGCACTAATATAATGTACACTCTGCTTTGAATGAGAAGCGTTTGATAGGAAGGCAAGTGGGCCAATAGCTTAAGTTGGCACCCTCTTACATTAAATTGAGTTTGTGGTTGGCAACGCACCAAGGTTATGACGCCATAATGCTTCTCCACTTTCTCCCGAAGGTCTTGGAAGCAAGTAACCAGACGGTTGTGTAAGGGCTTCAGCTGCTCCGTCGTCTTCTCCCCGTGGATACGTATCCCATCTGCCAAGAGAGGGATCTGGAGGGGAAGACAGTCACTCGAGCGTTACAAAACATATTCTGCTTTGAGGCCAGAGTCAATGACAATGATGGTAGAAGGATTTACCTGCAGGGCGATGAGGTGTTTAAGAACCTCAATGCGCTCGTGGTCCTCCGGGTGCTCTTGGCTGTAGGTGTCTGTAAAGAAGGCCTGCAGAGGATGAAAACAGGATGAAAATTGGGCAACATTTTAAAATATAGCTTCAAGCCACAAGGAACAGGCTTCCACAGCATGACAAAGAGGCCACAGTGGCTCCCTTATGAATAGAACCTTGTAGCTCATAACAGGCTTCAGGCCAGCCAGAACTCATGTTAATGAAAAAAGTATTTCCAAATTTATATGAATGTTTGAAGTTGTGTGATTTCTTATTACTGTAGATTGGCAATTTGTCATACTAGAAATTATTTTCCAAATCAATTATTTTACAGCCAACAGTGCACAAACCTTCAACCTGATTTAGCAAATAGCGAAAATCTAACAAACACGGTAAGTAGAAGGACAATGACACAAATTCTCCTATTAAAAGGAAAGAGTCAAACCTTCTCATAGTTGGAGAAGCCGCCCATGACAGCAGGGTCAACAATGCCGCTTAGCATCATGGACAACGGGTTGATGGACAGTGAGCGATCACAGGCTTGCTGCTGCACAAGGTTACTCAGCTTTTCATTGGCCATCTCCATGGTTTCTATGGCGTTCTCCAAAGGACTGATCTCCTCCTGCACATCAGGAGCATTACATGAAAGGTAACATGAATTAGAGGAATATTTAAAGTGGAGGAAATTATGTCTGTCAAAACTGCTTCTTACCACTGAGACAGATTTGACTTCAAACCATTTCAGAATCCCCGGGAAGCGATAGGCAGTAATGTACGTTGTTCTCTCGATCCACATGGTCTGCAGGGCGGCATTCATAGTGATTAAATATTAAAACATATTTGAAATATTTAAATGTGACATTTTAACGTCTATTAGTCTTCAGAGTGATGTATATGCAAACACAGACTTGTTTATACATTTTTGGGGAGTTTGTGTGTGTGTGTGATCACACATATGAGCTCAGTGCTTTAAAGTAAAATGAAAAAGTGCTCACTGCAAATTCATTGTCTGGGTCCTTTGCACCCTTCCTGAAGGGCCTGGAATACTGGAACTGGTCCACTTCATTGGTTCTGTAATAGCTGCAAGAGAACAGGGAAGGACAGTGGTGAGTTAGTGATACGACCAGATAATTATAAATCCAGGTCATTCAAGACCAAATAAATCAGCCATTAAGTATTCTGTTACTCACTTTAATATCTGTTCTGGAACCCCCTTGTCTTTAAACTGGTGCGGTACAGTGAGAACTGGCTTGACAGTAAAGCATTGGATGTCTGTGAAGTTCAGTTAAGGATAAGACTAAGAAGAAGAAGAGCAGACAAAGACAAGCTGTATTCAGTCAGAATTTCTTTTTATCTGTAATCATCATCATCAAAAAAAAAAAAAAAATCAACAAGCTATCATGTAAGGATACACTGTCCAGGGGAGTTACTGATGTTGTCTCCAGGGGGGGCTGTGCTGGTCATCCGGACTGCATTTGGGAACTGAGAAAGCAGCTTTAAGCTGAAGTCTTCAAGCCATTCGTACTCTTTGCCTCGGTAGATGAACATCTTGTTCTGCGGCAGAAAATTTCAGTGAGTAACAGAACAAATGAAACCCAATTAAAAAAAAAAAAGCTAGTGTTTGAATTACAATCAAGCTTATTTTCCATAATACATGAAAGGTGTGCTTGTGCAACACCCTGACAGGACTGCCTTCATTCTGACATTCTCTTGTGTTATCAAAAAGCCAATAACCTTTATTGGTATTATTGCATGTTGCCCCGAGAAATGTCTCAAAAAGCCAGCTCATTGCATAAGCACGGACGCATGTGGGTTTCTCTAAGTCTCTAAGATATATTGAAATAGGTAATCATTTTCTTACCCTGAGGAAAGAAGGGAATCCAAGGCCATAATATCCTACAGCAAAGTACTCCGGCTGTGGCCGCATCGCATGCATTATATTTTCATAGAACTCGGCTTGTTTTTTCTGAAACGGAGGACAGTGGAAGATGGTGAGGATGCAGCAGATACTGTACTGTACAGTGTGTCGGCTGTTATTGTTGCAAAATAAAAATAATTCATAATGAATTAACACCATTAACATTTTCAAAATGGAGAATGTGCTTACTCTCGCTTTCTTTTATGTAACTATGAGAAATGATTACTGGAGTACAAACTTACTAAACTACTAACACTATAAAGTCATAATACATTCAAACTGCTCAGCATCATCAGACAATACCTGGTAAACACACACTTATTTCTTTCAGTTTTTTTCAATCATTTGCATTCAGCCTTGGAGAAACAAGCAGACTGTTCATAATACACATGTGAAGAGTATCAATGAGGCACTAACAATGAAACATTCTACATTTAAGTTGTTTTCATCAGTTCATAAAGTTGCCTTTTTCAGAGGTATTTAAATCTGTTCTAGGCCTGACTGAATCACAATGTACACAACCTCTTACCAGCAGCTGGCTTAGCTCCATGAAGTCAAACATGTGGCTCTCGTGCATCTTGGCCAGCTGCTTGCCCAGCTCGATGGCCTTCTCCCACATCTGAGAAGACGTGCATCACTCAGTTAAAAGGGGGACATAAAACATCAAGATAAAAACACAGGAGCACGAGCTAGACTTTGCCATCTGGCTCCCACGGCTGTCCTTGCTGAAACTCCACCTCACAGTAGCAGCCAGCGAGAGATCTGAATACTGACACAACAAAAGAAACCTGCGGCTAGAGTGCGAGCTTAAGTAACTTCCTCAGTTTTGAAATGATTACTCAGATGGCAGGTTTCAAACATACTTCTGCGTAATTAATGCATAATGCAAAAACAAAACAAGTATATCAGCTCACATGCAGAGCAGTTAGAACTCACCTTGCCCTTATCCAAATAACATATGATCTCCTGGATGAGCCTCTCTTTCAGCTCCTGTTGGGTCCACACATGCACTCCATCTCGAGGAATAAGATGAGGCGCACAGGGTTTGTCAGACCACTGGGGAAGCAAAGTATCATATATCAACATTTAGAGGCATGGTGATATTAGCAAAGGTTAAACAGCTCAAAGATATCTTTTTAAAATCTTGTTTAAACTGCAAAAAAAAAAAAAAAGAGGATTTTGATGTGTCTGAGACCTCCAGTAATTCAGCATGTAGCAGCAGTGTGTAGGAGGCCTCTGTGTAGTTCTCACAGTCCAGGTGCAAATCTCGCAGCTTGTACAAGTACCTGGTTATAAAAGCACATCAGTTAGATGCAATAAACACTCTGGTCCGTGGTTCAGATGCTCTATGTCTTAATGTGACTCACCGGATGTAAATGTCTTCCCTCTTCTTTTCTTTGTAGAAATTCTACAATAAAAAAAGTCTTAAATGTTTAATCCTGAAAACATTGTGTCTCAAGCCTTATGTACACTCACAAACAGTGTTAACCCTTTAGTAAACAAAAGCACAGGGCGTACCAGCACGTTGACGGTGCAGCTCATGCGGTGCTCGGGACTTTCGTCATGTGTGATGGTGCGGTACGCCAGTAGATTCTCCAGCAGGCTGCTCAGCAGCAGAGCCAGCTCCTCTCCTGACTGAGACAGGTATCTGTGGCGTCTGCAGTGCTCCAGTAACCTGCATATACAAGCAAATAATCTTTCACAGACGACTCTTCAGCTGTAAATCTCTACTTCTGGTCTCTTTGCCAAAATCTGCCTTTCCTTTTGACAACACATTCAAATGAGTTTTTGAAACTGTTTGGGATTGTACATTATGGCCCTGAAGGGTTTCTATTGATTAGAGGTTGCTTACAATTCTAACAGACCGTCTTGTCCTTCTGGCTCATTGAGGATTTTTTCAAAAACACAATATGAAAGGCCTTTGTTTATTTTAGAACCAATCCTGTGTGAATTCACTATTACACAGAATTGAAGGATTTTTGATTGGTGTGTTAGTCTACTAAAACAATTCTCAGAATAAAAAAAAATAGTTTCAATTTGATCTGCTCCTCTCCCTTACGTTTTCTCCAGCAGGACTTTGTACTGCTCATCCCCACGGCCGCCTTCTACCTCTTGATCCAATTTTGTTATCAGTTCATTCTCAAACTGCAAAGATAAGAAGGGAATTAAAAAACACACCATCATACACATCACAAATGTCATATTTAGCCAGAAGGGACTTCAGACAAATTTAAACAAAGAACACAAAAAGTGCTGAACTTCTGAGATAGCTTTTTACTGTTTGAAACGTGCGTCCGGGGCTGAAGTTGTGTTCACACTGCATCATATCAAAGAAGATAGGGATAGTAGCTTTCCTCAGCTCGGGCTCTGGCACCAGCGTGACCTCCAGAATGGGCCCCACCATGGCCGGGATGAACTTCATTTTGTGGGGGCCTGAGGGACAACAAAACATTATCACACAGAAATATTACAGTGATTTGAGAAGGCAATAAGCTGCATCTTCATCTCTCAACAAACAGAGGACAAATCTAATAATGTGGCAAACAAAACAACAACACACTGTGAAACTGGACAATAAAAAATATTGTCTTGTTATTCCCCTTGCATTACTGGCAGGCACTGAATAAACAATTCTACAAAACTCTATGATAATAGCAGCATTATCAGATCGTGCAAAATACTCACCAAGATTGTACCACATATCTCTGATCTTAAAGCCAATAGACTTCCTCATATCCCCATATCTGTGGCAAATTTAAATCAAAGTTAAGTTAAATTAAGTTTTCATTATTAAGTAATCGTTTTGATGAATGCAAACACTTGTTTCATACTTACTTGTTCAGTATCTTATTTCGTTTCTCTTGAGAGAAGGATTCCAGCTGCAGTGTCTTGTGTGTGAGGAATGCCACGGTCAAATGAAAGTAGTTATTCCACAGCTGCGAGGGGAACAGGGTTTTCAAATATTAATACCATAATTACCTTCTCATAACACTCGCTTTTGATTTTCTGTTGAATAAAAAATGTAACTTCTACCAAGGCAGAGGGAGGACAAGACGCACCTGTAGTTCAAAATGTGTCTGGTCTAAGAAAAACTTGTTGAGGACGTCTGAGTACTGGTTGATGGCCCTCAGGAAGACCTGCATCTGTACCAGGTTCATGATCATCCAGTCGGCAGGGAAGACATTCCCCATGAGGTCCTTAAACATGATGAACGTCTCCATGAGGAAGTCCTGAGTCGGTTTAGAAAAACACAATAAGTCGCATCCAAAAGACACACACGCTTAAACCAAGCTACGCGATTCTACAGCAGTGCTGCTACATGTCAGGCACACATTATTCTCTCACTGCTTAATGGATGCCTGCTGACATCCTCATCATGTCAGTCCAATCCATTGCATGAAATGTCTATAATCAATATTCTCTTAAGGAGCAGTAAGTGGCCTGGGTAGTTTAATGCCTGTTATTGATGAGATGTTTCAGGACAAGATGTAGCCAACAGGGGAGGAACCGGGACACTTACAATGATATCCTGTCTCGTCTTGAAGGTGTTGATGTAGTGGGTGTAATGCATGTCATCCATTTGCTTCAGGATGGCTGTCATGCAGGCTAGATAGTGGCCCTGCCGCAGAGAAGTCCACTATTACTTACATGATTTCACAGTTAAGTATCTCTCCACAAAAAACTGTAGTCACAGCACATATTGTTTGTTGAATGCTGGAAAATGTAGAGCTACAGTAGGCGTTCTGTTTATATTGTTCCCTTGCAGCTCTTAAAAGATTGCTATACTACTATATTTAGCTATAGTTGATGTCAGTGAATGCTGAGCGTGTAGTTGTCAAGGACATATTTCAGCTGTAACATCATGCTGTGTCTTACAATGAGAGGGGAGGATCTGTCCATGCTGATGACAGTGCGATTAACCCTGCGAAGCAGCCGTTCCATTATCAGCTGAACGTGCCCTCTGGTTGGACCCTGCACAGACAGAACAGCCTCAGGTACAAGTACCAGCTGAAACACAGACATGCTACAGGCTAGAGTGCGGTCAGTATTAAAGGTTTGGTTCACCCAAATTACATAAGCCCTATTTTCTCACTTTTTTAGCAGTATTTAGCCATGCAGGAGCTTTATTTCCTCGGGTTTTGAAATATTTATTTATCTCTCCTAATACATAATCCACTTTGTCAAAGGTTTTCTTTGGGACTATTTCTTTGGTAGAAAGTACTATAATTCATATTAAAACTGCTCACAGTGAGTTCTGTGTATTATCCAGAGTAACTGGGAGACTGTTTCAGGTTATTTTTCAATTCAGTGAGCACCACAAACAAAGTTTCCAGTACACCTCCATTATATTAAGAATCCCGAAGGAAATATTGGTGTGGTGACAGAAATCTCAGATACATATATCTCAAAACCAGGGCAAATAAAACCTGAACTATATGCATGACTAGATGTTCCATCCATCCATCAATTTGAAATTCAGCTCATCCAAGTCCAGGTTGCTGTGACAGCAGGCTGTGGCGCAGACGTTTCTATCCCTAGCTACATACTACAGCTCCTCCAGGAAAACCTCAAGATGCGCCCACACCAGATGGGACATGTACAGTAATCCCTCCAGCATGCTCTGGGTCCGCCCCAGGGCTTCCTCCCAGTTGGAGGCGCCTGTTAAACCTCCAAAGAGAGGCGTCCTTATCAGATACCCTAACCACCTCAACTGGCTCTTTTCAGTATGAAGTAGCAGTGGTTCTACTCTTTAGGGGCGAGTCCAACCACCCTGTAACAGAAACTCATTTTGTCCTTTTGTATCTGCAATCTCATTCTGACCGACCCTTTAAACTTCTAATCTCAGTCTGTGTGTCTAAAGATGAATTCTGACTCCTCACCACGTCCTTGCGGTCCAGGTTGTCCAACACAGTGCTGAGTAGTTGGACGCAGGCCTCATGGTCAGGTTTACTGGAGTGGTCATCCAGCTGCCCACTCAGCTGGTCAGTGACAAGTGGCAGAAGCACATCTCGACAATCTGTAGCAACAGAGCAGAGAAAAACTGTGCTCATTGGATCACACATTACATTTCCTGTTAGTGGTGCTGACCTGACAAAGTTGTATGTAGGTGTAAGGCAGAGTTTTTTTTTTTCGTTTCATCTTGTGTGAAATGTCATTACGTGGTTTTGAGCCTCAAGGACTCCTACCTGGCTGTCTGAAAAGGTCACTCTCCACCATTTTACACATGCAGCCGAGCTTCTGACGCACAAGCTGAGAGTCAGGAATGCTCTCAATGAACTTCGTTAGGAGAACGCTAGAAAACAAAAGAAAAAGAGCCAAAGGAGCAGCTGTGACAATTTTAATGCTATTCTCATTTCACACCTAGTAATTATTGGCACGGAAGACTAATGAGCAGCGAACATGACAGGTTGATTTTACAGCAGCAAGAATTGAGAATAACACCTCCTTTACCCAGAAGTAAATATGATCATTTGCACTGAGACAGGCAATTATCATTTCCTGCTGTGCAAACCCCCTGGAGAGTTACCTGAGCTCCACGGGATCAAACACAGTCTGGATGTCATTAATGATGCTGGGGAGGTATTTCAATATTGCCCCCTGAAAAAGCAAAGAGTGAAGTGTCATCAAGCTGAAGCATGGGGATGTTGTTTGTTAAGAATATTCTGTAGTAAAACAAGCTGTTTACTGGAGCTTTTCCTCACCTTGTTGAGACTGCCAACAGAGAATCAACACTGATTTTGCAGTTTATTTTCTAAAATTTTCATTTAATTCATATGCAACATTAAAAAAAAGCTAAGACCAAAAATGAAAGCAACATCTTTATAGTCTAACTGGCTGCATTATTATTATTATACTATGAGTCAAAACTGAATGGATTTTCTTATGGTCACAGAAATTTTCAAGACTCCCAGGCTCCTGTGAACCAGCATCCACCATACCTTTATCTTCACTCCCTCATCCAGCGGTCTGTCCATCAGAGTGTTGAAAGAGAGGAAAAGGGTGCGAATGGAGTTGAAGAAGGAATCTCCATCTTCGCTGTTTCCATAGAACCTGAGAATAAAGGCCAAGTGCTGCTTTACAACAAGCTTTCCTTATAATATGACAAGTGGATTCTTGTGTGGCATTGCCTTCAATACCTTAGATAGAGGACCCGGGACTGTACAATAAATCTGAACAGGTACTTGAGAGCTTTGAGTGCTGCGTACAGCTTCTCGGCCGGCTTGGGCTCCTCTGCCTTGCCCACGTAGTTGTTCAGCACCTTGGTTAACTTCCTGAGAAAGTGAATGAGTCAGGCATCAAGGTTTGCTGGTAATTGGGGTGAAGGTGGAGACGAGGAACAGAAGAAGCGCTAAAAATAAACAGGGTGAAGGAGTGTAAGCAATAAAAGGTGGGAAATAAAGAAAGAGAGACTCACATGTAAGCCAAAGTGGCGCTGAAGTGCTTGTTGATGTAGGTTTCCAGGACTGGGTTAAAGTGCTGGAATTTGATGTCACCAATAAGCGTGATTATAAATACCTGGTTATAAATGAGAGGAGGAAACAAAATCGGAGCCTTGTGAAAGCTGAAATTCTTCACATATACTGTGTGAAATGAAATCCTGACATAGACACTGTATGGTAAAAGTTATCGCCCGTTGACACTATGACTTCACAAAAACTAACCAAGGCATCGAACACCAGGGAGTCATAGGTGTCCTCTTCTGAGGTCTCCATCATGATGTTGAACAGGGCATCAAGAGTGTCCTGGAGAAACTGTGCATGAAACAGAAACCTATTATAAAAGTGTCATTAAAGGACCAGTGTGTAAGATTAAGTCGCATCTAGCGGTGAGGTTGCAGACTGTAACTAACTGAACATTCCTCCTTGTCCCCTTCCAAGTGTGTAGGAGAACCTACGGTGGCTGCAAAACTCGCAAAAAACGTAAAAACCGCAAAAACCGCAAAAATCGCAAAAACCACAAAAACCACAAAAACCGCAAAAGGCCCTCTCTAGAGCCAGTGTTTGGTTTGTCTGTTCTAGGCTACTGTAGGAACATGTCGGTGCAACATGGTGGCCTGCATGGAAGAGGACCTACTCCATATGTAGATATAAAGGGCTCATTCTAAGGTAGCGAGAACACACCGATTCTGATTTTTGGTGACTATACAGTAATTAAAACATACTTATGAATATTATATTCCATTTCTGCAAACCTAGAGGCCACTAAATTCACCACACTGGACCTTTAAAATGGAAATTATACATCATCTGTAAAATATAGCAGCACATAACATATTGAGTCCAGCATTTGTGACACAGAGGACTCACTTTGACAATCTCCCCTCCTTCGACCTCCATCAGCCTCTGCAGGATCTGCTGCAGATCCTCAGGGTTAGACCTCCAGTTCAACAGGCCAAGTAGATCGACTGGAAAAAACATCAACACGTCAGAATACATGCCGTAGTAGCAACACCTCCTCTGTTACAACTTCAGTTAAGGTAATTGTGTTAAAAGCATGAAATTTCAATATAAACTTAATTAGATCTGCATCAATCAACATCAACACATCAGCGAAATATTAGCGACACAGATCAGCTTAATTAATTTCAAGGCAATCTGGGAGAGGAGAGGATGATGGCACTGCACCACCAGAGTGGATTGGACCCTGTTTAATTTCGTAAAGATGACTTATGACAAGACATCTTTTAATTATCATGGAGTAGGAGATTGGAAGATTGGGGAAAACATAAAATAGTGCCCTGCGGTACCGTTCTGAGTGAGCTTAGTGGAGCAGGTGAGTGTGGCGATCTGGAAGCTGTCTTTAGTCACAGGAATCACTCCTGAGTGGTGGAACGGCTTCCCTATTTGCTTCTCCTTCTCCTCCACTTCAGCCCAGGTTGCTGGCAAGGTGAGATAAACCTTTGCATCCTCAGCCTTCTTCACGTCAACCTAAGAAATTCATAAGATGGGGAATGAATCATGAAGCATATTGATCGATGGAGATCTAATTTCATATTTATTGATTGGGGAGAGATTCATGCATAATCCATCTACCCACCGTCAGCTATTCAAGACACCGATTTTTGTGTAATTAGATAAAAGCAATAAATAATCTCGTCCTTATTTTAAGGATAAACTCAGTGAATTACATTTCATACAAAATAAAAATAGAAAAACATAATTCTGCAAGATTACCTTATAGACGATAAGTTCATGCCTGCCATCTTTCAGTGTGGTCCCATCTCCTCTCATGAGCCGGACGAAAGCCATGCCGAAGGGCTTCTCCGATTTGTCCCTGGCTGAAAGATACACGGAAGCGTAAGACTCTTGCTGCATTTACTATGGTGGCAGAATAATGTGGGTGTTTGTCATAAAAATAAGGCACAGTTACTCACAGTCCTGGGAGGATCTGTGTCGAAACATCACCCTCAGGTGACAGCGGCACACGTCTTCAATGGGAATTGTCACCTTGAAAGGAGGAGAGAAAACTCAGGGGAATTAAGGACAGTGTGAATACGGGATTATACATATGGAAGAGATGTTATGCGGTGGGAGATTTGTATGAGCAGCACATTCTGAGCTGATATCTTCCCCAGAAGATTATTTAATTATATTGAGCTACAGTAAAACCAACTAATTAGAGAACACAAGATATCATGTTCGAGGCACATGTGGGTCCTTGACATGAGCTTACCTTCACTGTTTCATTCCAACAAGGCTGCTTCACCTGGTAGTAAATGACAGACTTGTACTCTGTGATGCCATCATAACCAGCCCCAGGAAAGACTGCTTTCTATAAGACATAGAAGAAAGAGTATTAGTCGACAAGATAGAAAAAATATAAATCTTCTTTGATGCGTTTAATCAGCTTTGACCAAACAAGACTAAGAGCAAACAAGACGAAGGGCATTAAGTGTTCAACATCTTAGTTTAGCATGTTAGCATGCACACATCCAATATTAGCTAGAAAAGTAAAGAAGTTAAAGCTAGTTTGAAGTCACTAGATGACGCAATTACATAATTATATACATTTTAAAAATTAAAAGCAGATAAAATGAAGTCAAACTAAATTGACTCCAACTAGTTATATCATTTGCTTTTTTTCAACCTGGTTCATCATCTTATCTATATGTATCTAAATCTAACTCTGCGATATGTGAGTACTGAGAAATATTGGCAACTCTCTTAAAGGGAGAGGAGTACTAAAGGTCTGCCCAAAAAGTCTCTTATAAAAGTCGCCAAATCTAGCAAGACAGTCGCTAAGTTGGCAACACTGGTTGAGATATTTCACTTAAAACTACAAATGTCAACCTAATGGTGGCGCTAGAGGAAATGTCAGAGAACCGCCAAAGTCAATAGGACTCATCCTCTTGGGACCATGACTGTCTGTACAAAAGTCCATGGATCTCCATCCACTGTTGTTGGTTATTTCAGTCTGGGTCTGTGAGTGGTGGACCAAAGTGGTGGACCGACCAATATTACGATCCATAGAGCCATGCAGCTAGCATGGCTAAAAAGTATTAAATATTTACAGCAGAACTACAAGAATTATTACAAGAAGATGCTAATACAGTCATGTAAAGCTTAATTAGAAATATTAAAAAGTAAAGAATTTGTTAAATTCACTGGTCTGTTTTACCTCCATAGGATTGCCTTCATCGTCGTGCACACTCAGTATGACCTCTACATTTTTGGGGGTCTTCTTTTTACCACGATCAAATTCTCCCTGCAGCAAGGTTACGTAAATATCATTCCTCACGTTTCCTAGAGAACAGAGAACAGATGATCAGGTGCATATGCCAAGAATTTATGTACCCTGTTCACAGTTTTGTAGGCAATTAAAACGAACATGACCATGGAGTATGTAGAGCAGTGCCCAGCAACAAAGTCTTTTAGTCACCTGGGAGGATGATTTCTGGAAAGCCCATTTTCCTGACGATGGCTGTGCTGCGGTCCACAAAGTGGGAGTAGTCCTTCCTGACCTGGGCAAGATCCCCTGGGAGGAGCTTCAGGGTCACAAACAGCCCTGCCAGCAAACATATAGAGAAATTCAATGAGGCAGACACTGAAAGGATACACCCTGTAGACTCCTCACACATCATTTATTTCCCTCAAAACAAAAAGGTCAATTTAGAACAACCCTCTGAAATCACAAGGGACACACTGTGAGCACTTCATTTTACCCTGGCCTTTGTGATTGACCTCCCGTGTGGCAATGACTTTGTTGAAGACAGCAGTGAGCGGCTCATTCTCTCCTATGACTCGAGATGGGATGAGTGGAGACATGATGAGCTGCCTCTGACGGATGTAGGTTTCCATAGCTATCCTGGGAGAGACGCATTGGGATGAGAATAAGAAAAAAAATCAGAGGCCAAGATCTTTGACAGGTGACAAAGAAATTAACAGAAGTGCTGCAAGGGCAAAGTGAGGCTCTTGAAAAGATGCACCATTATCTCGTCCCACACCCCACTTACCTTAAGTGACTACTGTGGAGCAATGCAACAGAGTGCTAGCACTGAACTGCTCTTTATAAAATATAAGACTATGTATGTGTGTATTTTAAAATATATAAAATATTAAAATAATTTAGTCTGCAGCTAAAATCGATCAAAAAGTCATGTTATTACTGTTTTTCTAAGTTGATTTGGCTAAAAAGTTGAAGAAAATCATGATTCTCAAAACAATTTGTGAAATTCCCAAATCCATATTTCATGTCCTCATTTCTCAACCGTATATGCATGTATTTTTGCTTTCATACAGATTCATATGTCCAAGTACAACAAATCTTAACTTCATGTTTCCAGTAAATTAGTATTGGCATAAAAATTATTAAAAGATGAATCTTTAAGTTCAATTGGTGACATGTTCATTCTCAAATTTCTTGTGCAACTTATTACATGCTGTCAAATTTAGTTTACAGGTGCAACTCATGTATTATTTCAAAACACATTTACACTACCAAGGGGTGAAACTGAGTTTCCTGCATCACAGTTATTGAATATGGACAAGACAAACATCAGAAAGGCACAAAAGGCTTTTCGTACAAAAGGGAAAAGGTCTGAGCATGTGCTGTGGTTTGGTCAGAAGGAGAAGTGAACACAGAGGAAGAGACAGAGTTCATGTAGAGGAGGGAAGAATTTTGTGTATTGCATGAGAAAATATCAGATATGAGGTAGATGAAATGCTGTGGTCAGACAAAAGCATTTCTACAATAGCTCCTCATTTGCATGAATCTGTTTTATTGAGATATTTTTCTTTATTGTACTTTTTTTGTATTTTACGTTAATGTTACACTAAGGCAGTTTCTGTCTCTAGGGGTACTAGGTGAAGACTTACTGCGAGAAACCTGTGAGTGCAGACCATTTGTTGAAACTGGCATTTGATTTGAGTCTTGATGGATACAAACCAGCAGGCTGTACAGGATATTTGTCTTCACTATTGGCTTCCTGTTTGTGACTCTAAATGAAAAATAAATTGACTTTTGACTCAGGAGTTTTGAGTGAATGACAGCCTTTTGCAGGACAAATGAAGTGTTGTGCTGCTCAGCGTACAGTAAATTGACATGGTGATTGCACTTCATGTTTTGAGCACCGCAACATTGTTTTGGAAGATGTGTTTAACTATAAAAGAAAATATTGGCATTCCGTTGTTATTTCAATCTTACAAATATCTTTTCTTTCTCTATTCTTCATTGGAAAATTCATTTTCTATGACCTTATTTGCAATTATCCAGTTCATGATTACCAGTGGAACATAAGTCACTCAGTGTTAGTGCTCAAATATAAATGCATTTGGCAAGACATGGAAGCTTATCAAATTAATCTGTGTTACAGCCCGTCTGTTTAAAGACACTCTGACCACTGGTATTTGAGAAGAGCAGAAAACTGCATGTCCAGGAAACCTTTACTCATGTTACTTGGGAGACACATTTGTGCAAACAGAAACAATGCTCAAGTCTGGATAAGAATATATCCCTGCAGATTGCAGATACATTTCATGATGGAAAAATGTTATAAAATCTACATTTCATAATTAAAACAATCATCCAGACATTCTAAGAATGCATCAAAATATTCTTTCCTACAGAAATATGTTTTTTTGTCTGTAATTCCTCAGTGAACTGTTACACTGTGAGAGGAAGCAAATAGAGGTTAAATCTTGCTAAAAAAAAAATTTGATTTGGATGTCAAGAATCAGTCAAGATATTTTTGGGGCTCTTGCATCTAGGATCCCTGTGAATGTATTATCATCCATATCCACCCACTGCGTAGGAACTGTGAAGACACGGCCTTGAAGTCTGTCTTTGAGAGGAGGTAACACTCAGGATTGTGAAGTTTGTTATATTTGTCCTTGAAATGCAACAGGAAAAGTTGAATTGCATTCCTTGAAAAAAAAGAAACACAGTAAGCAAATATAGCTCGAAACCTATTCCAATTCTTTTCCATTATTCATACTCGATTGTATTACACTGCAAAACAAGGTTGAGCCTGTTACCAATATAAGAGGTGTGACAACATCAAAAGACTCACTGCTGAAAAGGAATGAAATGCTGTTTGTCTTCATCATCTGTTTTGCCATGGGCGATGTCTGTTATGTCCATCACTGCAATGACAAAGATATTGAGAGCATCACAGTAAGAAAGCAGACTGTCAAGAATGAGCTAATTCCCCAGATGCAATGCAGTTTTTAAGTTACTGCCAAAACAACAACAAAATAGGAATTTCCTTGATTTAATAGCACAGATTCAATTTACTCACTATAACTCTGGAAACTGTATTTTCTACTTCTGAAAACAGAAGTTGGGCCAGATGTTGTTGGATCTCATTCACCTGTTGCCTGGTACTGCAGACAGTCAGGGGAGTAAGACAGATTGAGGGTTCTTGCTCTTCTGCTTGCAAATGGGTGATGTTTCTGAATTGTGAATTCCATCCAGCTCTTTTCCTAAAGTGTGTTTTTTTTTCCTGGCTAAGAATAATGTGACTTCTGAGTTAAACGTTCTTTCTGACTCTGGTTTCAGTCCATTTGCTGGAACACTATTTCTCATCAAATCCACCAATCATCTGGCCAAAAAAAAAAAAAAAAAAATGACGGTTGCTAAACCAATTTCCACCGACTCCTTTGCCAAGGCAGAGCGGAGGCATTTTCTAGGTCAGGAAGCAGGTGTTCCCATTTCATTCAGCACATGGATCCTTCATTTTTACACCTCAGCCGAACTATTCATGCAACTACAGCATCAGAGAGGAGTGCCATTTTTCGTTGACTTTGTGTTGTGTAAACAAATATTGGAACATTTGAAAAGGTGCTCACCGGCCACACCAAACGGTCTCCTCAGTCCGCCTGTGTGTTTCTTGCCCTCTTTGAGCTCCATGCTGCCAACTCTGATGATCTGACAAACCAGGAAGAGTCGCTGCCTCATCAAGTCACTGCTGCTCAGGTCCTGGATGCAAAGGACGATCAAGATGATTTATTATGGCATTTTAAGTGATGAAGTGCAATGCATACAAAAGGCAGAGGGCTGTACGTGCCACTGCCTGTCATTATGTGCATTTTGATAGTCGGAGCTACAGACCAGTTAGCAAATATTACAGGATGAATGCATGCAGTAAAAACCTCAAACATATCACCTTTCCGATATCTGTGTGTTTATTTTTCTGGATGCTTTTTAAGTCAAAGGAGTCTTGACTTGTGTGCTTTGAGCAAGTACGTTTGACTACAGTTTCTCAGTACTTTACCTTGATGAATGTGGTTTTATCACATTCTGAACTACCACTTCCTTTTGGCATAAACGCAGGTTGACACAATGGCTTGTTTGCGGGGAAGTGCTGACTGTGTCATTAACATAAACAGCAGCGATATAATAATGTATTCAAATTCTCAAAGATGTGCCATGAAAGTGGCCCATTCAGTGAAACTTTGAGTAAATTAGAACCTATCCAGGAGCAAATTGTCTTCTTTGTCACAGATTTCAGGCAGCGCTGGATTGTTTAAATCCGAAGCAGAGGGAATACATTCATTGGGTTGGGATTCAGTTACCGTGAATAGCGCTGGCAGGTTGTTGAGTTTTTCAATTTCTTTAGGCATCCCCATACTGTTCCATCGCACCAAGAAGTTCTCGCTGCATGAATTTCAATAAGAATCACAGTTAGGTATCACATAATCTAAGGCACCGGGAGAAATGCAAAAATATAAAAACAACTAACGCAAAAACTCTTCATTATTTCATCTGTCCAATTGGATTAGATCTGAAGTGTCATGGAAATGTTAATATGCTTTCATATTTTCATACTAATGATGTGACAATAAGTTTATTGATCCCTACAGACCTCTATTACAGCAGACATTTTGACTTGCCAAACACAGGTGATGGTTACATTGCATTTAGATGTGCAGTGCCAGAAAGGGCTGACTGGCACACCTTAATGGAACATGACCTGCTATAAAAGATGTTTCAATATCAAAGTGAGAAGTGTGTTTCCCCCAAAGAGACACCAAAGGTCTGATCAGCTGAAGAACAGCCAGTGTTATCACATAGTTTTTTTTTACATTAATCACATTGATAATAATGTACTTGATTCGACTCTATTAGATTTTCTTATATTTTAGAGGTTGTTTCAATCACTTTTATTATTTATGCTGGCCCCATTTTTGCCGAGCTCAGAATAGAGACATTACTTTTCTACTCCAGCAGGCAGAAGCAGCAACCGCATAATGCTTGAAAGGAGTAGCCTTCCAGCTTTGAGTTTTAATTTAAGACAGTGTTGAAGCTGCTACATCAGAGCTGTGCAGAGTTATGTGACAATAATGCACAACCTCCAGCCATAATCATTATTCTCAATGGCTATGGTATAACTTGTTATGATTAATTCTTCACTTTACAACTTTTGTTATAAGTGGTTTTTACATATTATTACTAGTAGTAGTGGTTACGGAAGCCGAGAACAGCCATGTTTGCATTTTTTTTTTATGCCATTTTCTCGAGATAATGAGATAATTTATCACAAGATTTATCTGGGTGGAGTTCATTCTCATTTGTTCATTCCTGTCTTCTCCTCTCCATGTCTTCCTCACATGATAGCTCAGCTACTTAGATCAAGCACAAGACGCCTTCAGGTGGTTCTTAAGAACGTGGGTTCAAATCTGTCATATGTTGGTTCTTATTCCTTCTCTCCAACCCACTTTCCTTTCTCTCATTAAGTCTAACAGTAAGAAAATTCTTGAAAGATATTGTTTGGTACTTCTCCTACATGAAACATCCCATCATTTTACGACCATGTTAATCAACCTGCCATTTGGCCGTGACACAGATGTCACTTATAAAAAGGTGCTGTTAATGATAACGGGTACTCCTTGATCTGACATTTTTGGCTTATATCAGTTGCTACAGTTGTCAAGGTGCCATCTATGCATGCCAGCATGGCACTCCCGATCTCTGATAAACATTATAAGTAATAAGATGAAACAAACTTTTCGTGATAACAGGTTGATTATCTTGTTATCTTGAGATAACATAGTTCACTTTCTTGAGATAACGAAATAACTAAAGTTGTAATATGTAACTATTCCACATTAAAATGTCTAAAAATGACTAGACCTATGTTTTTATATATTATTTCTATATATATCTTATATTTTGTTGAGTTGTGTACTTACATTATCCCAAATGTTTCCAACAATTTTCAAACCAAGAGAAATCCACAATTTTAATCAAGGTTACTGTCCATTTCATTTGGTCACCTGTCAATGGCGTTATACCCCCTCTACCAAAGAGTATTTGCGCATGCCTCTGCATTGTGGTTGTCCACCACAACGGCGTCTACCAAAGAGTATACGCATACAAGATAATACGTTGGCATTGTGGTTGTCTGCCAGAAACTGTCGTCATACATTTTATTCAGTTTTAAGGCACAGTTTTATGATAAACTTTTGAAATCATTTTAAGTATATTGTTAAATCAGATTTTAGTCATTGGACATCTGGATCTTAAGCTGTCAGAGAAACAAGCTGAACAAACGTTAGCGGCAGCTCGGCTCACAGCCCCTCCGGACGTCATGTGTCCACCAAACAGCATCAGAGAAACACTGATTTTTAACATGAAACTGCTTTATTCACTGTTTTTACTGGTTTTAATCATCGGGTCTGTTTGTTTTGGAGAGGAGGAGACCTCTGTGGATAATTCGTCTCCCAGTAAAAACCTCCTAAACAATGAACACTGAAGGAATCCTAACCGGGAGAAGCTGGTTGTTTAATAATGAAAACAACTCCCATGATCCCACGCTACTTCACACTGTCAACAAACTCTGTCTTTTGTTATTGTTTTGAATGGAAGAAATTACATATTGTGCGTTTAACTAATTGTAATATCTAATAATCTTCCTTATTAACAGCATTAAAAAAAAAAAGCAAGCACAGCCATTCTTGGCTTCCGTAAGTAGCAGTAATGGTAGTAGTAGTTCTAAATAAGTCATCTTTGGGCCTATTTATGAGCTGTGATCAATGTCATATTAAGATGAAATTTGATGTGGGGAATATTTTTTTTCATCTATCATGGTGACACAAATGCTTCTCTGTGCCACATAACATAATGTAAAGAATCAAACCAAAACACAGCATAAGAAGAATGCTACAAAACCTACAATGACAATGACTTATACTACCTGCTAGACGAGAATAATCCAACAAAACTTAATGAATCAGAATGACCAATTAACTTTGGCTTGTTGCTTAGTCAAGAGGTAAAAAGTGAGGAGCAAACCTGATGAATTCTGACTGGTCAGGGTCATAGAGAGACATTAGCAGCTCAGCATCTTCTCCAATGTTGCATACAAAGTTTTTCAGGTTCATGAGTAGACTGTAGGTGTGCACTGTGCTGAACAGGGTCTGACGCCTCATTTCCAGGTTTTGTAGTCGTGTCTACAAAAAACCAAGGCCGCAGGCAGTGCACAGACACAGATTAATTAAAATAGACAAATACTATGGAGTAAAGCTACTGACAGTGCCAACAAATCAGAAACATGCCTTCTCCTCTTGTATCCTGTCATCGACACTGCGTGACGCGGTCTCGTGTGCCCGGAACAGACTGACCGTGCTGGTCCGATCAGGATCCAGTGTGTTTCCTGCTTCATCACGTACCACCAGGTCCAACCCCAGAATCCTGAGCAGCACAGAGGATCAAACAGCATCAGATGGGTTTATACAGACAATCCTAGGGCCATGACTCAAGCATATAAAATTTTACAGTGGTGTATATGTCAAGGCGTTTCATTGCAGTACAATAAGGAAGCAGGATTCATACCGGTTTCCATAATCAATCTTCGCTGTGACTTTCTTTTTGAGCTCTACAAGGTCATCCTTAGGCAGCGTTCCTGACACTATCTGAGATCGATATTCGATGAGGCTGTAGGCCATCTGCTGAACAATCCTGAACTGGGTAGTCTTGTTCGCCTGTCAAATAAACAGGTATACACTTATACTTACACTTGTAAGAAGATAGTCTTCAGAGGAATGAAAAGTAACACTATGTTTTTAACAGAAAAAAGTGGTGAGAAGCTGAGTGGTATACAGGACTGTGTGTGTGTACTAGAAACAGAGAGGTTGATAAGAGAGAGGCAATCTACACTTACCACAAAGAGCTTGTGCCATATCTGTGCCCATTCCCTCAGAGTAGCCCCGAGCTCCTGCACCAGCGGTAGATCTGCTGGAATAATTATTTCCTGCTGGCTACCAGCCACAAGAAGAGAATAATAAGATATTGGAAAAGTGGCTCATCACTCACAGATCACGTCATATAATTTGGACAGACACAAGTGCATTTCTATACATGATAAATAGTTGGATGGTTTTCCTACACCGCCAGGAAAAGCATTACTGAATCCTCACTTATGATAATTACAAGTGCACTGCTATGTTATTGGCAAATGACAAGGCGGGGCGGCAAAGCAAAAGCAAAGTGGATTATCATCAAGATGATATGTTTACTGATATGTGATCTCACCCTATTCCCTCAACCGTAGCCTCCTTTAAGTGGATGTAGGAAGATGGGAAAATGCCCTGGGGAAACAACGAGTTAATATCAATATATATATATATATAAATATATATAAATATAAATATATATATATATGTATATACCCACAGATCACAGAATTGGATATAGGATAAAGAAGTGCTAATGATGCCCATACCTTGTGTGATTTCTCACGTAGCGTGTAGCCCCTATACCAGCCTGAGGAGATATAAATTAATAGAGAAACATGTTACACTGAGGGAGAGGCAGTGGATGAGATAGCAGCGATGACAGTCCAGGCTGTCGAGAGAACAATGTGGTGGTGGACTGCAAACTCATTTACATTATTAAGCATAGCATATTGAGAGCCAGTTAGTTCAGCGTCTCTTAAATTCTTGTGTCAGCTTGTTCAGAGAAGGAAAAGAGGGATGTGTCAGGGCCTGTCGTGTGTTCAGGCTTACTCACCTTCCAATTTCTCAAGTATGTGCACCGTGTCCCCCACCTGTAGACACAGCTCCTGCTCACCACGGGGATCATAATTGTAGATTGCTGAAGGACAGAAAAGGACTGTCTCATTATGTGAAACACACAAAACATTCAGTAACTGCTGTTAACAAAGAAGGTTTTGATCGACAGTTTGACTGACGAGTTTTGTTCCTCCTCAAGGTCCAGTGGATTAAGAAAACCCCAAATCCCTTTTCAATAACTCACTTCACAGAGGAGCAAAGACTTTTTAAAAAAGTTTTGGATCAGAGGTTTGTAGTTTCTCCCTGGAAAAGGAAACCAATTCAGCCTCCTTGTCACAGAGCTAGGACTTGCAGGCATTAAGGATCCTAATCTTTGATTTATTCTTCATCTCATTGCTCTTTCTAACAGCAGGCTGTTTGTGCAGCAGGCTTGTGTGACTCAAATCTCCAAAGCATTTTGACGATTCTTAATTGAAATGAATGCCCTGAAGCTGTGTTTAACGTTCCAGTACCGTAAATGGACTGTGCTGAAGCAGGTGGCTTCCAGGTCTGATGCAGTGTCAACAGTGAGGCGCAGAGCTCAAACGGCGATAGCATCACATCCCCTATATTTCTGATATCATCATACCATTCTGGCCTTTGGTCATTAGTTACACTCTGCAGGTTCTGTTTCAGCCAAGAGGCTCACCTGTGAGCCCCGCCCTTCTCTACATTCAGTTCATAAACCACAGCTTTCCTGGAGGCGAGTCCTGTCTTTCCTTTTTAACTCTCTATCCCGGGCACATATGGGAGGGATCACACAAGAATATGACTGCAAACGCTAAAACACACTCACACACATACACACACACATGCGCACACACACACACACACACACAAAAACCAGACAGACATTGCAAAAGAGAAACCTTGGCAAACAATACTGTAGCAAAGGTCTTTGTCATGACTTGAGGGAGCTCTAATAGTGCGCAGCCACTCATTCTCATAGTGAGATAGAGAAACTATGAGCAGAGCTCTGTCCTGACTTGCATGGTGATAATGCTTGTTACTGGAGGCTAGATTTCACTGCACGCTTCAACTGGCTCGGCTTATCACACCTCAGTCTGAATACCAAAACTTGACAAAACACTGAATGTGACTACCCTTCTTCCTCCATGACTTCCTCGTCAGTGATAGATTTTTCTGGCTTCCCTTAACACACATTTGCACAGACAGAGATCTCCAAGCATAAATCAGTTTTTAGTCTAAGACTGTGTTTGTGTAGGCAGCCCATGGGCTCTTAAAATATTAGGTTAGACCCATGCCTGCTGCGTTGTTAGGATATCACTTGCACAGGTTCACGCCTCACTGCGAGATCCCTCATCCGGTCATCAGAAAGGAGAACAAACACTGAAACCTTGAAGGGATCAGAAACACTGCAATACCAATGACGTTGGTACGGTTTTGTTTTTCCTAAATCAAAATTTGAATTTCTTCACATGAGCTTGGTGGTATCTACCAAACCAAACCACAATACCATGAACAGAAAGTTCTGGCCTTTAGAACTAACATACTGACACATTGTTTTCATTTTAAGAGAAGTTACTGACATACTCTGACTCCTCTTTCAAAAGAGGAGTGTTTGTTTTCACCAGGAAACTATTTGTGCAGTCAGAACAATACCGAATGAAACGTGCACTGAAGAAATTACATTTGCCTCTGGCCATGCCGAGAGTGACAATGGTCCATTCACCAACTTGACACAGTGTCCAGGCCTGGCAACAGCATGGCAGCACGCCAATGGCAGGAACCCAGTTGAGCGTGTTGTGATGCCACAGTGTCTAAACTAAAGGCAACAGTCTGGGCCTTGGCAGCACAGCTCATCTGTACAACTCTGAGACACACTGTCTTCCTCTTCAACTTGAAATACTGAGCCTGCGGACGCTGCTGTAAATTCCAATAAAGCCACTATCTGCGCAGATTCAAGTTAACGTGCATACTAATGTTAAATCAAAGTCAGCCTGATTTACTCTAAATGATTTATCATAGAAATGGATTAGCCAACAATTAAAGAACACCACGGCCGAACAGTTTGAGCAGCTGCTGGCTGCTTGTCAAAGTTAACACAATTCAATGAGATTCTATTGTTTTCATCACTGACTGGATGCCAAACAAAACAAAATTCGTATTCCAAGTTATGGCAAAAACAAAACAAAAAAAAAAGAAAAAAGACTGGCAAAAGAAACCAACACACAAAATAATGTGAGATACAAGAGTCTAGCAACCAATCCTTGAACATCAAAACCCATGCTAAAAATATAAAAATTCTCACAATGAAAAAGGGTAGTATTTTATTTCAAACCAAATGAACACAGATATTACATAAAAACTGATTTATGTTATGAATTAGAAAAGGTTTCAATAAGCTACCATTCAGTGATGTACCACGTATGCCCTGAACTTCAAGCAGAACCATTTCTACCAAAATAGGGAAAGGTGCAGTATCTCTACAAAAAGTCATTAGGTAAAAAGCAAGTCTATTAAAGTTTGTTTTTGAGCCAGTTCTCCTCAGACAGGATGTTTCAAAACATAATAAGGCCTCGGTAGGAAAAAGCCTTTTGCCTCCCATCTAATGTCTAGACAGCCAGGAACGATCTCTAGCTCTTAAAACTGTGCTCCAGCTAATAATTCCTGATAGGTTATCCGTAAATCAGAGATTTAATTCTGAAGTTCAAAACTAATAGTGCAAAAAGGAAAAGAACGAGATCAGTGTGGGTTCACCTCTTTATGCTGGTTGAAAACCCAATTGCAACAATTCACAGAAAGAAAATTACAATTGGCTTATCTAAATGCCTTTCTCCAAGTTGCTAAAGAATTAAAAGAATCACTGTGAAACAATGTGCAAGTTGTAAAAGTCATTACTGACCAAGCATCTGGTCAGTCCATCAAAACTGACATGAAGGTCAACACTTATCTCTAAATCACTGGCTGCAATCAAGTTTGACATTGCAAGATGACAAACAGGGATGTAATGATAGTGATCTTTTTAGCCTGCAAATCTCAACATCTTTAGATTTGTTTTGCTAATAAGACGCCCGCGCAGCATGGAACGTCTGCAGAGGAAACTACTTTAAGCTGTTCATCATTTAAACAAAACTTATTTGCTATCAATTGCATAATGTCACAAAAGAAACTTTTGGCTGAGTACTACAGCAGAAACACTGGTCACACGACTGAAGCGAGTACAAGCATGCGCAAGTCTTTGTGACTTCAATAGCTTGAGTGGTAGTTCCCTGAAGAGAACTCAAGGTAATTATAGAAGGTGCTTGCTAGTGCTGCTTGTAAGCAACCGAGGGGTATTATAATCATTATGAGAACATTATTATACAGTATATATCAGGCCACGCAATATGTTAACTCCAGGGGTTTGCTGCTAGGTATCAAATGTATTAATCATAACAATTTTACAGTACATTAAAGTCCTTGTCCACTAAAAAAGGTGTTTTGCTTATTTTTACTTCACTTGGATGTTTGGCCTTGGCTGTGCAGGGTTTGACTCTAGACGGCTGTTTTCACATTCATCTGCTGAAGGAGGAAAGTTTCTCTCTGCTCTCTTTAAATCTTAGTTTAAGCTGTTTACATATTCGCATGATTTGTGAAATCACAACTTGGTTTGGAAGCAGATAATAGTGGAAGAAAATGTTTCAGACACAAATCACTCAAAAAAAAAAAGTGTTTTTATATATCTCCAAACATTTTTAGATGTTTAAACTTAACTTTAACTTTCTTCACCCTCTCTGTCAATACTTCACTTCACTGGGCCATAACTGTGTAATTTTGTTCACATAAGCTCATAATAAAAATGGCCAGCTTTATCTTGGTTTTGTTCAAATTCATGTAAGCATTTATATGACCACTTGCCAAGGAGACCTTGCCCTGAAATCTAATAGAGCCATGGGATGCCATTACGGATACGAATAATGTAAACAGAGATGCAGTAAATTAAACTAACCAGGGCGTGTCTGTGTTCTTCACCTGCTGATTCAGTTTTTACTGCAGTGCTTGTTTTTACGATGTGAAAATTAGGAAGCTGTCCTATTATGACGGTGTTACAAATTCACCATTAAAGATTGTGATATCTTAATCCCCATATTATCCACATTTCCCTGTTAGCTAGCACGATATAACTGATATTATCAGAAACCTTGCAGTCTCTTCTTTCATCCAAAATGTAGTTGCCTGTATTTGGGCACCGCCTGGGGTTGACTAATCGGATTAAAAACATAAAACCTTGTAAAGGGTCCGATGGCATTTTTAGGATTAAGTACAGTGTTGGTGACTTCTGCCCTGTTTCTGAGGTGAATGGCAGGAGAATGGCGCAGTCTACAGCAACAGTTTTGAATGTCATACTGGGATCTAAAAGGATTAACACAAAAAAAATTCCTCAACATCAGCTGCTAAAACAAGGTCATACATGACCAAGAGGGGGAGTGTTTGTACTGCAGAGCACTCTAAATCCACATTAATTTGAGGTTTAAAATGTTTTTTAGCTACAACAGCTGCAAAGCACATAACACTTTCTTTAAAACCTAAGATAAAGTCAGTGAGAGGATCCAGGTTAGAGGAGTCAAGCTATTTCAGTGCTGGGCTCTGATTCACTCTTATTCCTGAAGGACTATGGACTCTGGCATATTCTCTACATGCAGGGTTTTCTTCAAGTGTAAGACATCTGCTGCATACCCGGAAACACTGTCTGTAAAAGAGTCTGTAGCTTTAAGCACAGATTTAGCGGTGAGTCAGTACAGTAACCAATGACCAGCCAACCTGTGCTGACTGTCATTACAGGAAACCAGAAAGGGATTTTTCAGAGAGACAACAGTTGTGCACATTTGCCTTGAGGGTGTGGAGGACTACCTGATAGCATGGACACACACACACACACACACACACACACACACACACACACACACACACACACACACACACACACACACACACGCACACAGGTGACTAGGCCACACCTTTTTTCTTTTTTTTTTTAACGATTGCAGACCATATACAAAAATGCAAAACTATAAAGTGGTTAGCACCACACCAATAGTAATGAAAGCTACATTTATTACATTGCTACAGTAAAGCAATATGTTATATTTACACTGACAAACTAATACTTATGCAAATTGTATTCTCTTATCTCTCACATGCATACAGTATTCACAGTGGCTCCCATGTGGGGCCCTGCAGGAGTCCTTGAGGGGGCTTCAAGGGATCTTCCAGCAAACTGAGGATTAATTTAAGTTCAACAACAAGTCAGCTCGGTGAGATTAAGCACAAGAAGAATGACTGGTATGCTCATTGAACTCTTGGCTCCTTTCCCTTATTCCTCGCCATATAAAACGGACAGTTATAAAAGTTATTTCTTTCTACGACCTACGCTCCCTTAGACAACAAGGGAAAGTAACAGCTCAGCTGTGTCCTTGGAATAAAAAAATAAATAAAAAAAAAGTTTATGAAACTCAGCCGGGCTACTATTCGCCGTGTATCAACAACAACAGAGTCGCCGATAACTTCTGTTTCCCAGTTTCTCAGAGACCACTTTCCCCTGAAGTTAGTTGAGTTGGGAGTTCACTCGGCAGTTGCAAAACACACGCAGCTGATTTTTGAAAACTTACCGACTCCGTACTTCTCTTTTTTCGTGGGTATCCAACGGGTCATGGCGGGGGGGCGGGAAATGTAAAGTTGTCTGAATAAATAAATAACTATATACAACAGCCAAAAGAGGACGGGCGGTGCACTCCTGCTCGTCCCGAAGTCTACAGTTCCGCCATCATGACTTGTAAACGGGGAGGGGAGAGGAGAGCAGGGGATAGGCGTGAACCATGAGCCTTCCCAAACTACCCCCACAATAACAACACAGATCCACATTACACCACTGACCCTCCCCGACAACCCTGTGCGAGAGGCTAAACGTCATTCAATAAATAAATAATTAAATCCTCACGTGAGCTAAAATTGAATTCGATGACTGAACTTTTCCTAGTTTTGCTTCAAGGTCTCCTGATGGTGTCGGTAGTTTCAGAAGTACAGGCGCACTATTTGACAATCTAGAGGAGAATAATTAATTGAAACCCGAGATATAAATCACTGATCTGTCATAAATAAATTATCACCAGGTTATTGTTTTTAATTTAGAATGAAATTGACTTGCACACCCCATGCTGCTCACATTGACTGATTTAATGCTGATCTATTCTGAGTGAGCCTGAATATGTCCTAGACCTACTTGGACATATTTATACACTCACATAACCTAAGATGAGCTTATATTTTAAGTGACATGGCAGACTGTTTCATTGCAACACAATTGATTGTTCAAAATAGGGAATTATGGCCAAAACAATGTTAAACTTGTCCATCAATGAGGCTATTGGCTGTAATTTTAATGTCATTTCAACATGGTCAGTATATCAGAAATAACACTCAGCCTCCTTCCCTGAGCAGTGAAGTAATTTACAGCTGTTGGCTGAGATCTGGTGGCCCACTTAGCCTTTTGTTTGCCTATCATGTGTGTGTGTTTTTTTTTTTTCTGCTGCCATTGGCCAGCCAAATGGTGCTGTCAATAATGTTCAGCCATCCAATGCTTTTGTTGTTCCCTTTGACAGGGCCATATCATTTTTCCCCCCTATCTATTGTGATGTGGCTGCTTTAGAACACAGCTAGTGGAGGAATTAGTCAACACACAAAGCACATACTGATTGAAAGCTATTATTGAATCTTTTTTTCTTTTTTTTTTAACAAAGAACAGAGCTATTAAATATACGGAAGTTACGAAATAGCATGGGAGGAGGGTGTTTACCGGCTATAACTATAATCAAGAAAACAGACACTTTTAAAAATGAAAAATTCAAAAATTATACCTTTAGATAATAACATTTTTGAATTGTTGCCTTTTCTGCATAATACTAAAGTGAAGTTACCCTGAAGCATAAATATGTGAATTTAGTTCCAGTCCATGAAGTACTTTCTGCTTCATGTTTAATAACTCTACCAACCTTCTTAAATATCATCCTGAAAATCAGGTCCCACAGATATATTTTGCTGCTACATGTTTAATTTCAAAGGTTATGACTTGAGCTGTTCCAAATGTTTATTGTGACCTATTTTTGGTTGCAGCTGTAGGTGCTCGCTGAGTGTGTGAATTCATTGTAAGGGGGCTTTAAATCTGCTCATGCACTTTTCCCGCTCTGAGTCTCCCCAGTCCTTTGGTGATGTTCCTTACACTACATATCAAATGTGAAAAGTTGCTACTGGGCCATCAAAAGTTCAAAACAATCAAATCTACAAAAAGGAATACAATATTGCCATCACCTGACTGCTTTGTGCTATTGCATACAGTAGACCGTTAGTCCCTGACAAAACCTTAACATTGCAACACATTGTGTTTGTTGTGATATGGTGTTCTAAATATCTGCTATGTAACTCTTGCTTAACTCTTCTGCCTGCAGAATCGTTGGAGAGAGATGATAACATACAGGCGGTGGTGTGGGGTTACGCATGCATGTCTTGCATTAGTGTGTGTGACAGTTTTACAAGTAGAGTTCAACTCCAGAGTTCATCTGGAGTTGAATTTTCCATAAGCAATAGGAGTAGACAGGCTGGGTCTTAAGAGGAAATCCCCACTCCCTTGATCTTATCATTTACATCATGTTATGTTATGTCACAGACAGCACTCTAATAAAATACTCTGACTAGGTGCAGGGTTTTAGTAATTATGGTTTGAAGAAAAGAAAAGAAAAATCCACTGTGTAACCATGAGCAGACGCGTGACGTAAATGGAAACAGGTGTAACATAAACTGATTTGTCTCACTTTTGCTGAGAGTGTGCTGTATTATTGTAGATAAAAACAGATGAAGGTTTGTCCTGAAACAAGGGTATCCTGTCAGTTTATTTTGCCTAAGGGCTTCTCCGTGTGTTGCCAGGCACACTACAAATAAACATTTAGCATGACAGACAGTTCAAATAACAATAAATATGCTCCCTATCTACCATCCACCTCCATATACTCTAGAGCATTTGATTAGTGTTTGTGTGTGTACATGCTTGAGTGCATGTACACACACGCGTGTGTGTGTTTGTTTTTATGGGATGCACAAAGATGAAGCACATTGAGCATCCATATGTATGAAATGTACCATATAAATAAAGCTTGACCTGACCTGACTCCACCGTTATTCAATGGCTGACATTACTAAACTCGGTGAACTGTGGTTCCCATGATGCAATACATTGCTTCAGAGACTTCTGAATGGTGGGGCTCTAAACACTGGTCATAGCCCCCACTGAGGTGTTCAATTCCTGAGACAAAAGCAGACAAAGGGCCTAATGGATTTATGGGTCCACTGCCAGGACCATGTGATGCCAGAAGCAAATTGGACCTCAGCACCTGGCTGTCTGGCAGCAGAATCAGGTAATAGCCTGGTCCTGCAATGCTGTGCAGATAGGTCAATGCACTATCTGTGACCAGGGACTCAACAACCTGGGGCAGAAGTTGATTGCAGTTGACATTTGGTGGAGGTATACCTAAACTTTTAAACTAAAATATATCGGTCTTGCTTTTTTGTGCATGCATGAAATTGTGCGTGCATTTCACCATGGTCACTGTGCAATGATGCAAGCTGTCAATGTTTTTATGCAATAATAATGGCAGACTTGCCAAATACAGACAGTGTTTCACATTTTCTGAAGAAATACAGACAGGACAGTATGGACTGTCAATGCATGTGATCACAGAATTTTCTGCAGGTAAGTTAAGGTTAGCACATGTATATCCACAAGTCTAACATCTCATTTCCAGGTTGTTATGCATGAGAAAGGATATGCCCTGCAGGCTTCCCCATTTGTCTCCATCAGACTCAGTGAAGCATCCTTTGTGCCCTAGTGGGTACACAAGGCCATCTGAAAACTGCTATGTGTATGCCAGAAAAAGCACAGGTTTATTTATTTATTTATTTTTTAGAGAAAGTGCCACATCTTTAAATGAAATACTCTCTGTCTGCTGTCCTGCAGGCCAATGCAAAGGCTCGTTTGTCAGAGCCTTTTAATTAGGTGACACTCTGAGATCAGCAGAGGGAGCCACAACTCTTATCTAAAACTTCCTTTTCTTTGTGGAAGCAAAGCATGGCTGTGTGAAAACCAAAAAGGCAGACTGCTGCGTGACCACCCTCGCTGTCTGGACTCAGGCTAAAGCAGTGTGTCTCTGTGCTGATTGGATCCACCCACCAACAATTCAAAAAATACAATCAAGAGGGTGTTTCTCTCAAGGTGAAAACATAATTTTTTTGGAAGACATGGGAGGATTAACTCTGTTTTTCTAATTCTATTCTCACAATATTAATTAAAAGATTGAATGTAATTGTATTTTTCCTATCGCATGTACAGTACTTTTGGGTGCATTGGAGTGCAATGCTTTGATCACACTTGGCATTTCACCTCAGTATCAACCTGGTTAAAAATTCAAAGGTTATCATGAGGGACCAAGAACAAAACCAAATAACAGCCGCTGTAGCTGGTACACGTGTTTCAGATTCAGTTCCAATCATCGAGTCCAAAGCAATGTATTACTGTATTCTGCATCCTCTTGAAATGTAATATCCATTTGTTGCAATGGAAAGCTGATATTATTTTCCTTGTGTAGACAATGTTTCATAGTTCTGGGATCAAGCCAGACCTTACACAAAGTGCTTAAAAAATCTATTGATAGCTGAAAGTCAAGTTTTTTAAAAAATCTGACAATATTACAAACAGATGTAAAATCATTGTCATGTGTCATTTATTTTATGGAGCCATGAAATACAATGATACGATTTGTTATGCTCACCCTAAATGTAACATTCAAACACAAACTTTTCAGCTGAACACAATCACATTCGTTGTATCTAATTTAGGGATAACTGTGCTACACTGATACTTGTTTGTTTTACCTTTTTACAGGAAATTACAATGTCTCCTGCATCACCTTTAGCCCTTTTTGTTTTTCATCAAAGATTTATACGTTTGTGAGGTCTCTGTGCCTCGGTGTTGGGCCTCCCTCTGACATAGCATATGCCCGCAAGAGGGAGAGAGACTTATAAGATTTATATACCAGTCTGTTCACAGCCCAAATGTGACAGATGAAATAGGGGATGAAACTCAATATCTGAAAGATGAAATGTGATAAAAAATAATACAACCTTTGATATGCTATGTTTATAGGGAATCTGTGTCCCACAGTGCCCCGAGACACACCAACACACGTATACACCTACACATACACACAGCCCTGCAAGCCTATACAACACAAGTGATACATATGAGCACCTGAGGGAGTATCTGTATATTCTGCTGCTGGTTTACTGTATTTATTGCGAAGAGCTCCATAATTACCTCAGCATTTTGTCTCCAGGGTGGTTTCTGTATTAAAACCCTGCCAATAATATGTCATTAGTGTATTTTAGCATTTTAATCAATAAGACAACATTTACCATATTGCTGTCACTTTGAGTGGTGGAAGGTGTGTGTAAGCGGAGCCAAATTAATTGCAAAGTAGTATTTCTAATAATTAAATTGAGTGCTCTGTTGGACTGGCTCAAGCCTTACTGTAGCAACTGAGAGCAACAGAAGGAGGGGGATAATGTAGTCTAGCTCAAGGCGGGGTAAACCAAGGACAAGGAGGATGGAGAGGAGCGGCATGTAGTTCGAGGCATTGCCTTGATACCTGCAGGATGCAGTTATATGCTGTATGTGCACATGTTACAGTTATAAGATGATGCAATATTTCAAAGTGTACAGCAAACACATCAAACAGAAGCTTCACATCCGCCCATCTGTCTGAATCTGTGCAAGAAGAGAAGATGGAGAGAGAGAGAGAGAGTGTGTGTGTGTGTGTGTGGGGGGGGGGGGGGGGGGGGGGGGGGGGTATTTGTCTGATAGGGATTGCATCTCTGCAGATGCGTAAAGGTAGCCCCTGGTCCCTCCACCTCTTTGCTGGGTAAAAAACAGTCTGTCCTCTGTCAAGGTTTAGTGCAGTGAGGTAATTCTCCGCGTCTCCCCTTCTCTCTCCCCAATTACTTCTCAATCTTTCTCTCTCCCTCTTCCTAATGAAATAATGAAATTGCTCTCCCTCTCTTGCTGTCCAGCGAGAGTTGACACTTGGCCAGATTCTTTGGTGCAGCAGACTAGCTGAGTCATAAAGGTTTCAATGCGCCCCGATTTATGGACAGTGATGTGGATGAGGGTGAGGCAGCAGGAAAAACACTGGTGTCAGCTCACTGATCACACAGAGACTGTAGGCATATCAGGGCAGAGGCGACCTGCTGACTCCAGATAAAGACAAAAACGCAGCTGTAACTCATCTCTTTTACAGGAGAATTTGGTTTAGCCACGTTAAGAGAAATCCAAAAGAGCTTTACTGGCAGTTCAGTTCAAAGTGATCTGATTTACTCATTTTAATAACAAGTTGTTCTTGCAGACTACTAATAAGAATAAAATGATGCATTTTCATCTCAAAGACTGGCTTGGTATCATTTTCTTAAAGAACATAAAACAATCCAAACTTGCTGACTTGGCTGGTCTGCTGCAGCTCTCCCTTCCAGTCCATTGTGGCATGATTTGTCAAAATGGAGAGAACCAATGGCTCTTCGGCTGTCATCTGTGTACTTTTTCCTTTAACCTTCATTAACATTGTGATGAGAAAGGAACATTTTGTTTTAAACCCTGAATGAAAAAGAGCCCCAGCCTAATTAGCAAGTGAAATGTTTATCCTTGCTTGTGAACATGAGTCACAGAGCTTAGACATTGAATATCATTTTCTGCTAACATTTTTGCAAAATGTTATTTGATATGACGCTTTTGCAATTGCAACTGTTTGTGTTTATGAGTAGAAATGAAAATCCTTGAGTTAGTTCTAGATTTACAAGGCTTCAAGGCTTTATTTGAGTTCAATGCAGCATATCATGGAAAGCACTCAGTGAGAACTCGAGGTAAGGCATTTCAGACTGGATATTGCACATTCAGACAGTCTTACAGGCATGTTTTGGTGACAGTAAAGCACACAGGTGTTTGCAGACAAATCTCCACAAAGCAGAATATCTACTCCTGATACTCGTCACAATCTGTCTCGATCAATTACATGATTAGCTTTGATATTGTTTAGTTTCTTTGCTGGTACAGCGTGCGTACATGCTGTGAGTCGCTCAAGTTAATCATACAGAGGATTTTTGTTTACCATATTGTCTTCTGATTTCAAGAGATTTTCCTTTAGTTTGAATTAGAGTAGTATCTGTATATATAGAGCACCACAGGAATTTACATCCTTCAGCTACAGGCTAGCAGGTATTTTTAAAGCATGTACATTTAAACAGTTGTTTTTCCATTTTTCTCATCAGCATCTGCTTCTGCTTCCTTTTCAGTTTCTTCTTTCTCCTTCTCACCATCTGCATCAGCCTCTTGCTCTTTCTGCTCAGCATCATCCTCCTCTTGAGGTTGGCTCTCCTCTCCTCCTTCCTCATCATCTTCCTTTGCTCCATCTGCTGCTTCACCTTCTTCATTTCCATAGTCATGAGAGAAAAGTTAGAATTCATTTACTAATACACATGTGCACATACCAATTAAAGAAACATTAAACACACAAACCTTCTCCATCTGCTTCTTCCACTTCCTCTTGTTTTTCCTCCTCCTCCTCCTTTTCTTCCGCCTCCTCCTCCTCGGCCTCTTCTCCCTGCTCTTCCTCTGCTTCCTCCTCCTCTTTCTCGTCTCCCTGCTCCTCTTCTACTTCCTCCTTCTCTTCCTCTTCCGCCTGCTCCTCCTTCTCTTCCTCTTCCACCTGCTCCTCCTTCTCTTCCTCTTCCGCCTGCTCTTCCTCCTCTTCTTGAGGAGGGCTAGCCTCTACCTGCTGTGCTTGGCTTGCGGATATCGTCTCCTCTGTGGAGAGTGATGAACTATACAAGCGAGAGCTCAGTAGGTACGGAGCTGCAGAGCTCAGCTGAGGCTGCATGGAGACAAATGATCTTCCATAAGATGGAACAGCGTACATGGCTGCTCCAGCCACATTTAGACGGTTCTCTTCTCCTTCAAGCAGCTTCCTAAGATATACAACAGGAAAATGAGATGTTTAATTATCGGTTTTAAAAGCATTCATTTAAATCACAAAATTATGACTCAAAATACAGAAAAGACAAAACTGTGTGTAAGACACCGACCTATAGGCTGCAATTTCAATATCCAAGGCCATCTTCACATTCAGGAGATCCTGATAATCTTTCAAATAGCGAGCCATGTCATTCTTGTTTGCCCTCAACTCATCCTCCAGTTGACCTATTGTATCCTGCAGAGAAAAGATAAAGTGACATGTTAGTGTCATTATGGTACTGGATGCAGAATGTATCATTAGAATGATAATAAACTGCTACATTAGTCATTTGACTCATCTCAGTTGCTAAAAGGTGTAGAATTCATTTTCATAACATTTTATAGTGATTTTTAAATTAGTTTTTATCATAGAAATGACACAAAGATATTTGCAGCCGTGTTCCTTTATTTCAGTGTCACTCAGTTCCTCACCTGCAGTGCAGAGATCTCAGCACTCTGTTTCTCCTCCACGTCTTGTAGTTGGTTTTCCAGAGCTTGGTTCATCTGACGACAGGCATCAATCTCCAGGGTCCTTTCTTTGAGCAGCCGGCGATATTCTCCAGCCTCGTCTTTGGCATGACGTGCACTCTCTGTGTTGCGAGCACTGCCTACTGTCATCACATTCATCTTGTTGCAGAACCATTCTTCAGCTGATTGAAGGTTGCGTTGTGCCAGCTTCTCATACTGGACTCGAATGTCGCGGAGAGCAGCGGATAGGTCAGGTTTAGCTACCTCCATCTCCACTGACACATCTACGCTGTACTGGATTTGGGCCTGTAGTTCTGTAATCTCACTCTCACAGAGGCGCTTCAGGAAGGCCAGCTCATCCAACAGGGTACCAACTCTTTTCTCAAGCTCAGCCTGAGCCAGTGCAGCCTCATCTGCCCCCTTCCTGGTATCCATGAGCCTGCCCTCTGCTTCCGCCCTGCAAAGCACTTCATCCTCGAAGCGCTTTTGCAGGTTTCTAAGCACGTCTTCCATCTCATCCCTGTGGTCCTGGGCAGCTTGTTTCTCATGGCGGGCCTCCTCTATAGCAGCATGAAGTTGGCGGATCTCATGCTCATACAGGGCCCGAAGGTTGGATGGCTCCGTCTGCCTCTGCCTGAGCAGCAGGAGTTCAGTCTCCAGCAACTTGTTCTGCTGCTCCAGTTCATGGACCCTCTCAATGAAGCTTGCAAAGCGGTCATTCAGGTCTTGCAGCTCGGCCTTCTCCTGGGTCCGCACTGCTTTGAACTCAGCACTGACCTGGGCTGCTTGGTCAAGGCGTAGCTCAGTGGCAGCTGCAGACACTGGAGCAGAAAAAAACACGGAGGTGAAGCTGGAAGGAGCTCGGCTTTGTGTTGGATAACTTCTGCGTGAAGATGCATAGGAAGTTATTGGGGCAGAGTGGCTGGAGTAGGCAGACCTAGATCCTATTCCTCCACCAGCACCATATCCTGCACTGCGCACAACCACTCTCCTCTTGTAAATGGGAGGGAAATAAGGGTCAAAGCCGGTGGAAGCCATGACTCAAGTGGAGCCTGCTCTATGTCTAGGAATGTAGCTGGCTTGACTGCACAGTGAATCTGCATTACCCTGGCTTTTATAGAGCCTGTAATGACTGTGACGTAAGCTATTTTTTGCAGGCATGCTGACAGAAGGAATTGATAATGGTGCCAGCCAGCCAGTCTCAGCCAAGGGGAGAGATGGGGTGTGGTGAGGATGAGTGTGGGGGGTGGAGGAGGCAGGCATAAGCAGTAGAGCAACAAGGGACTGCAACAGAGGGTCACTGAGGACAAAACAGTATACTGTTACTCCTAAAAACTGCATAAGTTGTTGCAATTTGCCAACATAAATCCTGACAGAGACATAATGTGTCATGCAACTGTACAAACTCTTGAAATGCTGTGTCATAGAGGAGAAGAAAAACACCTTTAGTCAAAGAAGACACTGCTTTGCACCATTTTGCATCATCTGTCTCCTGCATCATTAAAACTATTAGAAATAATATTAATAACAATACTGTCATGATCTAAGTGTCTTAATTAAGTGTCACAGTAAGCCAATGTAAAGCAAATCCACAAAAGATCAAACACTTGAATTCTAGTGATAGAATAAAGACCACCTTAAGCTCAAAGAAATCATTTTAAATTTTAATAAAAGTTTGCCCTCTAGTGGTTGTCTATTTACCATGCAGGTTGGTTACCCTGCATAAAAGTGCACACAAATACACATTACACATGCTGATCACAAATGAATCAGACAGATTTCACTGGTGTAGAAAAAAATATTTACTTGTAGTCACCTGTTTGCATATATAGCAAAATCATGAGATTGGTTAGGGTTGCAGAAAATAGCAGTTTTGAACACTAAATAATAATCATTCTTCTCCTTATTTCCTATATTGGCTACAAGTTGCTAATTTGATCATCTTTGAACTCTTATATCCTTAGCATTAGGTGGTGTTTTGGATAATTTGAATGTATATACTCAAGGCTTAGGCAATAATTAGGCAATAACAGCTTCTCTTAAAACTGTTTTAATACAATGCTGACAGGTTTGAAAACTTCGAAGTGTACATTTTTGCCTACATAATTCCATGAATTAGTTTGGTGTATTTTTATTGCAATTAATGAATGAGGAGCGCTTACCTATGTGTTAAATGACATATCAGTACGTAGTGCGTGGATAGTATGGTTTTACCAATATACTAATATGTGATTGGTCACATGAATACACCCACAGTGAATTGGCCAATGAGAGACGACTTTACTAATTGGCGGGTAGCAACTGTCATGCGGTGACGCAAACACTCCTAACGTTATTAACAACAAAGGATGATGAATATTTGAAGTTTCAAACTTACTTTGTGCTTCATTTTCACACACTACTGCAGTGTTTTCCGATTTTCCTGCCTTGGTATCGTCATAGCAACGTTACAAATGCAGTTAAAACGGGAATGAACGGTGAGTCGTTCAGCTTTGTGTCTGCTAATATGAGCTAACTTAGCTTGGGGTGATAATTTGAGCTGTTAGCCAGTTGAATTTGCTGGCCCGTCATGAAAATGTATTACTGTACCGGAGTTCAGGTTGTGTTATTCACCAGTGAAGCGTTTCATTTGCTTTGGAGAACTGCCAGCAGCACAACACCGCAGAGCTAAGCTAACAAGGCTGAGTTTTGAATGACATTTAGAGTAAGGTTAGCTAGTCGGTTCCAAGCCCTGTGTAAGGTGATAATAGTTAACCACAGCCGGTTGTTTTGCTCTTCCCATCGTCTAGATAGAGTTAACTTAGCCAGAGAAGCTCTCACATACTCCTGTCATCACACGAACTGAAAGAGTAGAAGAGAGGCAGTTGACTTGCATTAGTAAATAAGATACTCTGCAGCCACCATGTCAAGTCGTATGTGATTGTTTAGTTATGGGACATACGACACGGTGTACTATGTGTAACATTACAGTTCTCTCGTTGAATTGTTATCTTTACTGCTTTTCTCTCTCTCTCTTTACTCCATCCATCAATAGATCCAGTCAAAAGCTGCTAAACGCGAAGGTGGAAGGTCTGCCTTCTTGGTATTAAAATGGTGAGGATTTCCATATTATTATAACTGCTGCATCCTCTATATCTGTTTTATCAGTGCATCCGGGGACATTGCAGACCATTCTGTTGTAGGTAATTTCCATTATTAGCTCCATGATCCTGAGTTATACATCAGTTTATCAATAGATGTCGTCCTCTTTTTGTGTTTGTTCTCTTTTAGATTCGCATTGCAGCATTGAATGCTGCTTCAACAGCTGCAGATGAGTCTCAAGATCCCTTGAGAAGTAACAAAAGTCAGACGAAAGAGGCTCAGGTACAGACTTTCTGCAGATGAATTAGCAATATTAGGCATGTCTTCTGTTGCTGACATTTTCCTTTGTGAATTTAAATACATTTTCTGTTTTTCTCTTCTCTCTGTAGGAAGCAGAGGCGTTCGCTTTATATCACAAAGCCTTAGATCTGCAAAAACATGACAAGTTTGAGGAGTCTGCCAAGGCTTATCATGAGCTTCTCAAAACTCCTCTGCTCAAGGAGGTAAAATATCACACAGCATACTGTATGGTCCTGTCAATGTTGTCAAAAAATCTTTGTTGATATGATTGCACAGGGCACTCTAAATACTGTGTATCTGGGACGTCATTTAGACCGATTTAATACTCTCACAAAATCACAGCAATACATCCCATTTAGTCAGCGAAGAGAATCGATTGTTTAGGTGCAGACCTACTTCTGTGTGATATCCAGACATGGGCTGGGTTACTGATATGAGATAAGTGAATTTACATTCACAAAATTGTTTTCTGTTTCAGGCCAAAAAGGATTTTAAGTTGCAAATTGATAAAGAGCTGACTAGCTGTAGAAAATATACTTACTGTCATGTCTGTTTTTAGAATTTACGATTAAGATATTCGAAACACATTGCAACAAATCTTTGGTTTGAAGATCTTCATGTATAAATTCAGGCACTGATGCTGCAGTAGCCTTCATTTGTGAAGTTGCTGGTTTGATTCTTGTTTAGACTGTCAGAGGTTTTCATTCATCAACTTGTTGTATCTCTATTATTTTAGGCCCTGCCCTCAGAGGATCAGAGAGTGGGTCTCAAGCATCCCGGGCTGATGTTGAAGTATTCTACTTTCAAAAACTTGGCCAGTATGGCTGCATCACGAGATGACCTGGAGATGGCTATGGAGTTTTACTTGGAGGTAAAACAATAAATCTGTGCCAATAGTTTAGTATTATTCTTAGCATTGGACAATTTTATGCAGCTAAATTAGTCTTTTTAATGCACATGAATAACACTATGGTAAGTGTTCATACGCTATTTTCCTCTTCGTTCTTTTCTTAGGCAGTCATGTTGGATTCCACTGATGTGAACATGTGGTACAAAATTGGTCAGGTGGCTGTGCGACTTGTGCGCATTCCTCTGGCTCGACATGCCTTTGAGGAGGGATTGCACTGTAACCCGGACCACTGGCCCTGCCTGGACAACCTCATAACCATTCTCTACACACTCAGTGACTACTCCTGTATGTCATACATCATCATGAGCTCTTTGCTCTGAATTCTCTCACATTACTAGTTTGAAAGTTTAAGTATGGAAAGGAAAGTAATTGTCATCTGTGTAAATGTCTCCAGGCTGTTTGTACTTCATCAGCAAAGCCCTAGAGAAGGATCATTGTTACACTAAAGGCCTGGTGTTGAAGGAGAAAATCTTTGAGGAGCAGCCCTGTCTGAAGAGGGACACAATGCAGATGTTCATGAAATGGTGACACCAACTTTCTGTGCATTCCTAATCTGTATCTGTTCAGAATGAGCTCTAGCTACAGCCCTACGTTTTTATATTACTTACAAATCTCGTCACTCACAAACCTTTGTGCTGTGGTTTATTTGCAGCGATATGTCTATTCACTATGTGGAAGTGGAAGAAGAGGAACGCAAATGCATTGTGGAAGAGGCACTGGATTTACGGAAACGCAGACAGGCTCTCTCTTACCGTGAACCAAAACCTGACCTTGTCCTGACTCAGCCCATTCGCTGCCTCTCGTAAGTGCCTTGCTGCTCTGTTTCTATGAATTTTTGTTTTTCCTGTCTGGTTGTTATTTTAGTTGTCTTTTGGAGGATAAGACCAATGAATACAATTAATACTTGCAAATGCAGAAACATGATATACTGTACTGAAATTCATGGTTCAGCTCCTCTGGCTAAACAATTGTTTCCTGGACTTTTCTGGGTTTTGTGGACATTTGTTTTACCTTTTTAACGTTTTACGATTGTTTTTAATCTCAGGTGGAAGCATGTGGGCGAAAGTCTTATTGCGATGTACAAACATCAGACCACATGTGAGCCACCACGGCCAAGCCTTGGCCACAGGATTGACTTGTCAGAGTACTCCGACCCCAACTTCCCTCAAAACTTGCCCCAACCCAGCAGCCCCGTCAGTACAGTCCAGACTACTGTGCTGAGCAGCAGCCCCAGCTCATCCCTGCCACCAACTGCCCTTACTGAGCCAACAGTGCTGCCCCAACCCAGCACACAACCTCAGATTACCACCAGCCAGGCCACTGTGGAGGTCACCACATCTGCTCACCCTGTTGGTTAGTGTTTATAAAAAGAAGTTTCTCCTTTGCCTACTTTTTTTATATGATTGTAAATGATCACCTACTTTTTGAACAACTACTATGCCGTAAGATTTTATGTCTTTATACCTATCTATTCACAGCTACAGCTATGGAAGTTTCACTGACAGACAAAGTGAAGAAAGCTCCAAAAAGGAAACGTGCAATTGAAGATAGTGGGGAGACAGCCAAGCGACGCTCGGCTCGTGTTCGAAACACTAAGTGCAAGAAGGAGGAGAAGATTGATTTTCAGGAACTGCTTTTTAAATATCTACCTTCCAGGTAGCTACCATCACTGTCACCAAACCTCCAATGAAAAACAGCTTGTTATAGTTCTGTTTGTAACAAGTATTTTTCTGGTTTGTTATAGGCTAAAGAAGTTTGATCCTGATAATGATGATGAGAGTCTGAGTAATCTTGAATCGCAGTGTAATGGGAAGGAGGACATTCAGCCTCTACATGGGAGTTGTTTACCTGTTGACGCGGTTGAATACATGGAATCTGGTATGTAGTACGCCATAGATGTGTATTTATAATTAATTGTTGTGCTATGTTGACACTTATCTTAACAGATTATGTATTCCCTTCTGTAGAACAACAGGATGTTCACAACTTCCTGCTCAATAATATGAGCAATGGTGGTATACTGGACCTGATGATGCGCTATCTGAAGGCAGTAGGTCAGAAGTTCATGGAGGACTGGCCTCGCGGGCTCACAGCTGTGGTACTGGAGCTCTATCAGCACTGGAGGAAGCACAGCAGTGGTCTTCCTAACCCTTTGCTTCGGGACTGCAGCAACCAACACATACGGGTAAATGGCAAGAAAACTGCAATAATATTCAAGTTATGAAGAAATAAACAAATAATGGTCATTAAAGGCAATCAGACCTCCTGTAAGCTAAGCCTCCAATGGACGGGAAATATGTGCCACAACAGAAAATTTGGGGGCTGTAGTGTACAGTCCAAATCAAAAACTAAACTTATTGGTATACTGTTTTTTGCTTATAGTTTGGTCCATGTGCCCCTCAACATGTAGACTGCAACATGTAGTTAACTACACTACTACTTTGATACGTTCACATGTCATATAAAATGGTATTCTTTGTTGTGCATGCATCTCATATGTTGTTTTAGTTTGTAGTGAAATTATAATTAAAACATTGGTGTAGTGCCAAATGCTCTAGACTCCATTGTTCTCCACTATTGGGCCACATATTTTGCATCTACAACGACCTCTAATAAAGGGTTATATCTGCCATATGTACAGGACATGTTGGCAATGAGCTTAGCGTGTATGGAGTTGCAGTTGGAGCAGTGGTTGCACAACAAAGGGAAGATCGGTGAGTACTAACTCTGACTTGAGCTTGCAAAATTTTGAATTAAATAAGGGCCTTACTACTATGGATTTGGATATCGCTGTTGCATTTTATTGTTTTCAGAATTGCACTGTTTGGTCCAAATGGACCTCTGCAATTACAGTTCCAAACATGATGACATACAGGATTTTTTAAATCATGGAAAGTCATTTGTGGGGAACAACATGTTTACAACTGGTGTGTTTCAAATATTTTTTTCCATTTTCTAGTGTCTCCACGAAGAAGCAGCATTTGTCCTGCCAGTGACACAGCTGAGTCAGAATTCCCCGGGCAGTATTTTCAGAGTGATTTGTTACTCCTGGCCTTAGGTTCATCCCAAAAAGACCTGTTTGAGGATGACTGGCTGGATGTTATGGTGCGTGTCTACTGGCTCAAGGCACGATTCTTGGCCCTGCAGGTATGGTTAATATTTTATTTTTTGTTTATGCTTGACCTAATTCAAGTCCTTACTACTCAGCTCAGCCAGATGTGACATGTCTTGTCACATCTGACGGAGACTCTCTCCTTCAGGGACAGAAGGAGAGAAATGATTACAGAAAGTAGTAACTCTTGAAATTTACATGTGAGTAATGTTTTGACTTGAAAACATGTAAATCTATCCTTTGTATCTTGACAGGGAGACATGGAGTTGGCCCTGGAGAGCTATGATGTCTGTACAGGCCTGTTGCAGAGCAGGCCAAAATCACCCGAAGGGAAACATTACACCATTAATCTGCCTAACCTGCGTGTAGATTCAGCAATCTCTTTAGAGGAGGTCAGTTTTTCCTTCTATCAACCTCACCCTCATATCCAACATATCATTATAACTACTGTAATTTCACAAAATGTCATTTCACTTAACATTTTTATTAGTTACGCAAAGAAAATACTGCCATTTCTTACTTTTTAGAGCATAATGGTTAATGGTTTAAAAAACAACAATTAGCAAATCCCTCAAAAAGCGTCTAGCCATTTTGGTTGTTGGTTTCATTTTGGTTTTCTCTATCCCCGTGAACAGGTTGACAAAAGGCTGAAGTCTCTGGAGCGTTGTCAGTCTTTGGAAGAGATCCAGCGTCTCTTTGAGTCAGCAGACTTTGAGTCTGTTGTGCGCTTGTTGCAGCCCACTCTTAATTACGGCAGCAGGAGTAAACCTCTGGAGTTCGTGAGCTCAGCACCAGAGCGGCCTGCTCAGCTGATGCTACTGCAGGTTAGATACAGTACGCTATAAGTCGTTGATCAATATCATCGATTTAATGTCTTACCTCAGGAAATGGGTGATAATGAAATGTTTGATGGTTGACACGTCTCATTCTCTGTCTTTTCACACTGTGGCAAAGAATTCACTGTTGAAGCTACAGGACTACCAGCAGTGTCTGGAGTACAGCGAGCTGGCTCTAAATGAAGCCTTGCAGCAGCTCAACTCTGCTCCAACCAGCTCTCCCCCTGCTAAGGAAGAGTGGGTCAGTACCATTGGAAAGCTGCTGGATGGCATCGAGGTCTGCTTCACCAAAGACTTAGAGCTTCTAAGCAATGTCCCCCACTTCTCTAGTATGGCTCGACTGGCTAACAACCTAATTCAGGTCAGTGAAGAGCTAAAGGCAGCACTATTTTTCCTAAATAAACAGTAAACAGATACTATATTTAGAAGAATTAGTCTGTCTGGGATGTAAATTTATGGTCTGGTTGTTGTTGTGTTTTCAGCTGATTGATCTTAGTATGACCGTTTCCGACGATCCCAAGGAGCCTTATTTCTTCTCAGTACTGCCTTGGATTATCCTGTATCGCATTATCAAGCACGAAGAGGCTGCTTTTAACTGCATGCTTCGACAGCATATCTCCGTAGGGGATGATGAAGGTTTGTTGAATCATTGTTTTCATGCCTTCAGTTTTCTGTTGGTGTTCATGCTATGGTAGTTGTTACACTGAGGGACCTTGTCAATTCCCATTTTTAGATGACTCAGAAACTCCTATGCTGCCCTCCTCCCTGATGCTTCTCAACACAGCCCACGAGTATCTTGGCCGTCGCTCCTTGTGCTGCAATTCAGACGGCGCACTCCTGAAGTTCTATGTAAATTTGTTTTTAGACTTCTGTCTGCAAATGAGATATTTTGACCTAAGTGATATGTGAATGTACAGTTTACATATATGCATTTAATTTTAAAACATAATGGAAAGATTTTACTACTTACTGTATCTGATATGCATTCATGCACTTAAATATTTACATCCAGTAAATGTAGATTTAACATGCATTATGTTTATTTGTATTAATGTGATTAATTTAGTTTGTATGGCTTTACTCGGAGCTTTACTCTTATGTTTGTAGGTTCGAGTTTTGGAAAAAGAGCTTGCAGCCTCTTCCAACACTGAGTCTCACCCCTACAAAGAGGAGTTGGAGATGGCCTTGGAGCAGTGCCTTTTCTGCTTATATGCCTACCCCAGTAAGAAGAGCAAGGCCCGCTTCCTTGAGGACCACTCATCTCCACAGGTCAAACACTCACATTCTAATAAAAGTCACTGTAGTTGTGCTTTCAATTTAGTTTATTATATTTTTTTTGAAACTTTTTAAGGGAAAACTATTTAATGGAAGCTGTAAAAGTGAAGAGGTGGTGCAAATGGCTCAATGCTTTGACTAATTGGTATGATTTCTCACCTGTATTTGCAAACTTGCATAAATAGGGTGTTTGAACAAGAGCAGCCTAATGCTGATGCAAACATATGTGACCTTATTGACTCTCACAACACAGACAAAGTCTGTTTCATCCATTAATGTTGTTTTCTTGGCTTGCGAGGTACACACATTTGGTGTTAATGAAATAAATTGAGGCCTTTAAATGGCATTAATGGCATAATGTCCTTAATTCACTGAATGAGAAATGTGAACATATTTAGATCTGACCTGCAGCATTTTATTCACTTGCTGTGTTTTAGCAGTTGGTGCACTTATCTTTCTCACTTTTTTGAGACATTTTTTCTCCTCTGCTAACTTTTTTTTTTTGTTCACCTTAGGAGCTATCTTGAGTGAGTTTTTGGTGGATAGCTACATTTGATCTAAATTTTAGAAATATAACTCTTATCAATAACAATGACATTACTTAACAATATTGTGAAAATGTAACCACTAGGGTGACTCATAGTACCTGGAAGCTATTTTGGCCTGTAGTCTTTTGTATTTTTGTAATGCATGTGTCTAGCCACCAGGTGGGTATCATTCCCACAGTCAGTGCACCTAGATGACTGGCATTCTGATTATGCAGTGCCATCATGCAAGAGAGGAGTCCCCAGGAGACCCTGTTACCACCGATTTTGCTCCGGCGTTGTGTGTTACTCTCTAATGCAATAGACACTAATGCTGCTACGGATTAATCTATGTTTTGCAGGTGGCACTGCTGTGGAGTGATGCCCTTTTCATGTTTCAGTATTTCAAACCAAAGTCGTTGCCTGAGTTTGACAGTTATAAGACAAGCACAGTTTCTGCGGACTTGGCCAATCTGCTGAGGAGGTTTGCTGGCATCGCCCCCTCGAGTGACACTCCCACTCTCACCATGGATGAAGTGGCAGCCTACATTGAGGGCATGACAGAAAAGGTCAGTCAGTGGGCCCACACTGAATGTGAAGAGCGCCAATGAGTCAGAAATGCTAAACAGTATCATTGTATTTCCATGGTTTTATTTTTTTTATAGTTTTGCCCTGCTTATATATCCACTTTTAACATCTTTTGCAGTGCAGTTTAAACCTCTATTTGTCACACAGAATCATAATCATTGAAGATATCTTGAATTTCTCCTTAAGGCCCCGTGCCTTCCTGAAGGTAGTGCTCCTGCACCTCCAATCATTAATGAGATCTACTACCTGCTGGCTGATTACCATTTCAAGAACAAGGAGCAGTCCAAAGCCATCAAGTTTTATATGCATGACATCTGTGTGTGTCCCAACAGGTAGTTCATTCCTCTACTCTAGTGTCAATGCTTATGCAGATTAATTAACAAAATGTAATTTTCTAGAATTTTTGAAGGAATTAATTCTATTTATGTAGTGAATATAGGTAAATAAATGTGCTTGTGTGGGGTTGTTTTTTTATTGTAAATGTACTGGAAATATTTTTGTCGGCATCGATACAGAGACGATATGTGTCTTTCCTCAGGTTTGACTCCTGGGCGGGAATGGCTTTAGCTAGGGCCAGCCGTATCCAGGAGAAGCTCAACTCCAACGAGCTGAAAAGTGATGTACCCATATGGAAGCACTCCCAGGCAGTGCTTAACTGCTTCAAGAGGGCCCTGGAGATAGATAGCTCTAACCTGTCTCTGTGGATCGAGTACGGTACCATATCATATGCACTCCACTCGTTTGCTTCACGGCAGCTAAAGCAGTGGCGCCATGAACTCCCCCCAGAGGTGGTTAAACAGGTGAGGCACATGTTAACATGTTGACATCAGTGGAGTTCTCTTGTTGCTCATCTGTATCTCCTGTCGTTTTAAGTGTCCTATTTTATGTCACATTTTCCGTGTCTGAGCTAAACAGATGTCACATCCTGTCACTTTTGTTTGTTCCACATGTGAAATCCTTGCAGAGTAAATTGATCTGGCGCCTCAAGGTAAATTACTCATGAAGGCCCTGCTGTGTGTGTGTGTGTGACTGTGTGTATGTGTTGTTTCAGATGGAAGAAAGGAGAGACTCCATGTTGGAGACAGCATCCCAGTGTTTCCAGGGTGCTTCCCGTTGTGAGGGTGACAGTGATGAAGAAGAGTGGCTCATTCACTATATGTTGGGGAAAATAGCAGAGAAACGCAAACAGTCTCCAGCGGAATATCTGCAGCTTTACAAAAAGGTAAACAACTGTGGAGACTTCAGGCTACACATCTGAGTACACTCACCTGAGCCCTTGGTGAGTGTGCTGCACACACAGGAGAGACAGTGAAGCAGGTGAAGTACTTGAGTTGACGACAACTACACTTGTTATGTTACTGTAAGTGTAATAAAAGCCTCAGGAGTAAAAAGCCAATTATATATTCATTGAGTTAAAATGTCTTATATCAGGATAGGTATAGTATAGGACAGGATATGAAATGACCTATATTGGGATATGAGATTTTGGTCACCCAGCCCTAATTGTCATGATGACAATATCGTATAATCCTCCGATACAAAGTTGATTACAGCTGATTTTCTTGTTCTCCCTGAGAGTTGTTTCATAATCCTCCTACAGACACAAAGATCACTGTCCTTCCACCCTCGCAAGATATTTTTTTTTCCCAAGGGAGAACGATGTTTGGAGTTAGTCATAGCTCTCTTCTTCTGATTAGATCAGTGGAAGCAGATGAACCTGTATGAGATACAGTGTGATGGAGGTCAGCACAGGATGAGAGGGGTAGTGTGAATGCAGTGAACCCTGATGTCACCAAACATAACTGTTTTCTATTCCTCACTGTACTTCTTCCCTCCATTTTACCTGTTTAAGAGTTTGTTTATGTTGCCGGACGAGTGTGCAGAGTTGTTGACTCTCTTCTCTTTGTGTTTATAGGCAGCACACTATCTGCATGAAGAAGCTGCCAGGTATCCCCGGAAAATCCATTATCATAATCCCCCTGACCTGGCTATGGAAGCCCTGGAGGTAAACTGTCTGTGGGTGGTAGCTCAAATAGTTGCTAGTTGTGTCACAATGATGCCATGTTATGTAAGATAACTATCTGAAAGCATTCACATTTAAAATATTATTTATATTCCTGCAAACCGTCTGACTTCCCTTAACTTCTCTCTTCTAGTTGCATTTCCGTCTCAGTGCCACCATCCTAAAACTGCTAGAGGCTAATGTGCCTGATCTGGAGCATGAGCTCTTGTTCAATTTGCTAGTTGAGGCTGCTACAGGGCCATTTGCCAGAGGGGAAGAGAAGAGTATGCCAAGCATTCCCAGGTCTCATGAAAAGTAAGCTACATGTGACATCAGGAAAAAGCATTTGACCTTTTGGTCAAACTTTCATTCTCAACCTTGTTCTTGATTCATTGCAGGGAGAAACCCACCTCCATGATGGATGAAGACTTTAATTGCTCGTCAGTTTGCATAGGGAACGTCCACAGCTCCTCCCTTCCATCAGTTGCCACCCCAGGTCTGGCATCACCTCCTTATGTGGCCACGCCGTTTGACCACGATTACGCCAAACGCAAAACACTCCGACGGCAGCAGTGGCAGCAGCAGCGGCATGAGGAGCAGCAGGCTGATGGTACAGTCCCAGTCCTAGACACTGTCTCTGGGGTTGGGCCCTTTGCCCTTTCTGCACTGGGACAGGAAGCCCACTGGGGAGTGCTCAGATTGCTAATCACCATGCTTAATGGCTTTGGTTTCAGTTACAATGATCCCCGTGCACTGGGTGATTGGGATGTGGTGAAATGGGCAATATGGCTACTGATTATTTGACTAATTTGCTATGCCTGAGCAGCAGTGCTGAATTGAATGGATATGAAGATTGAGTTTTGCAGAGAGCATTAAGGCCTGTGTGTGCATGTGTGTGCGTATGTATGTGTGTGTGTGCTGGTGTATTAGTCGCTTTATTGCTGGTCCTATTTTCTTTCTTTACCAATCATCTTTCCTCTCCTAATGTTTTACAGTTGTTGTTTTGTTGTAACTTCCTTAAGCCTTCAAGATCACAGATCAAGTGCATCATTCTAGAAAAGCATTGCCATGCAGTATTGCAGGCAGGTGTGATGGGTTTTTTTTCCTGTTGTTTGTTCGGGGTTTTTTTTAGCTTCAATCTGCAGCTGCCGATTAGTGCCACACCTTGAGTTTAGCTCACTGGGTTAAAACAAGTGTCTTTGTGACATTGGTTACACATCATCAACCAATACCTCAATTATAGACAGAGGAGTTTGTCATAGAGTAACAACATTTGTTGGGGGTTTTATTTCACAGATAAGGATACTAGTTTCATGTGTTCAGAGCAGTTGAGGTACTCTACATGACAGTTCTGATAAGCAGGAATGTTTCCAGTGTTATACAACCCTCAAAGAAATGTTTTATATTTCTTATAAAGCTGGATGTGAAAATAGAAAATGAATGCTTCAGACTTGATAGTTGCACGCAATAATGTACTAGATGTACATAGCTGATTCCAATAATGTACATCCAGTACAGTGTGTGCATTGAATATCCACTTGCAGTGTTGCAATCATAACTGTCTTTGTTTGAATTACATACAAGACATTTTAAGTATGTCTGTGAAAGTGGTATTTCATTGTGTCACCAAGACATCAGAATTTACAGAACACAGTTTCTTCATACTTGTACATTAAGTAAATGTCAGAATTAAAGCAGCCTGGATTTCAATTTCAGGGGTTGGAGTCAACATTTGCATTACTTTTAAGTCTGTGCAAGGATATTATGAAACAGAGGCTGAAATGCTGTTTGGAGGAAAACAGCCCCGGCCATGTTTCCCATGTAACAAAAACGGTGACATCCTTCCACCCACTCCATGTGTCGTGTTAAGCTTGAATGTGCAAATAATGCAGCCATATTGCCCATGTTGCCAGTTTTGTCTCCCTTTCCAGATTCCTTCCTACCTACCTACCTACCTGCCTGCTACCTCTTTTGCCTGCTTGCTTTTACCACCTGCTTTGCCATTTATATGCATGTAGTTCTAATGGGGTGAATGTCTTCACTACTGGACAGTCCTTTTATCACAATTCACTAAAATGTCTGGTGTTTCATGTGGTCACATTTTATTTGAGTTTGGTGTGGGCTTAATTTGACAGAAAGTCCAACTCCCTGGAGATATTTCAAAATCTTGCGTGAATCATGTGTTGGCATTTTCACACTAATTGGACATAATTAGAAATTATGTCCAATTATTGGAAAATAGCAAAGCCAGAAAGACTGTGGCTTGCCTATTAACGGCACACAACTGAGACTGAAGTCAGAAAAGATGCCACTATACACATGTTTGCCTGTAGGTGTCCAATCTGTTTGGCTTGATTCCTGCTTAAAGCATATCAGGGTGACAAGAGTGTAGGACCTGATTCAGACACGCATTTCTTATATCGTTATCAGGCTAAATGCTCTTTTGCGATCTCCTGTTCATTTTTTACAATTTTGATTTTGTTCTTTCTGGATTTCTACCCTGATCTAGGACTCTCCAGAGCTAGACAAAACAGAGCCAGGATTTGATTTATCCTGCTGCTCTATTGACAGTAAACTAGGAGATCATTTGTAGGGCACAGTAACAGTAGCCTGGGTGACTTTGCAGGGGTATGACACAGCTTTAAAGTGTCTTTGTCATATTGCTGAATAAGCAGCTCTTGCTTTTATCCATTGATTCCACTGATCCACATCTTACATTATGGCCTTACTGTTTCAGGCTTCAAAGGAATAAGGTGGTCTTCAGAAATACTGTGCTAATGCTGTGCTGGAGCATCAGGATAATATCATAATGCACATTTTGTGTGTTCTCAGAAAGAAATTTGTGTCTGAATCGGGTTCTACATTTCTAAGGGGAGTGGCATTTAAACTGTACTCAGTTGTGATATATGATTTTATGAAGGAAAATGTGCTAATTGCATTTTTAAAAGTAAATTCAGCAGTACAGTTTTTCTTGATTATATTGTAAAACCAGCTCCCCGTATCTTCAACAGCCTCACCAGAGTTTGACCATGATTACTGCCTGCCCAGGTCTCCAATGTGGCTGGCTTCCCTGAATGGTACTGCTCTCCAAACCCACCAAACTCTTTAAGAGGCTATGTTTTCAGTCAGAAAACAGTTCTTTAAGACTAATGCAGTTCATTCTTGCAGGAAGCACTCATTACACAGTTGTCAGTTTACACAAATTTACAGTGCCATAGTAACTTTGCTGTTAACTAATGATTGTGAATCTTTTTGAAATGTCCCTTGTGTGCATTATTCTCTGAAATAGCAAGCTTGTTGATTCTGTTATTTACAGTTCCCTGCCAAGATTTTTTTTTTTTTTTTTTTCGCTGAGGCTGCATAACATGGCAATTAAGAGGAATGCTGGCATTTTGGTTTTGAACCACTTACAAAAACAAACCATCCCTCTTTATAACAACTGAGTGTGTCATTATTGATGCACTAATAAGGATTTGTAGCACATGACCTATTTTTGTTTCATAATTATATTTTTTCTAGGAATGTTTGGCATGTAAAAACAAGTCACGAACAGCTCGAAAAAAGGCTTACACAGCATGCTGCCAAAGTATGCAATTGCACATCTTGGATAATTTGAAATACACACGATACAGTAATCTTTATTTAACACCACTATATATATATATATATATACTGAAAGATCAAGTCTCCTAACTGAAATAAAAGTAAAATAAATTTTAAAAAGAACAGACAGAAGCAACTTCACATGTATGTACATTTTCATAATATCCCGAAGACTGATTTGTCTTGATCTGCGGCCATTCAACTACCGTGTTGTTGTTTTTTTTTGTTTTGGCAGAGCGCAGTCAGGACAGTGAGGTGGTGATGCTCTCTGACTCCAACTCCACCCAGGATGCCTTCACAGATCCCGCCAGCTCACAAGACAGCAGCCACAAACCTGCCTCTGGGAAAGCCAGTTCATCGTCATCAGAAAGCACAACACCTGTGAAGGAAGGGCAGCCCGCATCTGAGGACACAGGTATACCAAGACTGCAATAATAGAGATTTCCTGAAGTTATTTGTACCATTTTTTTTTTTTTTTTTTTTTGTAGTTGCCTCTACCCCCTTGATTATTTTGATAGGTAATATTTGCATCAGTTTTTGTCCTTTTCCAAGTCCTGAAGTCTTTGGTTTGAATCCTATTTTAGCATCACACGGAGAACATACTGGCATCCAGACAGAAGAGAAAGTTGTCCAGGAAGTAGTAGACACTGTGGTGGTGACACTCCCTGAGGCCTCAGCCCCCAAAGTCTCTGCAGATCCCTGTCCTCATCCTCTGCCTGTTCCAGCCACCCCTCCGAAGCAAGCCTCCTCTCAACACGCCACTCCTCAAACCCCAGTCACTGAGGGTAAGAGGAAGCCAGAGCCCCCCCCTGAGGTGATTGAGGTGCCCAAAGCCCTGCCTGCAGAACACGCTGACCAGAGGCGAATGCTGGTGGAAATGTGTGTCAGCGCTCTCTTCCTCTGCCTCGGCCGTTTCCCTCAGCACTACAAGAGTCTTTACCGCCTGGCCTTCTTCTACACTAACAGCAAGACTCATCAGGTCAGTCCACACCTGGTAACTGATGTCACCGGTCCATTCTCATCGTGTTTCACAGGCTAAGTCATCCATTAAACCTAAGCCATACACCTATAATCAGTGTCCCCTACCATTAACGGTGGCATTTACAGGAAATGAGTCTTAAGAATTCCTATAATTTGCTCAAATGTCACATGGACCTTTTGCATTGATTGTTTCAGAGACAGTATATTAGAGCTGCAAGGGCTATTTGATTTATTTTTTGTCTTGGTTTTCCCTGTGGGCCTGTGAGTTCTGCAGTGATACACGAGTTGCTGAAACAGTCTGTGTTGGCTATAAGGCTCTGTAGGCAGAGGTGTGTGTGGGTGGTAGCGCAGTGCTCTCTCAGCCAGTTTGGCACAGGGAAGTTGTGTTGAGCCTTACTGTGGTGGCATCCTTCTGTCAGTGCACGGTTTGTCAAACCATTTTAATCTAATCCTTGTCCCTACTCAATAAGGCTGAATTATGAAGGGAAAGGTTCTAGTTCTTTTATATTTTATATTTTGTAATATGTTTATCTGACCTCTGAGTACTCTGTGTGCAGTGTCATAGGCTTCATGGCTCCAAGCTGTAGTGTCTTCCTAATTTGCGAAAAGACAAATAAATCTTTTTTTCTCTGTTCTTGTAGTGACAGTCAGGAGCACAAAAAATAATAAGTTAAATAAAGATAATTTCCTTGTGGCTCAATTAAATATAGAATAACATTTGATTGAGGCTTACACAGCTGGTGAGGTTTCCCTCGATTTTTGCCTCCAGTAGAGTTTTTGGCAGCCTGGATGAAAGCAGATGCACTCTGGCCGTGACTTGATGACACAGCCGCTTGATGTGAAGCTGTTGACACAGGTTGCTTAGCCCCCCTCACAACCTGACACTTCCAGTGTTGAAAGCCTCTGTGACCCTTTTGTTCTGAGGAAAACTGCCCCACTCTCATTGATTGGCCAGCTTTATCCTGACTCCAAAGATGGAAGGAGAGGGAGCCTGTAATTTCATGCTATAGGCTACTGGGTTTGTGAAAGATAACATAAGGTTGCACTAGCTTGCTATCTTCTCAAACAGGGCACTGGTATAGACACTGATTTGTGAGTCACTATGCTGTGAAAAGAGGTGCGCATTTTCCTGATTGCAAATGAGCATAATTTCCTTCCTTTTTTAGCAGATTTTGAATTTTTAAATACAGCACGCTAAGATACATCTGTTTATCACTTGTGTCAATCTATTCTCATGAAGGAGGGCTATCCTCACGGTTTTCTTATGTGTTATATATGTTCAAATGTACATAGAAATGTATGCGGGTTTTTCCATTTTATTTATTTATTTCCCACCACAGAACCTACAGTGGGCCCGAGATGTGTTGCTAGGAAGCAGTGTCCCATGGCAACAGCTGAAGCACATGCCAGCACAAGGACTTTTCTGCGAAAGAAACAAGACAAACCTGTTCAATGTAAGTCAGAGTTCACCATGCCTGCATGTTTTTCTTTCTCCTCTCCATGTGTCATTATGTCACCATACATTGCTTATTATATTTTAGAGACACCTGTCATTACCGGATGTATTGGCATTCCATTATCGTAACACTTACAATTGTTAAAATCTCAATAACCATTTTTAAAAAAAAAAAAAAAAAAAAAAAAAGGCAAAAGTAATAAAAAACATTTCATTTTATTGACTTGTGGCATAAACAAAGTTGATGTTTCTCAAAGTGACTTCCAAGGCCAGCGTTGTGTGAAAGAGGTGGCATGGTGGTGATGCAGGCATTCCTGAATGATTGTAGCGGATATCTTACAAAGTCCTACTTGTTATCAAAGACACAAGTAGGAAAGCCTTTTATGTTTTTTACACTTCAGATTGTAATGATGATCTCCGGGTCAATGTTATTTCAGACTTTGCGTTGGTATTTCTGTACTGCAGTTTGTTGTGTAGTATCAGCTGAGATATACATCCATACCAATATATCTGCAATAAGCCAATAAGTTCTTTTCTTTTTGCTGCCTATGAATGCACAGATGTGAAATCCTTTTACGCAAAGAGGATTTGGTAGTAATGTAACATCAATGTAACTTTTTCCTTTTGCAAACATACAAAATATCACTTTCACATGCACACAGGAAGCACTGTTGTCACAATAATGTCCCTGACTATAAAATACTGATATATGTGTTGTCTTTAACCGGTTAAATTCCACAACTCCTCTCAGCTAGAGGCTGTAGAGGCTCAGTTTTAAAGCTATAGTGAAGATTCTGGTATCGTATGAAACTAAATGACGTAAGGCATCCATTGGTACAATGGTAATGCGCTTTCTGTTCAAGGCTAAATAATGCTCCAAAGTTAGGCTAAATTTTGGCATGGGAGAAACTTGTATTTTCAAAGGGATCCGTTGACCTCTCACCTCAAGATATCTGAATTAAAATAGGTTCAATGGGTGCCCACGAGGCTCCCCTTTACAGACATGCCCACTTTATTCTAATCCCATGCAGTTTCTTGCATGCAGTATAAATGTGTTATTTTGGCCTATTCTAAAAATGGTGTATTTGAATATTTCTGCATACTGTGGTCCCTAAACAGTCTTGGAATTGCATAAATTGACTGCAAAGCCGAGACTCTTGTGGTTTCATTGAGCCCAGTTGTATTCATGTGTGATGATGTTAGTCCCCATAGTAGCCATTTCACTGTAATGAGACCATTTTTTTGAAACTTGACCTCATTGTATAAAATGACCTATTGTGACCCTTTCCTTACAACCACAAACTAGAGGCAGAGGACATTCATAGGATGTGTGGCTTTTCTAGGTATATGGACAATAAGGGGGTTTCTGAGCAATTGCCAGAGTGCTTGCCACACAATCACTGAAAAATGCAATTCTTACAAAAATTTCCAAATGTCAAAAGTTTTTGATACCAAATCACAGCATGAATTTTTCTATGGTGCCCCGCAAGGTCTTGTTGTCTTAATGTGGTATTTTGGAGGAATTTTTGACCATTATTATCAATTCTTGAAAGGTCAAAAATGGTTCAATTTTGCACCCAATCTGTGTAACAAATGGTATCAACTCAAAAATTGCATTAACAACTCATGACAACAGCAACATTATTGAGCATGGGAATGGCCATCATATACTTCCATCATAATGTTGTAAGACCTTATACACTCTAAACTTTCAAAATTTGAATAAGCACCTAACCAAAACACAGTGTTTATTACAGATTTATGACTAGAAAAACTTGACACACAGTGCTGAGCTGTGTCTCAAAGAAAAATCTTCAGGTTCCCAGCTTTCAGATGATGTATACCACTTTTATGTGACCCGCTATCTCCACCTAAAGATCCCCTGCCCCCCCCCCACCCCCCTAAAAAAGACAAAAATGGGTCTATGGTAGGGAGGAGGTGAGTTATATATCATCATCATTATACATAAGTGCATGGTTGCAGTACCTGTAGAACACTGAGGTGTGTCATCACATTTGTGACTAATGATCTGCCTGCGTGTTTGCTGTGCGTGAATGACTGGCATACTACAGCTAGGTTTACCCTTTTCACATGTATTACTCACATAATTCAATTCGATGCACAAAAATCAGCCCTAAATATGGATCACTAGATACAAGTGCTGCTATAAATGGAATCATATAGTGGTAGATTGTTGAATTATCTCCCTCTTGAAATTACTCTGTTGAGTTCCTGTGGAGGAGATTACTGTCTTGATGTGACATCTGTTCTGCATGTCAGTTTATTTACCTCTTTTTACTCAAGGTGGTTATTACTGTATGTCTTTTCAGTGTGTGGAGAAATTGGCTTACTTTTTGATTGGTTTCTTGTGTGATTTGTCAAAGCCTAAATGTTCTCACTTTTCTTACAGAGCAGATAATACAAGCAGAATATCACTTTAAGTCAGCATGTCATTTCATTCAGTGGTCAGGGCATGTTTTGGCAGTGCACATTATTTTGGACATAGTTGTGTAGGCTGACTCCAGAAGGCTTCTGGTAACAGACTGTAGAAGCGATGTGGGCCAGGTCTGAGCTGAGGGAGAGCTCTGCCGCGCTCTGGCTCCCACTGGGTTCTCACTGAGCCCCTTCTGGAAGCAAACCTGCCACTCTGGCATACCAACTGTTGGAGCTTTACTGTTCCCTTCAAACCAAACCCCTTTTCTCTAGTGGAGGACAATGCAAACCTTTCTAAATATTAATCAAACACGCCTGTTTGCCTTGAGTCTATGAGTTCATGGCAGTTATTACATTAACAATTAAGTTGCTCTAACACTTTGTATAGTCTACATTTTCAACCTTTCATTTTGTCAACTTCATGAGACCAACAGGGGATACCATCTTTTTAAAAGTAGTTGTTGATGGATTAAAAAAGCATTAATTGTTCAGAACAGTTTTTGCCAGGCAGAAGTGGCTTTGAACCAAAACTCTGGAGAAACTAGCTTATCTAACCTTTATTCTTTAGGTAAGTCAATCTCAGCTGACAGCCGACCTCTGCATTAGAACCTGATTAATCACTCACTGCCAGTGTTTGATAAATATATTGTATGTGTTCGAGTCATCTCTTCAGTGACACAAAGACCAAGTGAGTGCATGAGAACTGTCTCAAATTCACACACTGTGATCATATCAAACATATGATCTCCTTGATCTCAAGGAGACTTGACTGTCCACTGAGCATGCACCACATTGAGCCCGTGGGTGCATACGGAGTTCCCTAATGTAGGTCATGATGCCCCACTTTCTCCTTGCCTTGGCTGGGTTACATTAACTGAGCCTGCATAAAGTAACCCATATACTGCCATTTAGAAATGATCCAGATAAGGTTGTTGCATAATTTATCGTTGTAGTTGTCAACACTAGTGACTTTAGGAAGGCCAGCACACTCTTAAACCAGTAATAAAGTAATCGTAAAATCATAATGACTGAGTAAGTCTAGGTTCATATTTCCTGAGTCACAAGGGTGGGGTGAATCATTTATACCACATTACATCATGGTACAATCTATGATACATTATTGATACATTGGCATCAGTATTGTGATATTGAGGGAGTTTCCTTCTTTTACTGCAGACATTTGAACTCTGAACTCTTCTGCTTTGCCACTTAATGACCATTTGAGGTTTTAATTATGGTGTGTGTGTGTTCATGTTCCTGTGTGCATGTTAAGATGGCTCAGACTCTCCCTACTCTACTCACTGCTTCATCTCAGCTGCTTGTAATAAAGCTCTCCACGATGCCTTTGATAAATCTGGTATATATCTGCTTTTTCAGTTGTATATCTTCCTCTTAAAGGTGTAATATGTAGCTTTTCCACATTAAAATGACTAAAAACAACTACACATATGTTATATATTTTGTTGAGTTGTGTACTTACATTATCCCAATTGTTTCCAACAATTTTCAAACCCAGAGAAATCCGTAATTTTAGTTAAGGTAACAGTCCGTTTCATTTGGTCACTTCTCAGTGGTGTCATATCCTCTTTACTCCCTCTACCGAAGAGTTTAGGCACACAAGATGATGGTGATCTTGTGCACATGTGTTGGTGTTGTGGTTGACCACCAGAATTGACTTTTTATCCAGTTTTAAGTGACATTTTTACAATAAACTTTTTAGATGTTGGTTGTTTCTGATCTTTTAACCAGATGTATACACACAGAAACTAATAATAAGGAACTTTGAAGGCAGTGTTGATTAGCTGAGCATCTGTTCTGAGGTTTAGAGGTTCCTGGTGGCTGTAGGAGATTTTAGCATCACCTTAACTTGTAAATAAAGTGAAAACTAGCATAATTTAAACAAAATAATAAAGAAAACATAGCATTGTGCCGGGAGCCGCAAGAGAAGCTGCGGAGGCTGACTGAGAGAAACTGTACAGCAATGATGGATTGTTTAACAATTCCCATGATCCCACGCTACTTCACGACATCATCCTTGAATGAGAGATCCCTAGTGGCAGAAAATTACACATTGCGTGTCTAAGTTACACAGATATTGCGATGTGTCATAGTCTTGTAAACTCTTGCAAATTCCAGAATCATCTTGTGTTGTTATCATTGTGTCATCGTCGCAGGCAAATTTTTGTAACGGCGTTAGTGTCATACAGTTATTCCCAACCCTTGTAACAGAATATAAAGGCTGAATCTCTAATGATATTGGTCATAATGCTGCTGTAATGCCAGGCCCTCTCTCTGCTCAGTAATCGTGAGGAGTCCCGGTGTGTTCTCTCAGGCACGGTGTTACCTCTACCCTCCTCCTCCCCGCCCAACACACCGCACACTTGCTTACATATTCTTCCACCCACTCACACACTCACTCTCTACAAAGCTCCAGAGAAAATGAATGTCCTCGTTGCTACATTTCAGACAAACGTAAATCCATCCTTGTTTTGAACTGATATAGTCTCTTTAGAACGAGCTGTCCTGTTAGATTTGACTGCTTGAATGGAACTTTGCTCATAGGTAGGCCTCGGTGTCTCGTTATATTAGGTTAGGACAGTCTTCTAGGGAGGAGTTACACTTGTATTACGTGCCTCGGTTTGATGTATGACTCAAACATTTGTGTGTTCAGCTGTGCAATGTGCTGTAGGTGGAGCTCCACTCAGGAGAACCTTTTTTTTTTGTTGTGTTTTTTTTTTTTTTTTCTGAGGGGAGGAGTGTTGGCCCAATGAATACATTTGTAGAAGTTGATATTTTGATTTGCATGTTGGAGGGTTAACTCTGGCTGCCAGTATGTTTTCCATTGCCTTCCTCAGCCCTGTGGTCGGTTGAGCTTTCCTTTTTTCAACATTTTTTTTTTTCCCTCACTCACACAACAGGAATCAGGAAAAGCAAGGTGTGTTTGCTTAGTATGTTTATGGTGACCAGCAGGAGAGACACGACCAGAGTTGAAAGAGAGGAAAGGAAGAAGGTGAGGGCTGTTGCGCTCAGTGTGCACGCAGCACAATCTTGCCTTTTCAGGCAACACTGTTCTTCAGCCTGTGTTTTCTGTGGTTGATGGGGGCTTTACTTAATACAAGCCTGTTCTTTTTTTCCTCAAGTTTTTTTGTGTTATTCTTCTCTGTTGGTGTGCCATCGTCTTGATGCAACCCACTACATTGATGTGGTAGCACTCAGTTCATTTTTTCAGCCAGTTTATGTTCTCTTGTTCTTTTCCTGTTGCTCTGTCTTCAGGGTGATCACACTCTACCCCTCCCCCTGGCTCTTATTCGCTCTACTCATCTCCTCTCTCTGTTGCACTCGTTCTGTTTCCTCATTACTCTCTCTCTCTCTCTCACTCCTCTGTTTGTGTGTTTATTGTGTGGGTGTGCATTAATGGGCGGGAGTTTCTCTGCTTGCCTGTGATTGGCTGGTAAAGACCTACAAGGATTGGCTGTACGCTGTGTATAGTGCGAGTGAAAGGAAGGGAGGGGGTTTGGGGGTTGGGGGGGGGAACTCTAGCGGGCTGAGGTCAGGGGAGAGCGGAGATAGAGTGCGTGGGTGTTTTTGTTTTGAGATGGCAGGGTTTGAAAGCAGGAGAGGAACGAGTCAGCTTGTCTGTCAGTGGCATACTGAGCTTATAGGCCCTGACTCCAGCGCTGTTTCTCCTCTTACCAAGGCAGCTGCCATTCTCTCTTTCTTCTTCTATTCCTGTTCTGCTGTGTGCAGCTGTGCTTCCCTCTGTTCCTCTTCTGCAGCTCACGCTGCCCTAGCACCCAAATGCAGCCCACCCCTTGCTCTCTGAGCGTGAGCCTCTTTCAGGGTGGAGGCGCTGCCAGGGCTGCTGGTGCTGCTACCGCCAGCAGGAAACTGTCCAAAAGAATACTAACACAGGCACCGTGGAGTAGCTTTCTTTGGTGATGGTGAGTCGCTTCTCTCTTTCCCTCCAGACTTTTATAAAATCGAGCACAAGTTCTTCTTACTGTTTATAGAAGCAGAGTTCTCGTGTCATTTTATGATAGTTGGTGCTATACTTAGAGTGAAGTCTGTTTTAATCAGGGGTACTCCTGTGGATTGGTACAGAACTGCAAGAGAAACTGCTTTTTAAATAGTCATCCTAAGGGTTCTTTAGTTCTGATTTCTGCATATCACATAGACTAATGTAGAAAGATATTAAATGACACCACCCACCTGCCAAATGCTCGTAGCAGTGGCAGGTAACCAGCCATCTTGGATTTTTTAAAAAGCTTTCATTCTAAAGTTGCACTTTGTCATAAATGTGATATTGTAGTTACTGGTAAACTGCAATAATGACTGCCGGTTGCTACAAGACACGTTAATGCTCACTTTGTTCAACTTTCCTGCACTTAGTAAGTTTTACCATGGATGATATTTTGGGCCTGAGCCCTTCCTGTCATTGATGGCATGTAGAGACATGTAGATGAAGTAGATAAGACAACAGGTATGGGGCTTCCCGCTAAAATGTTGTAATGTAACAGCCAGCATTTTGCTTTGGCTCAGGCTTTTACACAAGGATGTAGAGGCGCAATCATGTTGTAGTCACTGCTCTTCATCCTCTATTTTTGTCACGCTGCAACAATTAACCCTTTAAGTTGCTGTTTTGTAATACTTTAATGATGTTATGTCCACCGTCTAATTGCCCTCTTCATCCTCAAACAAAACAATCCATTTGAACCTGAAAACGGAAGAAAGGGGCAGATTCCATTTGTACCAAAGAAGCCTCTTGTCACATATTTATCCCTCGTTCATCCCTCGTTTGCTGTGCATCGTAATCTCTGTCAGATTCTCGCGTGATGTATTGGCCACATCTGTGCCAAAGCTGTTGCTCCAGATATCAAGCAGCGGTCATATTTTCTCTCAGAAAAAAAAAAAAAGATGTTTAAATCATTTCAGTTAAAGTCTTACCAATCTGCTTTAGCTGTTGTGCTACAGCATAATCTGTGTAAAGCCATGGCTCTGCTTTCCCTAAACAGATTTGCCGTGGTTGGATGGGTCTCTGATGAAGAACAACTCTCTTCCATTAGAGATGTTTTTCTAAGTGAACGGAGCCCACCCCCTCATCATACTTGTCCCACTCCTGTTGGAGGCTTTTGGTAATCTGTGCATCGAAAGGTTAAAACCTTCCCAAGCCCTTGATTGCGTCATATAATAATAAATCTTCTCATTTTCACACAGGCGTCGGAGCCATATGCTTGTTCTTTAAAATGTTTTATTGACCACTGCCTCTAAATTTGGGTTATTACACCCATTGGAGTTAGACTCTGTAACATCATCATTAAATTGTTTAATAAATATTGTGAGCATCAGAGATTTAGTCCTAAATTATTGTCAAGAAATGTGATGAGGAACATGGGATGAATAAATTAAAGACATACTTGATGGAGGGGGGGGGGGGCTATGAGTTACAGATGAGGTGTGGGTTTTCTGGGTTGAGTGCATGTCTTATTTTTGTTGGCACTTTATCAGTAGGCTGGAAGTCCGTCTTCAGGGATGTAATATATTTGATGGGTTTACTTTGCCTTTCTTTCCCCCTGCTTTGTTCCTCTCCAGAGGCTTGGAAAATGTCATCTGACAGTCTGTAGCAGTCTATTAGGAGCATCAGTCTCCCCAGTGCCTTCAGTAGCTGATAAAGCCATCTCATTTGTTTTGTTCCATCATGATATTGTCATCTTTGTTTTGTCTCACACACATTTTCGGGGGGCCAGAAGCAGCGCTCTGTGCCATGTGCTTTCTGACTGTACACAGCCTAGGCCACCATCTGCACTCGCATTGATAGCTTCAGAGTGCAGAACCTCGCGTGCTTCACCTGCGGAGAGGACATGTGCTCACTGAAAAGGTGGACTCGTCCATCAAAAAACACCTCATCACGACTTCTGCAAAGGAAGCCTGGGTTTGTTGGCAGCCAGTCTGCTGGTCTGTTGAATTGCGTGGACAAAACTGAGCACTAATGAGGCTTCCTATCATGTGTGCCCAGAGAGAAAGCTCCCCATCCCTCCCTCCCCTGCTCCTACATGGCCAGCCAGTCTGCAAAAAACTCTCCTGCAGCCTTTCCATCCCCTCATTAGGGCTTTCTTCTTTGAATGCCATGTTTTTAACTCACATTAATTTCCCTTGCTTTCTCCTCTGCTTTCTTTCCTGTTGAGTTTTTCCATGTCTCCTTGTTAATTGTTTCTGTGTGCCATACGCTCCACAAGCGTTTGAAAACCAGGGGTCGCAGCTGAGAGCAGCTTATAAAAATATAAACTTTCAGAAATTGAAAAATTAGTTGGTTTGTTGATGTCCGTTAACACAACCAGTGACATGTAGGCATTTCCTCATAGACACCATTCAGCCTTCTTGCTGAGTTTTGAATAATGTTTTGAAATCCTGCTAAACTAAAAGTCCAGGCCACACCAACAGTGTCCATGCTATTTTGAAAACAATAATATTTTGTTTATTATTTGTAGCACAGTCATGCGTAACTGCTGATTCTGCTTCTTTTTTTATTCTCCTCTTCACCTCCAGGGCATCTGGCGTATTCCAGTAGATGAGATTGATCGCCCAGGAAGTTTTGCATCTCATATGAACCGATCCATTGTCCTCTTGCTGGAGGTGCTGTCTCAGCTTAAGGATCACGATACTCTGCTGAAAGTCTCTTTCATGCTGCAGAGAACCCCTGACCAGGGAAAGTAAGGACCAACTTCCTGTTGAACTGCTGTTTTTGTTATGGTTTATGTATTTGCTCCTTGACATCTCTCCTCCCTCTCTTTCTCCTTCTCTCTCTCTTCCTCCATCTAGGAAGTATTTACGGGATGTTGATCGCCAGGTTTTGGCCAAGAGAGCATTTTTCCTAAATGTAAAAGTCCTGGAGGACAATCTGAACAGTCTCACAGGGGTAAGGAAGCACAACTCACTGTACATACACACTGAGAGCTGAGAGCCACTCAGAGTTTTAGACGTCTGGCATGCACCCACTTCATGTTTTGACAGGTTCTGTTCTCTTTCAGGTGTCTGAGCAGCTTCCCAAAGCGCCTGCGCCCTCCATGGGGGAGATGACCACAACAGACGCATCCAACAGGCCCGATTCAGAGGACAGCAAACATGCGCTTCCTAAGAAGCCTGAGCTCACAGAGGGAGCGTGTGCAACTGACTCAGGGCCCAGGGAAGCCTCACAGGCTCAACTCACCCAGACCCCACCATCTACAGATAAAGGAAGTAAAGTTCTAGAGAGCTACCCTGGGAAGGTGGAGGCTGCTGGGAGCGAGGGGCACAGAACAGGGCCAGAGGAACCCATGGAGCTGGACACTAGCCACTGGAGGAGGCCCTCTACGACCACAGATTCTCAGGGCAACCAAACAGAAACTGAGACCTCCCTGAGTGTTGGGGAGCCCCAGCAGAAAGTGACTGACAGTTGCCGGACACCAGAGCTGTCTCTGGAAGAGCTAAGTATTAGTTCCAGGCAGCAGCAACTCCAAGCCTCAGCAACCAAGGTAGCTGTGGCAACCAGTGGGACTGATCAGGGGTTACTACGAAGGCCCAACAGAAAAAGAAAGCTTCTAGAGGATGTGGAGTCTGGAAAAACCCTTCTGCTTGATGCATACAGAGTGTGGCAGCAAGGCCAGAAAGTCATGACCTATGACCTGGGCCGCATTGAGAAGATCATGTCAGAGACGTATATGCTCATAAAACAGGTAAACCTCTTCACAATGTACCAAGCAAGATGTCTCTGCTGTGTACACACAGGCTCTGTTTGAATTTTTCATATTCTGCAAAGTCATACATGCTTTATATGAGCCCTCCCAAAATAAATTAGGCTTGGGAAACCCCTCGTCTAACTGAATTAGTAACAAAAACACCCACTGTAGAATAGGGACTTTCCCCTTTTTCTGTTTTCAAACAACGACAAATCCGGCTCATAAAGTGCGGTGTGCTTACCCAAATTCAACCCCTGTGACTTTGGTCTTGTTGCTGTTATTCTTCCTGAAACAGGTTGCTGATTCTAAATGTAGCCCTGTTGGGTATTTTTAAGAAGAAATTTGGATTTTTTTTTTTTAACATTACGTCAAGAGGATGAGGGGAACTGCTGTAGCTCACTCTTTGCAGCTAGTTTTTTAATTTGTTAAAATGCTGCATCTCATCACTGCATTCCTGCAATTTTAAAAGTGGCTAAAAGTGGCTCAGAGGTTGCATTTTTCAGGCGAGTGCTAAATCTAGTGTCCAAGTCAGCCAGCATACAAATCCTATTGAATGGTGAAACACTAATGTAATGGCTGTGGAACTGATGCCAAAAAAAATGAAAATTCACCGTGGCATAGTGCTGTCACTGAAGTAAAAGTCCAACTGAATCCTATTAAGATTATTGAAAAATTTCAGGACTTTGGTCTGTTAAGTGTGTATATTTTGAGAATATGTAGTAATTTATGACTACTCATATTTCATATTAGAAGCTGGTAAGGTCCTGCTATCATATTATGTTAAATTCTTCAATGATTTTTAAGTTTCTCTTCTAAGGATGTGTAAAAGTAGAAAGATGTGTCTCTCTTTCTCCACAGCAAAAGTGTTTGAGAGTTAGTCTAACTTAGTGCTTTCTCAGGCTTTAATGGTGTCATCGCAGAGCAGCCCACATCAGCTTATATAGCCATATTGAGCTGCAGATCAATGTTGGCACCAAAAGAAGTTGCCATGTCATTGGCTGTGTAATGCCAGAGAGCAGTAGCTGGAGTGGGAGGGCAGTAGAGGAGGAGAAAGAAGAAATCTGAGGCGATAAGCCAACTTCAGCAGCTTTTGTTCTTTTTTTAGGCACTAGGTTACAGCTAAGATTTTTTGCCTGTGTTCTTTAAGAGATGGCAAAGAGAGGGTTTTCTCAGACACACCCATAAGAGAGAGTAGCCAGAACCAGCAGTGACATGTTTCCTGTCACCAAATGAGTTATGTAATTAATATGTTTGGACGTTTTCCAGAAGCATCTTCTGATTGTGCACCTACTTGCACAAACTGCAGATGCTTTGTGGTTTTATGGTCTGCTGCATTGCACGGCTGCACATCGTCGTACATTAAACCTCTACCTTTTTCATTCGGCTTTATATTTTGTCAGTACGTCTGCATATTTCAGTCATTTATTTTGGCTCTCCTAAGGCGGTAAAAGTCAAAGACCCGCTAAATTGTGTGTTCTAAACAGAAGGAGCATTTCATATCATCAAAATATTTTCAACTTGACAAGTAATGCATAAAGGCTGCTCAGTTTTACCCGTAAAGAGGCTCAGCTATGCATTATCATGCTAGCAGCCCTTTCACATTTCACAGCCCTGAGCATCGCCTCAGAATGTGTTCAAATGACAGCTCTCGAACGCTATCAAACACTGTCTGGTAATGACAGTGTAGCTTTTCCTCCATCTCTGAAAAGCCATGTTGGTCCTCCAAACCCTCCCCAAGGCTTTTCCATCTGAGGCCTGATACAGCCAGCACCACTTATTCTCATGATAGAGAAAATCAAATGACGTTAAAAGGTTATTTAAGTCCAAAATACAAAGATACAATTGAATATGCAGTGTCACATTGAGTAAATTGTTTCATTGTAGAGAAATGTCAAATAGTAATCGTGATGTGATACTCTTATGGCTGCATATCGGTACTCGATATCTTTTAAGGGATCGACGGAAATAACCCAATACAAAGTAGTATTGAAACTTCTCCAGTCAAATGATACCCGCATTTGATCCTTTTTGTACCCAGATCTAGAAGAAAATGAACATTTATATGGTTTTGCTGACAGCTATTGGTATCAGTATCATTTTTAGGGTACTGGTATTTGTACTGGTATTATTTTTATAATTATTTAAATACTTTATAATATAATTTTTTAAATGATACCCAGCCTTAGATACTGTGATACTCATCACTGACAGGTGTTTATGGTTTGACAAGGAAGGTTTGCAGCCAAGCTAGACGTGTTAGACAATTGAAAGTGGAGGGCTGTCCTCTGTGATACACCGGAGCTTGACTCAGTCCATTTTAAAAGTTGACACAATTTGAAAACTAGAATGAGGCTGCTATAAAAATCCCTCCCTCTGGGGGTCTCTGAACCACTGCGTACAACAGGCTGCTGGAGGGAACATAACAGCTGTGTGAACAAGATTACCGCTAAGTGTACGATGTTGTGCTGTAGCTAAGCTTGCCAACTCCCACACACCACACACACACCACACATCCACTAGCAGTTCTGGGCCTTAATGTGAGCCTCTCTTTACTGGCGCCATGATCAGTCAGCCATTTAGAGGATCTCGCAAGAAACCCTACTGGCTCTGATACAGAATCCGAAATTCTAATAATTTGTTTATTTTTTTTGTTTGTGCTATGTGCACACCTGGAGCACTCAAACTGTGCAAATGAATATTACAGACCTCAGAAATACTGTATATGTAAAATACTGAGCATCTATTTGCATTCAAGGATGAATTTACAGTAGTGCAAGTTGTAATAAATAGAAGAGAAAGAGAAAGTTACAACACTGTGGAATATGAACTGCAGCATGTGTAGATACAACGCGTTGCTCTGCCCTAATGTCCTTGTTCTCCTTGTTCTCTTGCTCAGGTTGATGAGGATGTAGCTCTGGACCAAGCTGTGAAGTTCTGCCAGATACAGTTGGCCACTTCTGCCCAAAGACAGGTAAAACAACTCTGCATGCTCATCTGCCATCTGACTGCTGCCTCTACAATTCTCCTCCCCTGTGTAGTCAAGCTCATAGTGAATTCATACAGACAGCTAAATGCACATCATGTCTATTCCAGTGTTGCTCACGTTCATGCCAAAAACTTCTTATCTACCCTGAACTGACTGCAGTGGTTTTGGATAGTAATGCTTCCATAATTTAAGGCTTTACTCAAAGGATGTTAATCACAGAGCAACCCTATTTTTTCCACTAAACAAATATGCAGAAAATATAGACATGTATTCAGTCATGAAATTAGCATACCAACATTATGTTTTTGATTGCCGTAGGTAAAGGTTTAACCAGACAATTTCTGATCATCTGCAACCATCTCAGCACTAAATTGACCCCCTCAGGATTAAAGTCTGGTCTCTTACATGGCAATTTACTAGCCAAGCTAAAATTATCCATCTTAAAGGTCCTGATGTAGTACACCCCACCCATCTGCCAATCCAAGTAGGTTAAATGCAACTTTATTTGTCAGATATTAAGCTCAAAATATCCTTAAACAACAGATATTCTGTTGTTGTATATGTGGAGAATTATCATACAGCATCTGTAGTCAAATATGCTAAACTATTGAGTAACTTGGTAATTCCCAGACTTATTCAAGTCTATCCTGCTCCAGCCTGCCAGCACTAAATATAGCTCAGAGTGTGGTGTGAACGCTTCATGTCGTCCCTTCAGCCTCACTTAGCAGTTGCCAAACTTGTCACCGGTTTCATTTGAGCGTCGGTATGCGTGTTGCTTATTTGCACATGCATGCTGTAAATGTGTGTGTGATTTTAACAGGAAATTACAGATACCGAATTCATTAAACAAGTATGTATAGTTGCATGAATAAAAAACTAAATGTTCTAAACTAAATGTTCATTTATAGTTTATTGAAGGAGCTAGTGCTCAACCAGCGATCACCACAGAGATCAGCAGCTTTGTCTTTACTACTCATATTCCTCATCCAATCATTAGTCGCTCTGCCTCATCCTGTGCCTGTGACTCCCCTTTCCTCTCATCCCTCCTCCTGCCCACACAGTCATCAAGGGTCTCTCTGCCCACATCCTGTTGTCACGGTGATATTCTCCGAACCTCAGGCTCATGAAAAGTAGCTGTGGGCAAAATGAATCTGTTTTTCTAGTTCAGTCATCATATCATGTTATTCTAATGCACGAGTCTTTTGTTATCTTTGTTCGTTTTGTGCGTTTATTCGTTTGTCTAATTTTCACACATAAACACACGGCATAGAGATGAAGCACAAGAATGCATTTATACAGAGCTACAAGCCACTTTTCTCAAATGTGTGAAATCCTGGATTGAAACATGGAAGGAACTGGAACATTATTTTACTGAGCCAGCTATGTGGGCACTGTTGCTCATTTTCCAATCCCTGTGTACTTATATGTACATAGGTAAATATTTAAATGCACTTTCTAACTGTACTGTGATTTTACCCGCTGGTTTTTAAATTGGTGTATGATATATTAAATTGCATTTAATTTACATGCAATTATAATTTACCTTAAAATTAAATAAGCTTCAAGCAGATTTTCTTATGCTTCAGGAACTCCATACCAAAACAGATTCAAGAAGAAACTGCTTTACTGTTGACAAAACAATCCAAACAAATAATCTGCAGTGAAATTAAATTTTTTAAAAAAGTCTTGAGGGTGAAAATTGTCCACAAAAAGAAATTAAAATCAAATAAGCTGCAGTTGCAGAATGGCAACTTCAAACTCCTCAAAATAAAAACCTATTTAGATTTGAATAATTAAGATCATTTGTTTAATTTGTTTCTTAATTGGTGGCTAATAGATTTTTAAACATCACATATTTGGAGCTGACTAGTGTATATATTCACAGGGTATACACGGCATAATTGCTGACTCGTGAGATATTATGATAATTAGCTTGCATGCGGTGACTCTGTGTGTTCCCGTAAGCTCATGATACTAATAAGATAGTGTACTACTGCACACAGGCTTGTTCTGCAGTCTAACCTAACAGCTGGTCATGTGTAATTATTGTGCCACTTGCTCATGTCGTGGTTTGCGTTTGGTTGCACTCGTATGTAGTGTGAGTCAGAAATGTGAGTGGGCACCTCGGAGTTCTCAGCTCAGAGATATGAGAAATTCTTGCCTGTTTCTTATAGACTCGCATTCTTTCAAGCCCCCACAAGTGCAGTGTGAGATCTGCCCCTTTAGTGCTCAGCCGGAAAATCGGTTGTGTTGAGCTCTGGGTGTTGTTTCTTCCCTCAGTTTTATGCCTTATCAGGAAAGCATGTCACGGTTGGATGACATTTTCTCCTTATTGCTGTCACGTAATCAATGTCTGATATATGTAAATAATTTTCCTGGTTTTTGCTTCTCTCCTTGGGTAGATGGTGTAGCTTTTCAATGAGACTTTATGTTATCACTCCAGTGCCACTCCTTGTTTATCAGCAGGCTTTGAAGAATATTGAGGCTTCACTTATCAAAGAATATGGACATCTGCTTCATAAAGGAGCTCCAGTGACTGTCGGTCCCATTTGGGCAGGCAATTAAATTAAAATGTTTGGTTTGCCGGCCTTTCAATTGTGTTGGAAAGATGACCAAACCTGTACGCAACATCTAATCTGATTTAAAGCCCAATCTCGATAATTGCAAAGAACCATCTTTCAGTTCAGACTGTCAGACCTCAGTTTGGCTGCCAGCAGCCCACTTGCATCCCACACCGAACACCCGAGGAATCTGCGGGCTGGCTGCATGTTGTGTGCTGCAATTTTTTTCTCAGGTACTGTGTTTCTCTAATGCGCACGGTTCAGCTGACTCGTTGGTGTCATTGTTGGCGATGTTTAATTCATGAGATATGAATCATCAGAGCTAGCCTCGGAGCTGGTGCGTGCTTGAGGCTGCTCTGTTGCTCTGTGTTGGGCTGAAGGATCTGTTGCTGTCTAAGGTTTTGGAAGGCTACTCTGTTTGTTTGATTTGCCTGCACTCTGCAGTGTGAATCCCGTAGGGAGCTTGATCATACACAGCTCTGATTCAGAGCACAATTTGACTTCGACTCCCAGCAGAGAGCCTGAGAAAATAGTATGAGAGCTCTGTCATAGCCAAATTATCTTGTGCTAACATAATGTATCTGTCAGAGCCCTCTTGTTATGACAGTAGAGGCTCTCAATATTTCCTCAAGGCTTTGAAAGCTTAAAAAAGAAAAAATTACATTTAATAATCAAATGTGCCTCTGACATAGAAGCGCTCTGTGTGGCAAATATGAAGCCAAATCTACTTTTTTTGTGTATATAATGAATGCAGTACAATTCTGTGCAGACTTTCACCGGATATTAAATTCATTATTTCTTTGTACATATAACTGAAGAAGTGCACATACAGGCTTAGAAAGGCTGTTTTTCTTCCAACTTTCCATCCATTTTAAAATGAAAACTAGAGAAGGTGTATTCATTTCTTTTAACTGCTCCTCTGTGTTGCCATGACAGCGGCTGTGGGAGCAGGGCGGCTGTTGTAACAGGTTGTTTGTGCAGCTCTTGTGTTTGTAAGTGGTCCTCTAAAGGACAACCAGGAAAGTGGCACAGAGGGATGGAGTGTGGTGTAGAGCTGTGCTCCTCGCCCGGCACTCAACACAGAGTCCAGCACACAAGTAAGTCTCTAAACCTGAGGGGACGCCATCGCAACTCTGTAAAGGATATTACTTCTTATGTGGAAGAGCCGAGACTAAGAATGCAGATGTGTGTTGTTTTTAAAAGTGCAGCGGTATCGTCCGAGGCTCGTTCTGTTTGTTCAGCACAGAGTTTTCTCTCCAGGGAAGAGGAGGTACGGGGTCTCAGCAGTCCTCTTGAGCAAAGGAGTGTTAGCGCTGCAGATGGATCTCCAAGGTCAGTGACCCTTCCTCACCACTTCTGCTCTCCCTTTGTCTCCTACAGTCTGCCGGTGATGCTCCGACCACACCTAAGTACACCAAGGATCACCGAGACATCTTCTTCCCCGCCTCCCTGCCAACTCCGGTCTTGCTCAGCCACACCGCCTGCCACCCACTGTCCACCCAGGACAGCCAAGCCAAAGTGGTGTACGAGCCCCTGAGCAAGTTGTCCAGACCTCAAACCTCAAGCTTCCACGATCAGCCACAGCACAGAAGAGCAGCTAACCACCCTGCTGCAGTTATGCCCTTCCTACCACACACAGGTACAGTGGCCTCCACCCAAACACATCTGACCACTAGATGGCTGTTTAGTGTTTTCCACAATTTAACGAACTTACATGTAAATAACAGTTATTGCACGCTCTGATACTGGAAAGATTTTAGAAGTAAGATGTTCTGTTTGTTGAAATCGAGTTGTAAAAACTTTAGTCCACTTGACCAGCAGGGGTCGCCTGTGGGCTTCCACAGATGTGTTACATAACAGCAGACACTGGCCTGGTTATATTTTTGCCTTTTGGGTTTTGTCAGTCCCCCAAACAAGAGTTTTAGGAATCAGTGTCCTCCAGAATGTGACTTTATTTTCTGCCTGCATGAGCTTCTGGAGGGGTTTGGCATAATTATTGCTGATCCTCATAATGAATATTCCAGTGGATAAATTAGCTGTTTATCCCATGTTGCAAATTGAAAGCTGAAATTCCTCCAGTGTTTTCACCCTGATATTCTAGCTGGCCTGAAACATTTACACAGCGGGGGATAAAATACCAACTCTACTCATGAGCTTGAATCTATTTGCAATGCTTAATATTTTAACCCTTTTAACAGTTTTCTTACTACATTTCTTGTTATTTGAGTTTATCACTCCTAGAATGTTTCTGTAATCACATCATCATATTTCTGTTTGAGGCCGTTAGAGGGCAGTAAACAGCATCTGGAGACTGTAGCCCCTTTCATTTCAGGCAGAAATATTGGCAGAAATGGAATAAAATATTCATAAGTATGTTTTCATTAGTGTATAATCCCATGAAAATAAGAATTGTCATGTTTTCGTCCCCTTAGAATGAACCCTTTATATCTACATAGGGAGCGGGTCCTCCTCCACAGAGCCCACCACTAAATCTTACACACTGGTTCTTTAAAAGCGGCTACTGAGTAAGGCCATCCTATTCTTTTTGAATCAGCTTTCAGATGAGCATTGAGTAACTGGAACTGTTAGATTTGGCTCTCACACAGACAGCTCAACTGTTATATCAGGTCATCGTCATTTTACTGTTATCTCTGGAAAGCTCAGTTTTACATCTGATATCTGCACAGTTGTTGCTTTTGAGATCTATGACCCCAAGGAAGATTATAGAGATATTAGCATGAAAAGAAAAGCCATTTATGATAAGTGGTGCGACACAATGCAGTACTAAAATGGTCAAATGAAGGGTACACACACACATTTAAGAGTTAATATGAAGCATATATATATTAACAGTTTTTCATGGTTCCCATCCACTCACAGTAAATAATATAAAAGTATATTTGTTGTTGTTGTATACTGTTTGTCCCTGTATTTAAAGACCTATCCATCAATTTGCGAATGACCACAGGTAACAAACTTGTGTCTGGAATTCTGGTCATGGATTGGACTTTTTTTTTTCAACTCTTAATTAATTATGTCTTTGACAAAATCAGTTCATATTCAGCTCCCTGCAAACATCATTCAAAATACAAAAGTAATTATGATTCTTATTATTAGAATATAACAAGTAATTCTTTAGTTTCACACATTTGGTCCTTGGTTTAATTTTATTGTGACATATTGAGCAAAATCTATATTAATGAGTTTGTGAGTGAAAAATCCCCCCAAAACAAAAGCACAAGCCTGTAATTAATTGGCTGTCAGGCCGGGCTCTCTGAAACACAGCAGTGCTCATTTTGTTTTTGCCTTAATTTGAAAGCAACAATGCTGCCTCACAGCAGACCTGAGGAAGCTTTATTTCACTCCATCCTATCGCCTTTTACATCAACACAGCAGCGAGTTAAGCAGGACTCATTAAAGGTCATGTGACGAGCTAAAACCTGTCGGCCTTGTCATCAACAAACCAGAAAAGAAATTGCAAGCATTTTTTCATCTGTAGGCACTGATTACATCTATGAATTGACTTCAGTAAAAGATGATATTGACTCTTCATTTGGATATATTAAGACATCTTCAACTTATTAAAACTTGGATGACCTTTAAAAGCTGTGCAGCAGCTACATGCAAAAGCATGTTTGCATACACATACATTTGCATGCACACACACACACACACACACACACACACACACACACACACACACACACAGGTTTGCATCAGGCAGCACTGCACCAATGTGTATTATGTAATGGTTTCCTAGGAAACATTACAGGAGAAGCCTGAAAGATTAGATCATTTTTGTTTTCATTTCAGTCTGTCTGAGTTGCGGGGGAAATGTTTTGTTAGTTCACATGCAATCATTACAAATAATCATCTAATGAAAGGATCTTATAAGGTCCCATCCAATGGAAAATTGTAAGTCAACTTTCCAGTTAATTGTCCAACAATACAACACAGAATGTGTTTTATTGTATTTGTAACATCAAAATACTCTCATTTTTACTCTGTCAATAGTTATTTATGTCACAGTGCATTAGTTGACTCCAGTGAGTAAAGTGATCAGGTAATTCTTGTTTTTTAGTGGGCCTGACATTAAAGAAGTCAGATGTGTTAATACTGCTTAGTTGGGCCAACAATACTGGGAATCAAACTCAGATTTCTTGTTATTTCTGGTGTTTTTCTGCCTCCGTGGTGACAGTCATGGCCGAAGGCATTATGTTCTTGGGTGTTCTGTCCATCCGTCCCATTCTCATGAACATGATATCTCAGGAACGCCTTGAGGGGATTTCTCCAAATTTGGCACAAACATCCACTTGGAGTCAAGGACGACCTGATTAGATTTTGGTGGTCAAAGGTCAAACTTGAAACCTTTTTATTAAATTCCTTCAAAGTCTTCACTACAAATATTATGAGTCTGGACAGACATGAATGTAAACTACAACTTGACTGGGTGGCGGAGGCGGTATTTGGTATTTAGTTCATTAAGTAATAATACAAAGAGGTAACATTGAACTACCAATTTGGTCATTTTATTTCATTTAAAAGCTAAAGAAGACTAAATTGTCATTTTGAAAAGATGTAATTGCTACAGTTGTCTTTGATGGCAAGGAATCTGATCATATTGTTCATTCAGGTATTTGTAAAGAATTACAAACAATGCCAAATATTAAGAGGGTCAGTCGGTTGTGTGGTGTAACATGTATTTTGTTGGTGTGTTGTTTTTACCCACAGAGGAGCGGGAAGAGCCCTCAGAGGGACTTTTGTATCGACAGCAGGAGTCACACCTTTGTCAGCAGATGAAACTCGCCACAGTATCCCAAGGCCAAGAATCCACAGCAGGCTGGTTCCAGGAGGAAACTGCCACATGTAGCACCGCACAACCTTGCTCAGGTCAGAACCTGTGAATCAGAGGTGTGACAGGAAAAGGTCACAGATTCAAGTAATGATATTCCAGCAGAACTTTTGTTTAAATATTTAGTAACAGGTTCTTATTTTTCTCTCTCAGACCAGCAGCAGTATGCCAGCAATGAGCAGTCAAAGCTTCCAGACCCCAGCCGAATCCGCTCCCGTGTCCCCGCCAACATGCCAAAGCTTTTCATCCCTTCCACCGTTACTAAGTTCCCACCAGAAATCACAGTAACACCTCCAACACCCACACTCCTCTCCCCCAAAGGCAGCATCTCAGAGGAAACCAAACAAAGACTGAAGGTATGAATTTACCTCTCAGCAGGAACCCATGTGGTTCTGTGAATACAGCACATAACTGTAGTCTAGTCAAACACTCAACAGTGACCCCTTCTGTCTGCTCCTGTACAGAACGTCATCCTGTCGTCTCAGTCTGCAGCCACAGTCAAAAAGGACACTCTGAGCCAGCCGGCCCTCGAGGTCCAGGAGACGTCCAGCCAGGAGTCGTCTCTGGAGAGCGAGTCGGACGAGGAGGACGATTACATGGACATCTGAGCCTCTGAAGGCCTTGTGTGCACGCTGAAACTGAACAAGACCAGATCTTTTGTTATAACTTGGCTTGACTCTGCCAAATCCTGTACCCCTGTCTTAAAAAAAAGGAATGGTCCATGTTACTGCAGCTGTCTTCGTTGATGCTATTGTTTCCTTTTGTGCAGTGCATTACAAATTGTCTTTTTTTTTTTTTTTTTTTTTAAAGCACTCCCAAACTGAAAAAAATGCAGTATTCTCATCAGCTGTCATGTCACTGTGTTGCTCTGGTTGTCAGCAGTGATGGGTGTATATGACAGACGATGGCTTTGATGTCACAACGTGTCTGTAATGTGCCATTTATGCATATCACACATCAGCTTATGGTGCTCTCTTGCACCAAACTGTACACTGGATCTGGCAAGAAAGGCTTGTAGCCTTTAAAGCCAACCAGTCTTGTGTTTATGCATCTTTTTTTAATGTTCTGTGCTAATTGTATCAACAAGATGCAGCTTAATCCTTGTTTTGAGAACTTGCTAATCTGAGGTGCTTCAGTCTGATGCTCATCAGCATGTACCTGCTGTCCTCCACTTTGACCATGAACTTTTGCATGAGAATTTCATCTCCAGTACACGTGCATAGGTACAAGATATATTTTAATGAACACAAAGGTGAAATAAGGACAATCGGCTGCATCCGAGGCTGTGGAGATAACAGCCTCATAACCTGTAGCAGATTGGAAATGTTTACACTTAATATTTGGGATGTTATTCAGTTAGCACTTTGTGCTATTTTTGTACTCAATGTATTTCTTGTAAAAAAAAAAATTTGTTCTATATATTTTTTCTTTTGTGTGCATTTGTAGCTATGAGGAACAGTTCTTACAGGAAAACGCCCTGTCACCAGCACTGATCTGAATGATGTGGAAAGGGGTTTTGGTTATTAGAAATTAGATTTTGTACATATCATAATCCAAATATCTTTCCGATATGTTTGGCTTTAATGGTTTGAGTATTAAGCTGGAGAGGTGTGTGCATGTGTGAGAGTGTAAAGGAGAGGGTCACTTCAATTCCAAGCAACTCAGGAAACGATAGACGATCCCCAGACGCGATCTTTCCTGAATTCAAATGGAATTGAAATGCACACAGAGGAAATCTTTCTAATATAGATGCCTTTCCATCAGAACCACTTTGGTAAATTTGTCACAATTCTAGCTTAACTCAGAGGAAGACAACAGAATGTTTTTTTACAGATTGTTTTCTATAAACAGAAAGATATTTACTGATTATGTTTCTTGAAAGCTGTCTGAAAATAATTTTTAAAAAGGAAACAGATGAATAATTGTAAATTATCACCCTTGATTAAAAAAAAAAACGGTTTTGTATTTTATTTCATTAAGTTTGTTTATTTTTTTGGTGTAAGATAGTTTTTTATTGTTCTACTGAGCTTCTGGGAATGTACCGAGGCTGAGAGGTGAGCAGGTTGAAGGCTTTTGCTCGACCCGGCCTCCCCCTGGCTCAGGCTGCTGGAGGGGAACTGTTCTCTATATGTGAACTAAATGCATTATAGATGTTAAACCAAAAATATAATTGAGAAACACATACAGTATCTGTTCTGTGTTTTACTTAAAATATCCAAATGTGCATAAAACTTCCCCCCACAGGGGTCTTTGCATCAGATAAGATGGTGGTTTTGTTTGTACTCTGTGTGAGCTCCTCCTGGGATTTCTGTGGAAAATGTGATGGTATCTGAGGGGCTGGTTTGGTAACACCATCTGTAACTGCTAATATTTTAGTAAATTATAAGTTCTATGGAAATACAATGCATGCTTATGCATGAAATCAAACTTCACAACAATTGTCTGTAGATATCAAACACAAGCAACATTACAAGCATCCAACAACATGTTTAAGTTTTACTGTATACTCAGTTTGCCAACATCTGATTGCTTCTAGTGTTTCATGTTTTCTGGTTTTTACCACTTATTATATACATGATCACTTCCCTGTATGAATACAGTAATAATCATCATTCTTCATTAATTTAACTCATAATCATCCATGTTAGACAATATGACCAGTTGCTACATTTCATTCATAGGAATGTACAGTTGTTAAATATATGTTTTAGGAAAGTAGATCTAATGAATTAAGCAGACACCAACTATTTTTCTAAGGTACCGTTAATGCATTAAAAACATAAAGCATCACCTAATGACAATGACGGTTGAAGAGTTACTGCCAGTTTGACCCCCAATTTATTCCCAAGACAAAAACTAATAGTAACAGAAAAATTATACCTTTATCCACACAACTTGATGAAGTTTATTATGTCTGGGCATATTATGGACCAGGAAAAATAAATGTTTTCTCTACAAAGAAGTTTTTTTCCTCTCATAATTTGCCAGCAGCATTTCCTTTTCATTTCATTGCTTTAAGTGTGACAATACTCGTGTATCAACAAAATCAATATATATTTTAAATGAATTTAATTTTCAGTTTAAACAAGTCTCAATGAAAAGATGGAAAATCTCTTTTTCAAAAGACACCTGGTGAAGAGTGCAGCATAAAAACGTTACATACTACAACAGGCTAGAACAATTGTCACACACTATAAAAGACAGTATCCAGATGCATAAAAACTTCACCTTTCTTAGTTGTAAATTTACAGGGGTAAAATTTCGGCTAATGAATAAGATTGGCTGGAACATTCACTTGTCTAGTGTTTTATATTATTTTTTAAGAAATGAATATACACGTACATTTTCAACAAGTGGGACATCCATGTGCTTCAAGTGTTCTGCATAGAAGAAGGTGATAGTTACTCAGTAAAACACACTACAGTAGTTTCTGTCACCACAGTCATGGCCACACACGGGCACAAAACATGTGAACACTGACAATCAAGTTTATGTTCAGTGTTTGTGTGTGTGGCCTATAAGACTCATTCTCACCAGTAACACGCCACTCACTAAATGGTTAATATTTAATTCTAACTTCTTATTGGCTGCAAATAAAACAAACAAAAAATAAACTATTTCCTGTCATGGTTGAAGAATGATAAAATCCCACTGGCTCACTTAATAAACAACCCAAAAACATTTGATTACAGGGCGGACACTTGTGTAATCAACCTCTCTTTTCAATAACTGTGAAATCTAGAGTAAACATGAGGAAAAGCATATTACTCTGGTCACCATGCTTCCTCAGGAACAGTGGAGTTTCTAACTCCTGTAGTCAGCAGACCACCCCGCTGACCACATTGACTTTGTGGTCAAAGAGCTTGTACACGCTGGTGTGAAGTCTCCGACACGAGGGAAGTCATTAGTCTTCATTAGCAACTTCCAGGAGTTTCTTATGAAGTGCTGTGAAGTTGTCATTTGCCCCTTTGCCAGGCAAGCTAGATTTGAGGTTTGTTTTCTTATGTGGTGGACCAAATGTGAGCTCACCCGGCCCCTAGTTGGTGCATGTGACATCATGGTCACTACTGATTTAGGATAGTGACATTTCATTTAAACTCTCCTTTTTCAAATATTTTTACCACAATATAGAAGTTTGTTTTTCATAAGTGCTGCAAATGCTAAAGAAAATTGAAAAATTGGCCTATAACTGATAAAATCTTACTCATGTGTTATGTCTTCCTCTTGAGAAAAATGCAATATACACTATGCCTGAGTGATGTATGCAGACCTTTATATTCAAATTCTCGACTGTGCCATCAATTAGACTTGGTGTTTTGAATCTTTTCTAATCACGTCACAAAGCATATGAAATAAACTTCATGATGACAAACCTGTTGTCAGGTAAAGGCATTTCTCCTTCCATGTAAAAAAAGATTGTTCAGTCTCCTGTGACATCATGTTGTTTCCAGCCACAAGGCTGCTATCTCTACAAACCCCTAAAAGTGGCCAATTAAGCATCAAAAGGGCATGCTGCATGGCTAATGTGAGCGAAAGGTGTGAGATTTCTCGTCAGTCCACTCCAGGGGCTCTTTATTGGGCTGCTAGAGAGCCGTCTGATCCTCAGGCCTTGGCTGTATATTGGCAGCTGTTAACTGTTGAGCACAAGGGGGATCTGTGCAGTTAAAGCAAATGGCCAAAGACTGACACCTGGGAGGTGGAACATCACTGGTGAAGGTGATCTGTGAGGAGACGCAGTCGCTCTGGGCATTAGATGTAGGGATTCAATGTGAACAGCAGGTATCAGCTGTAGGACAGAACTGAGGATATCTCTGCTCAGTCCTGTTCTACGATTGGATTGCTGCCATCATTTACTCTTGGAAAACATCTGTCAGTGGGTGTATGTTTGTATAAATAAGGCCTTAAACAGAATCCACCATGTTTTTGTTTTGCAGTCCCTATCAGTCTTCTCCAGGTGACCACCCTGATGTGTCATCCAGTCCAAATCGCCCCCAGGCTGCCAGAGCTCCCTGTCATTGGCTTTTGTCCCCAGGCCATGTACTGAGGCCTTACCAGTCACACCTGTCACCTCCAGACCTCATAATGGGATTGACACTGCCGCTGCTGAAATATACACCTCAGCTCTGACATAGACACACTCACTGCTATCAGAGCTAGACGAGGGGTCCGCCAAGGATTTATCATGAAAATCTCTTGATTTCTTTCTTATTCTTATCTTTCTTATTCCTAAACACTCAAAAGATCTGTGTGACCTCTTTGCTCCTGAAGCAGTTTCAGGGGATTCCCATGCAGGCCCCCGAGGAGCTGGCTAAATGCTAAGTGAGGAGAGCCACACTGAACCTGTGATTAATAACTCCTTGACAACACTTGGTTTCACATAAGGGGGATAAAAACACATTGCACTTCCTCAAGGCCAATGTTGTGCCACAGAGGGGGCGAGGGAGTGCTTGGAGAGCCCTGCATCAGGGCATTTAACATAAAATAGTTGTAAAATAATTGTACAGAGTTCTCTGCATCTTTAAGTGCATCATTACAAGCTGAATTACTATCCTTTTTATTCTGCATCGACTCAGCGTAGGACACTGAAACAAGCCGGTCAATATTTTCACAGGGAAGACCTTCTAGCAGTAAACATCTCTTATGTGCCCTTAATTGCCGATTCCACAGAGTGCTATGCTGTCCCATAAACCGTGGGACCTTCTCTAGGCTGCACACACTGGTTTTAAAATTCTACCTCATATATTATATGTGGTTCTGGTAGCTGGGATGTTATCCATGCAGTCACAAAAGCAGCTTGGAGCTCCTTTGTGGACGGATGTTGAGCTGGGCTTACAGAAGGCATTGTATGCACCACACAGACATGAGAATACAATGAGAAATGTAAGTGGAAGTGGTGTGCCTATGCTAGAAAAGAGGTTGAATGAGACGTGAAAATCACCTCAATTCAAATTTTGATGCTAGTGGAAACAAGAAGGGGAACTGTGCTTACACTATGCTAATGCCCGCAGTGTTTAGCATTTGTTTTGCCTTTGGTAACATGGTATGATACAGGCGGAGACAGGCCTATGAATGACACCCGTGGATTTGCCTGGATGTGGATGGTGGGAGGACGGCCGGGTTGTTGTGGCAGGCCTTTATTCTCCGTCCCTCCTGTCCCATTCAAGGCTGACTTGGGCTTGTGGTGCTAACTGGCTGTTAATTGCTAGCCTATACACAGGCATCCTCCACATGCAGAAACTGTCCCCTTCAAGGGAAACTTGCCTAATGAGATTATCTATCAGAGCATGGGCCTGTCTAGACACCCCAATACACAACCCCCTGCTGCTGCTGGCAGTCCTGCAGGCATCAGAGGATGCCCCCCAGGTAAAAGTTACCTGCAGAAAGAGAGTGCATGTTATCATCACACCATTATGGGTTTACACAGAGTTTCCCACCCACTGTGTCATTTCTCTGATGGAGAAAGCTGAGAATGTAGAAAAGTGTAGAGATCATATTTTTGACATTAGAACATTTGAAATGTTTTATTTCATGCAATTTAAAATCAATACTGTATATGTGCAATGATAAGTGTGGGAATATTGATTCTACTTTATGAAAACCCTAGAAAATACTGCTATTTTTGAGAAAAGGAGCCCTCCATTGTAGACACAAAACACACTGGATTATCTCATTTAAAAGTACCTTTCACTGCTTTTCCATCAGTTTTGTTAAACTGATTTTAACTGGTCATTTAACACATTGCACAAACACACTAAATGGTATTTTTGTGTGTGTTTAAATCTGTGTGAATGATATTTACACAGGTTCTGGTGCCACTGCGAGCCCTGATCTGCAGCAGGGAAGTCTGTCCATATTTGTTTTAGAGTCTCTTAGCAGTTAATAAAGATGCATTTCCTCCATCCCCCTTCCTGTGGGGACGGTATCAAGGCTCTGTTAAGTCTCTTTGATTTCCAGCGCCCTCCAATCACAGTGGGACACTGACTCATCATTGTGCCACTTCAAAGCCTGGGAATGGCTCTCTTGACCCCACCCACTCCAGGGATCCCCTTAAAAGTCACGGTCACCCCGTCCAGCAAGTCTAAAGATCTCTGAAATATCTGGTGCAACAAGGCTGAATGACCCTCTGACTCCCTGAGCGACTGGATTTCTTTTTACTCAAGAGGAAGGAGAGCAAGGAGGGAGAGCAGAGCTGAAGAAACACTTTGGATATCACTGATACTTGGATTGCTTATTGGCCTTCTGTGCATGAATCTTGTTAAGCTCTTTCTGTGCTGCCACTGAATCTGAAGAATGCAGTCCATCAGAGGTAAGTGTTTTTTGACTCTCATTGGATTTACCCTGAGCATTTCTATCTACTATTTAAAATTTTGCACAGATTGGTCTATTAGTTGTTTTGTCTTTACTGCAGAATATATCATTTTCAGTTCAGCACAGGTATGATGAATCTTATTTTCTCCCAGACTTGAAGGCCAACTTTAGTGGCCCTCCTCCCTCCTCCATGGCTGCCGGCTCTGATGCCTATCTCCAGGGCAACATCAGGATGACTCTGGAGGACCCTGAGCTCTGGAAGACCTTTCATGAAATTGGAACAGAGATGATCATCACTAAACCGGGCAGGTAAGACAACAGAAAAGTCATATTTAAAGCAAAACATAGGGAAACAAGTGTCTGTTCTTTGTGTTTGCTTGTGTTTCTCACACTGTCATATGTTCAACTTTGTGTTTTTCAGGAGAATGTTTCCACACTGTAAAGTGAATCTGTCCAGTCTTATTCCATGTGCCAAGTACATCTTACTGGTTGATATGGTCCCAGAGGATGGTTTCAGGTATAAGGTAAGACAGCAACAGTGATTTCTGAGTGTTATCTTGATCTTAGTGATTTTTAGCAAAGATATATTTCCTTTTACTTTCCAACAAAGTAGCCTTGACTTTCCTTTGGCTTTGGCCGTAGATCTCCTTCAGTGGTTACCAGAGACACCCCCTGTTTATCACCCCCCCTCCCCACCCCCCCATCCTTACATGGTACATCAAAGGGTGCTATCTCTTCCTGTTTTTCTATCCCCTGCTGGGAGCCCACTGTACTACCCCCTATCTCTGTGGGTGGTACCAGCCAGCCGTCACTCTCCACTCTGTCGTCCTGCTCTCACTGTGGGAAGGAGAAGATGAAGCCCCTTCTGTAAATCACCTCTCTGTATGACAGATTAGCCTTTAATGATGCCCTGACTATCTGTCTCCTTCCCACAGTGGAATAAAGAGAAATGGGAGGTGGCGGGAAAAGCAGAGCCTCAGCCTCCCTGCAGGACCTACCTCCACCCAGACTCTCCGGCCCCAGGGAGCCACTGGATGAAGCAGTCCGTCTCTTTCCTCAAGCTCAAGCTCACCAACAACACGCTCGACCAACACGGCCATGTGAGTAACAACACTTAGTGATGTTTGAATGAGAAGCTACTTTTTGAAGGATATTAGATAATTGACTAAAGAAACTGGTAACACTTAAAAAATTGATGCTTTAGCAGCAATAAACTGCATACTTGTGAAGGTTGCACTGTCAAAGACTACTTAAAAACAGAAATAAAAGTACTCAGCAATAACCCGTCTCTTTTTATCTGCAGATCATTTTGCACTCAATGCATCGCTACCACCCGCGCTTCCACATCGTCCAGGCAGATGACCTGTTCAGTGTCCGCTGGAGTGTTTTCCAGACCTTTACCTTCCCTGAGACTTCCTTCACAGCAGTCACCGCTTACCAGAACACCAAGGTCAGTTTCTGTCTCTGCAAACCAATGAAAACTGCAGGTAGGGCATCACACATTGCTGAGATTTTAACTGAATTTTTGTCCCCCTCCAGATAACAAAGCTGAAGATTGATCACAACCCATTTGCAAAAGGTTTCCGGGATGAAGGGACAACTAAAAAAAGGTGGGTATTGATGATTAGGATAAACAACAATTCCAGTTTGGCTGTTTAATTAGAGAAATGGAGGCTCATCTACAAATTTCTTTGCTACACCCCTGCAATAGATTGAACTGAAAGTAATATGTGTCATATTGTTTTAGGCGTGCAAACAAGAACCCAGCCTGCCTTGAGAAGCGAGCCAAGATCTCAGACATGCTGAACAGGGACTCTGAGGAGGACAGTCCACCAGGTACTGGCTGAAAAAAATCTCTTTGTCCTGATGAAAAAATTCCTGTCCTGGAATTTTAAGTTGATTTAATGATTTGTGTATTCGCAGATTTCTGCCGGTCATCCTACGAGGGTTATGACGGAGATGAAGGAGACTTGCCGAAAAGGAAGGAGGTTGACGCAGTCAAAGAGGAGCGTTACTCCCCCTGGGCTGCTGAGAGGGAGCACAGTGTGAGGACTGACTCACCTGCTGGGACAGACACCAGGGACATGTACAACGCAGAGCAGCTGGTTCCTGCTCCAGCATCCTACCAGCCTTACAGGTGAATACTGGCAAAATTATATAACATGTAAAAACACCATCTTGTCATGATAAACAGAAACTGAACAGAACTGATCATCTTTATTTTACTCTTCAGGTTCCATGAGTATGGAAAGTCGCCCTCTCCCTCCTCCAGCATCGGCAGCAGCAACAGTGGATCAGGACGCAGCAGCTTTGAGTCCAGGGTCCCTGACGTCGCCACTGTCCCTGATCATGACTCATCAAAGCACCGCACCCATGATATTGGCCCTTCCCCATGTGGGCCCCAGCACCTCCCCAGCCCGCAGGACTATACTGGGGTGCTCAACATGACCATGGCCCAGGCCGGGAAGCCTGGGGTGATTGGCCACCACATCTACAGCCCCTACAGCGCCGAGCAGCCCCTGGGTCAGTGGAGCGGCCCTGGTCCTGCCCAGTATCCCCCTCCCCACCACCTGACCACTGACTACACTACACAAGCTGTGCACCACGGCTATCACCATGGCAACGTGGCTGAGTGGAGCCAGTACCCACTGTTCTCTTATTCCTGCTGGTGAGGGGATCTTCAGTGTTAACTGACTGAGAGTGACTTTACCAATGCTGCTGCACCATCTTGCCAGAATGCAGATCCAGTACTAACTGCTATGAGAATGCATGCCCACACAAGGCTGAGGGCCAGAGGCCTGCGACAAGAATAGAAAAACTGAAAGATGAAAAGAAATACGGAAATACTGAATCCGCCTGTCGCTGTCTTCTGTTGAGACTGGCAGGATTCATGCTCCAGTTATACTGAGTGCAACTAAAGTGCTACTCCATGCTGATGAGTTGTGTTATTGTTGAATTGTCTATTTATTTTGAATTTCATCCAATCTTCAAGTGTATATATTATTTTTGTAAAAAAAAAAGAAAAGAAAGAAAGCATAAAACATAAGTGTGCAATTTATTTCTGTCCTCCAATTGTAATGTGATCGGAAAATAAAAACCTAAAAGTTACTTTTAATTGGTTTCTCTTTTCTCAGTATACATTCAGCATTCAGCAAGTTTACTGAGTATTTTGTAGAGGTGTCTTTGTCTGTGGGTGCACATCTGCATGCTGTGTACCTGGCCAGCTCTGATAAGCAGCACATCCTTTGCTCATGTTTGTTTGTACTTCCCCTTTGTTGATCTAATGAGCACTACTCTGTAGTTTCGACAGGCCCAGCATGCATTAAAGACGTTGTATTACCGTGACTCCGGCTCACCTGCTGAGGTTTACCCACTGGCATCATAAAGCACTGCACGACTCTCGTTCTCCATCTCAATGAGCCTTAAAAAGCATGAAAATGGGGGGCTGTTGGCCCCTTTTCACAACTGAAAAACACAGACTGAGCCCATCACCTCCACCCTGGGTGGATATGAGCTGCTAATGACTGTTGTAAAGTCCAGGGGGGAGGAGGAGGGGGATGGGGGAAGTCTTCCTTCAGGAACAATCCTGGTGTTGATTCTATTCAGTGCGATTCATTATTTTCTTGAACCAATATGTCCAACCTCCTTTTCCTTTGCCTCAGACTTCTACAGCTGTATGATTCACACAGTTCATTAACTCATTTTAATAATGGTGAAGCGAGGGGAGATCTAGCAGGGTGAGCGGGTCAGTGTGATGAAGATCAAATCATAGATAGATTCAAATTCAAATTATAGAGATATCACTCAGAAGCCAGCATTTTAATTAGACCTACTAAGATAAGATAATATTGTAAGGAACAGGAAAATTAAATCTTGGTTATGATATTAAATTGATATAACCTTCATATACAGACATACTCGAAACAGACTGCAACATTTATCAGTGCACAGATTTAAGTGATTAGGACAGTGGTAGCATTTTTAACAACATATTTGTACTGAATCCAATGTAATGTCGTGCTGGGATAGTATCGCTGCAAATATATACTATCTAAGATCTATGGATCTTGCCCTTTAAATAACTGTAAACAAATGAGACATAAATACAAACCAGCAACAGTCTTTCTTCTTAAATTCAATGTCAAAATTCAATGTTCTTGACTTTATTTAAATATAAAGGTTCAGGATATTCTCTGTTTCTTGAATAAATGTTACCTTCAGATCATGTTATGGTGATACAGTCTATGGTGATACTACACAATAAAATGTTGGATAGTGTATTTTACTGCGGACACGCTGATACCAAATATGTTACTCACTGTATGTAATGTTGGTTATGGCCATTAGTAGATGCCTAAAATGGGGTGATGTCAGAGGGTCACCTGGTGCAGCAGCCAACCAGCTCTTCAGATGGTCAAATATGTCACACAGTGAAAAGAAGCCCTTTTGAGTCCAGATCTCCATCCACTGGTGACTTCCTTTGTTTTCTATTGATTTGTTTCCTGACAAACTGACTGTGGACCTCTCCCACACAGCAGGAGAAACAAGAATGAAAGAAAGCACTTAGTAAAATCCCCCTGACACAAACATGGACAACTCCACTGGGTTTAATCTGCATAGCTCCACATCAATGGGCAATTTGGGCTTTTTAATTGCTCTGATAATGGTCCAGCAAAGAGCACCAGATCGACCTGCACTCAAACGACTGTAAAGGCCGCTGACGAGGTTAAGTGCATGACATACGTCTTAAGTATCCCCCAGGTGGCACTAGCTTTAGAATGAAAAGACTGGCACATAAACGCCACAGATTGTGAATCCTGGATGTCCACTGTTGGTGTCAGCTGATCCCAGCAGACATCGTGCTGGGGGCTGGCACAATAGTGTGAAACAGAGAGAAGAGGGGGGGGCACTCACTTAGGTCTGGTGGGAGGTAACAGATGTAGATGAAACGGCCCAGGAGAGGAAAGCAGCAGTCAACCTTCATAAAGCTGATGGAGTGAAGGGCCAAATGGAGAGGAACTAGTAGAGACTGGGAGGAATAAAGGGAATGAGGCAGTAACCACCGCAGTCAGTGTAGTGGCAGTTCAAATGAGAGATTTACTGTTAGATTTGTGAAATTGTGTTGAATTAAACAAAAAAATCAACAAAGTAAACTTTCAACAGTGAAGTTACACTCTCGAAACCCAAACTAAGGCTGTAGCCAGGATTTTAGAAATGAGTCAAAGCCCCCACCCTCAGATCCAAATAAAATATAAATAATTTGACTTTATTTGGTTGATAAAGGTTGATTAGTTTTGTCTAAACTGAGCAGTTATTTTTAAGGATAACAACTGGTTATGAACTCAACACAACTAACTTAAGTCTAATCAGAATATTTTCCCTATAACTAGATTACATATTTATTTTCAAGAAATGTTTTGGGAAATTACAGGCCTGTAAAACTAAAATTTACCCTTTTCTTCCCCAATATGAAGTCTAAATGGTAATTAAAACATGCTGCCAGGAATAAAATTCTGATGGAAAAATACTGAATCCCTTGATTATTTTGTTGGTCTACAAGTAGTCAGAGTTAAATATACTAAGTAAGTCTGAACATACTTGAATCAGCCTAAACGAAACCACTATGTGTTAGTTTTTAATTTTAGAGTATAACTCCTCCTAGGTAGCCAAAACCTCCACTTTCCCTGAAAAAATTCCAATGGAGGATTTCCATGATGGCAACTAACGTGCACAAATGACAAAAGCATGTATTACCAATTTTATTAAATTTGAAAACTTACCTCATGAAATTTGCATATCTTGTGTGACAGTGTGTTGTGATACTTTTTTTTTTTTATGACATAACTCATACGGAAAAAAGAAGCACATTCAAAAACAGACTTGTTCCTGGAATTTTTCTACAACAGAGAAACAAAGGGTGCATAGTGAAGCGGGAGTCATTAAACTTCTTCTCTGCCAATATTGAACAGCGTAACCATGAGCGGGGCAACAAACAGAAGAGCAGAGCAAAACAGAACAGAAATACTCTAAAACTAATCTTCATTGTGCTCTTTGGATCCTGTCATGGAATAGCTTACACAGTATGAGTCATAGATGAACGAAAGGATACAACAACAACAACAAAAAAAAATACCATATGGGTTTGCTTTTCATCACACAAACATCAAGACATGGTGCTAATTCATTTAAAGAAATGGCAACATATTGTGATTTGAGGTCTACAACCTTTAGCACCAGTGCCTCATCATTCACGCACGAATATAAATCAGTTCAACAATGTTTTTTTTTTTTAAAACAAATTGTGATATCTGAGGCACAAAACCAAAGGCTAATCTCCACCCAAAAAAAGACATTTATAAACATAAAAAGCACAATTCACAATATAAGTTCAGGATTTTAACCAGAAAAATGAGGCACAATGTTAAAATTTCATGATGACCCAGTAGTGCGGATGTGATGATACATCTGATGTACTTCCTGGCATTAGCCAGGAACTGCCAGGTTGGAGAAGTAGTAATTCACAAAAACTGACCTTTAGCTGACTGACCTATTAGGGTGAATGCTGCCCCTAACCCTAGCTGCCGGTAATACAGTAGTAACCAAATCTAAAACAAAGATCTATTTTAAAAATGTTCAAAAAAACAACTATGGGCAGCTGAGATATTCTCCATATTGCATAGCCAGTAGTCTTCACTGCTTTATTTCACTTGAAGATATAAAGGTTCTCTCTGCAGGAAATAATGAGGGATCAGCAACAAACAGTAACATTAACGTTTGAGCAGATAAATAATTTATGGACGGAGTGTGATTATCTGAAGAGATATCTGAGTAACAAAAAGTGCACAAAGGTCTTAAATGACACTTTGGTTCAGAGGCACTCAAAGTGGTCAACATGCATGAAGGACACAATGCTGCCATAACCACTGCCACAAAAGTATCCTTAAGGTACTTCAGATTCAACATGCTGAATAAGAAAAGTGCATGACAGTCTCCAGTGCTCATACTATAGATTCAGTTCATTCTCTGCAGGTCAGTCCTCACTCGAGTCCTCTGAGTTGTCGTTGTCCACCTCTTCCCATGAAGCCTTGGTGCGTTGCTCCCAGCTCCTGGCCTGTGCAATCACAGCGGGGGGCATGAGCACCACGCAGGCTGCCAGGCCGGAGACACGCTCTTTAAACTCTGTCTCATTCTCCCACTCATCTGTGTCGGTGTTGAACACGTGGACATATTTCATCCTGTCGCCTTTGTCGTGAGAGCGTCCGCCCAGTATGTAGATACGATTGTCCAGTACAGCCACACCAGGTTCCCCATGTCCACTGGGGAGAGGGCTCAGTAAAGACCAAGAGTTGGCTGTGGGGTTAAAGCATGCCACCTGAAAGAAAGAAAAGAAAAAAAATAGAGAAAATGAATTATTCTCTAGCTCATAAAAATCGCTATCCAGACAGTAATAACCTCTGTAAAAAGGTGCCGCTCTGTCTTGAACAAAAGTCAATTAAATTAATTAAAACCACTGGCTTTTACCACACAAAAGCCTTCATCAGCATGTAAAATGAGGTTTGAGTCAACAGACTGTGGAATATTTTCCAATTGACATTCATAAGACGGCTGAGAGTGTGGGGAGGTCAAGAGGAAGGAGAACTTTGGGACATAAAAGTTTGACCACATTTGAAAAGCAAATGGAAAAAACACACAAAAAGAAATATGTTATGTAATGTCATCTTCAAGAATAAAAACTGAAAGAAAAGCAAGTAGATCTGATTTGAATATAAAAAAAATGAGGGTAGAAAAACAGGAGTGCACAAGACATCATTTTATAGTCCATGAAAGACGTTGAGAGCGCTGTTTACCAGTGTAAACAAAGCCTTCAGTGTGCAGCATAAACGCCACTCATGACTTGTGACATTGTACCTTAAGGACATCACGCCGGTATCCATGCTCATCATTGCTTCCCCCAATGACATAAGCACGTCCGTTAACAGCGGCCATGCCGTGCCACGCCCGTTCCACCGGCCCCTCTGCACATCCTGTCCAGTGGTTGGCCGCAGGGTCAAAACAGTAGGTCTCTCTAAGGTACGCCATTCCTCTGCGCCCACATGTTATATAGATTTTCCCATCCACCACTGCTCCAGCATGGGCGTAAACCTAGAGAGAAGGTTAGACAAGTATTCAGGGAAACTCAAGCAAAGAGGGAATACCTGGTATGGACCAGGAAAGCACCATAAACAGTGGTGAGTATGTAGCACCATCATGTGGATTAAGACAGTATTACATGAAATCTTTTTCCATCTTTCAGCTCTCTATTCTCATACCTCTCTCTTGAGGGATGACACAAATTCCCACATGTTGGTGTGTGGGTCGTAGCGCTCCACAGTGTCCAGCTCATTGCTGTAGTCTCGCCCTCCAATGGCGTATATATGGCCACCCACCACGCAAACACAATGGTCAGCATGCTGCTGCTGGAGAGGCTGGATAGTGTTCCAGCTGTTGTGACGAGGATCGTATCTGCAAAGAACGGACAAGTCTCATAGCAGCAGAAGAAATATGTCTTCAGAATATCGGTCAGCTGTGTGTAAATATGTGCGCAAAGTACAGATCGAATCAAATGGAACATGAACTCGATCAGAAGGAGCAACAGAGAGCACGCTATCACAACAGAACTCTCAGTTCATTTTTTATATTAGTGTTTTTCACCACAAGGTCCATTTCGTATCTGTTCTGTTTATCCAGGTGTCATAGAATGTAGATGTTCACATTCCCAATTTTTTTTCTGAGCACTTTTAAATCTGCTGATGAAGATCATGTGACATAATAGAAAGCTGCAGAACAGCTGTTTAAGAAAGGAACTGAATTAACTGAAGGTTAAAATGAACTCTGAAAGTCCATAAAGTGCTCTGGGAAAACAGGAACTGCAATATCTACAATTCCATGACAAATGGGAAAACACAATCTGCTGATGAAGATCATGTGATATTTGAAAGCTCCAGAACAGCTAATAAAAAGTCCTTGTGGTGAGACTGTTTGCTCAAATTTAATTTTAGTTTGTCTGCAAAATACAAACAATCCATTAATCAAATATCTAGTTGTCAGAAAATGGGAAGACAACTATTTTGATAGATTACACAATGTATTTGAAGACATTTTATGACATTTCATAGACTGAACACTTAATTTATTAATAAAAAAATATCAAACAATAGTGAAAATAATTGGTAGTTGCAGCCCTAGACTAAACATGAACCAGTCAACAGATCTGTGTCCATTTGAAAAGAATAAACATTATGATGGGATCTCACCTCCAGCAGCGGGTCTCTGCAAGAAACCCACTGGTGTTCTTGTCTCCCCCGATAAGATAGACAAAGTTGTTCAGCACAGCGATGCCCTGGTTGGACATTCGGGGTGCGTGAGCTGCAGTGAGAGTCCTCCACTCCCTCCAGCTTGGGTGGAACACCTGAAACAAGCGGTCGTTGTCTGTGTGCGAGGTGAACATCCCCCCAAAGCCCAAGATACAGTGGAAGGTGGACCTCGGCTGGGTGAGAGGACTCTGCAGGATGGGCTGCCAGATCTCCTGCTCATGGTAACGCAGGGCAGCTGAAACAAAATCCTTTAATGGACACTGGTTCAGTTTCCCGTACAACCTCTGCAATACTTGTTTCTCAATCAGGCAGAAACGTACAGCTTCAAGCATCTTGAGACTGTCCTGTGGGTCAGAAAGATTAAAAGAAAATTAGTTCAAGGCAAATAAATCTTTGACAAAATGTGAGTAAAACTAAGCAGGTACATCTGCTTCTTGCCCAGTAGTGTGTATCTGGAGAGATGAGTAAAAAAAATGCAGACGCACCTTCAGACTGACCTGCAAGTACACCTGGTCAGTTTCCACCTGCTCAGGACTGTAGTGGTAGTAAAGCGCCGCCTCGTACACTTCGTTCTCACTGTTCACCTGAAGCTCGTTGCTGCACAGAGCTCTGAATACTTCGTCTTGAGGGAGCTGTCGGTACACGTCGGCTCGAGACAAAGTCTGGATGTTCCTTAGCATGTAGGAGTGCATCCTGGCATTCAGCTGCTGAAGACCGTAGAGATCAGCGAGATGATGCACCTCTAAAATGTTGCTCTCGTCCAGCCAGGAGAAGAGGAAATCACAGCAGAAGCCGATGACGTTCTCAATCTTGAAAACACAGAAGGGCAAAGATTAGCTCAAATAAATAAATACTGAAAAAATGTAATTCTGCAGAAGAACAACAAGTATCCTACCTGCACCAGTGTGGCAGCTATCAGGACTTCCTGCACACACTCTGGGTCTAAATCAATCTCTGAAGTGTAAATGTAGTCAAGTATTTTTTTCATGGCCATGTGGGATACTCCGTGAATTGGGATCTCCTTTTGCTGTGTCTCCCGGAGGCCTCCAGCAAACATCCCCCTGGTGGAGAACAGAAACACATTGTTAGATGGTTTATGTTTACTTTAAATCATTTTAAACTAAATATTTCATATTTAGGGACAAGCTGGTGTTCTAAGATGCATACTACATAAGCAGAATGCCAAGAAAGGATTGTGAAAAGGTGAGGTGAGCAATTTAAATGCTCCCCTCCTGAGATTTTTAGCACCAGTCAGAAAACCTTCCTATGCTTTCAACCAAAATTTTGTTGAATACACTGGGCTTCAGTTGTTATACCTATCACCTGCAGGTGCAATTCACATTCTTTAGCACAAAAGCATATCTGTAAAAGGATGTTAATGTCTTATCTTTACCTACTTTTAGCATTATTACCAGGCATCAGAAACACCCATCAGAAGCATCTTCTTCTACCCCTGTACACCCCTATTCTTTGACTTCATATTTAATATATCCATCTGTGTCACTCCTCTACATTAAGTATGCTTCTGGACATCAGTGATTGTATCTGTGACCTACTTTATATTGTTCACAGAAGCTGGAGGTTCATTTACGTCATGATGGAAGTAAACACAAACCACAAAGTAAGCCAGAAATGTGCACACCAGTACTGATCATATGACACTATTGATAAGCTGCAGGCGAACAGGAAAAACTGTGTTCAAAAATGGACTGCACCAAGCCGCGGCTGTGTCTTGTGACACGGGACTGCACACACCTGCACTCACTGAGTATACTGTGCAAATGTGTACGTGTAAATGGAGACAGGAATAAAATAAATCAGCTTGTGTCAGTGGGGATATATTTAGTTGCCTGGAGGCCTCTGCTCATTTGGTCATGGTCAGAGCTACAAATACGAGTGCTGCTATATACAGTATGTACTCCCTGATTTTCCTGGTTTCATGTTGAGTGGCATCTGTAGATGAGTGAAAAAGTGAGGCCTCTATGGTAGTAACTATTATTGTTGTTATTTTATTTTTGCCTGCGACACACCTGACATACAAACGAAAGTGAAAGCACACACAACAAGCAGACCTGCTGTGAGTTTTACCTAAAGTAGTCGCAGGAGGCTGCCAGAAGTATACGGTGAGCTTGGATGGGTCGACCCTCCACCAGCAGCACCACATCAAACAGGATGCCACTTTGTCTGAGAGCCAGCAGGCCCTCCAGCAGGCTGCGGGAATGGGCTGAACTTCTGTAGGTCTGTCGGCCCGGGCGGCCTGGGGAGCCAGCTCGTCCTACCTCTCCATCCTCAGCCATGGCACGACACTGATGTTCAGGCTTCATTACTCTTATCTGTCTAGTACTAACATCATACGACGTATTTCTTACATAGTTTTTAAAAGACTCATGTAACAACTGTTGTCGACATGCAGAGCAATAACACAAACAGGAAGGGGAGGAGGAGCAGCTTGTCAAAGAAGGGTGGTTACGGTTGCTTGAAAATGTCACTGCATAGGTGCAAGTTATAAACACGGTTAACGCTTTCGCTTTGTACACATAGCTATTGGAAAGACGCGAAACTATACAGTTACAAACACGTCCTACTGTCGACCTACTATTAGCTGCTACTGCGCAGCTAAACCGTCAGCTAATGTTAATGTAGTTTAATCGGTTAGATCAACTAGCAGCAGGCTAGCAGCCAAATGAAACGCAATACAAAGACATTTAGCTAGACAGTAACAAGGGAAACTAAACCACTACGCGAAAACGTCTCAGTCTTCGTCAAAAACAATCCGTTCTACTGTTTGGTCAAAATAACACCAAACCCACTTTTTTGGAGAGACTAACAGTGATCGTCTGATTTTTGACATATCAAAACAACGTCTGTTTACTTTTTGGTGTCAGGCGGTGAGCTCAAACACTATTGGTCATTGTTGTCGTGATGTCCCGCCTACTTTCCAAGAAAGAGCCAATCAGAAATGTCTGTCACACTGCGCAGGGACATTACAACAGGTTCAGCTTGTCTTTTAAAATAATAATTAGTGTTTATTGTTTGTACAATTTACCATTGTGGTGATGTTATGTTTTATTTAGTTTCTGATGATTTGCATACCATAAACCTTTAGTTAAAGAAATGTTATGATACTGTTACTCTCTTTGCCAAACACAAGAGGACACTGTTCTCTGCTCAAATGTTGGTAAGCCAATTTCTACTGGGTTTCTGTGTGTGCTGTCACTGCATCAGTACACCTGCTTCAGAGGTGGAAAGCAAGTCACTGTACGATTACTTTACTCTATGGTCTACTGGTTTTTTACTTAAGTTGGCTCTTTGCATTCAGTATAACTTTCCTATCCCACTACCTTTGAGGGAGGAATGTTGTTCTTTTTACCCCTCTACATCATATGTAGTTACAAGTTACTCCATAGATAGATGAGACAGTTCAACAGTATATGATACTGCTTACATTTTATTACATAAATGACTTTCTACAAGAGACCAGAAATTTTAATGATTACAACTCTAGATACTTAAATACATTTTCAATAAATACATACCTTAAGTCTTAAATGTGGGTCTTTTACTGAATGGAGTACAATGTTGCTACTTTTTCTATCATATACTGGCACCAAAAAATAACATTTTTCTTTATCTTTGAATAATACGGTTACATAACATCATCATTATCACATAATAATATAATAAGAAGAAGATTTTTCATGTGCCAAATTTCTGAAATGATTTTTTATCATTCCCGCCAACTGTTTGTTGTATTTATCATTTTTATGCCTCAAATATTTGGTCTCCATCTGATCAAACACTTTCCAGATTGATCTTCCACTGTTTGATAACTGCATGAGCTGCCAGATAGATTTCCTAAGGCAGCCAGTCATGATGCTCTTTTTATAAAATTGAGGCTTCCATATTGCTTAGGTTTTACAATCTCATTCATCTTCTGCCGCGGTTTCAATTTGCATATGTCATTTCCTGACACGAAGAGTAGAGATTTTTCCACTCGCAAAAACACAGTTGGAATAATCCATCACTTGATTTATTTTCCAGTCTAATATACATTGCCTGTAGAGTGCCTAGGCAGAGTTGAAAGAGGGGATGGCTCCCCTGGCTTTTTGTCTTGGGTGTAAGAATGCCCTTTTCAAATGGAAAATCATAAGTTTTTTCCCCCTGACACATTGACTGTATTTGTCATCTGCATGAAGAAATGGTCCACTATTTCTGCCATTGCAGCTCCCTGAACAGCAAACATGCACACCACTGATACACTGCATACATACTGTAACTCCACCAAGGGTAGTTTCTTCTAGATCAGGTCTTTGTTGCGGATTTGATCAGTGTCACAATAGACCTGCAACAAGTGACTGGATGATTAATTAATTAATTGAAAGAAAATTAATCTGCCAGCTATTTAGACATTCCGTTTGTGTGAATGATTTTTAAAGTAAAAATTCCAGACATTCTCTATTTTCAGTTTTTCAAATGTGAATATTTGTTGTTTTTCTTTATCTTATGTGATAGTAGGCTGAGTATCTTTAGGTTTTGGAGAGTTGGTTGGACAAATCAAGCCATTTGATGACATCACCTTGGGCTTTACGAAATTGTGATGGGAATTTTTCACCATTTTCTGGATCAAATGATTACTCGATTAATTGAGAAAATCATCTGCAGATGAATCAATAATGAAAATAATTGTTAGTTGTAGCACTAGCCACAACCTTTTTTGGCTATTAAACATATACTGAGAGAAATACTATGGTACAGTGTTACAATGGCAACAGACATAACCTGGAAAAATACAGAATATCACTCATCAGTCACTGACATGAAGTAATGCTAAAAAAGATATTATATCTTTTAGTTTGTCCTTTGTTTGATATCAAGTTGCTACTAATGGTGCCCATATGTATGACTGGTTTACCAGAAAGATACATCTTGATTACTTATTTTTATTGTGATATTCACTAATTATTCTGCTAATGTGCTTTGGTGTCAAATCGTCTAAGCAGTGAAAATCACACACAGATCCACACTTCCTTTTTTAATTGTTAAGCATGAATTTTAAATCATTTTCACATATTACATATTATTGTCGATTAGGCTGACATAATCACAGGGATACAATAAGTAATTAAGTTTATAAGATTGTGTTGGTGCTCTTGTTGTTGTGACGTCAGTCAAGGTGAAACTCTTAAATCATGCTGTCTGATTTTGTTTCTGGAGATCACAGAGAGCCTGGTTTGCTATTACTGAGAGTAGAAAATTCCAGCACATTAGCAGTGAACTGTCTCCTCTCATCAGGAAAAGGCTGTGCAGCAGGCGCACCACGAGACGGAAGAAGAAATGACAAACGAATTAAAACAAAATGGGCTGCATTTACAGAATTAACTGTCAAGCTATGCAGTACTACAAACAGACTTTAAAAATGTTGGCAACGGCAGTTAACAAGACTTGAATGACCTTGAGCTTTTATGAGCATCCTGTTACACAGATCTGGCAATTGTTGACCTTTACTCAAATTATTACAGAAGGAAACCATCTGTAGTGCCATTGTTGCCATCCTGTGATCCGGAGAGTTTGTGAGTAGCAAGGAAGGTTATCTGTGTTATGGGCACAATGGGCTCTAAAATGGAATAGACTGGTGTGGCAGGTTGTTGGAAATCGTGGGTGTACCAGTTATGCTCTACAGCATGGCTGTATGCTGCATCTGATAAGGGAAGAAACTGGCAGACCAGAGGACAATACGACTGATTAGTTTGGGAGAGCAGAGCTCCAGTGGTGCCATTCATTCTGTCCGCATCACATCCAACATGGTCTCCATGCCAACTACTCACCATCATTCATGAAGCACAGGAGGACTTGAGTGGCAACTTATGGCACAAACAAAAGACTTTACTATCAAAGTCGCATGCACACTTGACGTGAACGAACAGCCTCTCCATTTACAATATTTTCTTCAACTAATTGTAATTTTTTAAAGTAGTCAGGAGTAGAGTGAATCTGTTGCTAAGAGTAAATATTGCAATTAAAATGTCAAAACTGGACAGTCCATTAAGGAAAAGGAGCAGTGTGAAATGTACTGTGTCCACTGTATTATACACACTTCAGGGTCTTTGATTCGTAAGTTGAATGGACGATTGTAAAGTGACTGAGGTGCGGTCCTGGCAGGTGCAATTTTGCCATGGCTGCTCAGTGATTGTGAAGCGAGCAATCAATTTTCCTCTGCACCAAAATCCTGTAACACAACAACTTCCAGCACTGCTGTTTGATGAAGCCTGCCAAGCGTCTGTACTGTTTACTGTAAGATGGCAGCCACTGGGTGATACATAATTCTCCTCAAATGATTAACAGCAGGGGGTCATTTACACTGCCACAGGATTTGGACAGAATGTCTCAGTATATTTCATTGTGGTTATGAATCATTTTCTGACAAATTGCAAATGCACTCCATTGGGACATTCTCAGAAAAAATGCAATATTTAGTCTGTATTCAGTCAGGAATCAGGATAATTAAAATTACATGAAAAAATATTGACAATTAATGTTTAACTAATAGAAAGTCTCAAGTCCGCTGAAGTCTCTCTCTTCCTCGGGTATGTCTTTCACTGAGGTCAGAGTCATTTTTGGAAAAGGCTAGGGCATTTCCACGTCCCACTGGGGAATTAGAGAAAACAAACCAATGGTGCTGAAATATTTAAGCCTTCCTACAGTATGTGCTGTTCTACAGGATACAAGGATTGTTTATTAGGCAAATAACAAAGCATAAGCTTAAGTAAAATCATCTATTTTATTCTGGTCACTTGCTTGTCCCTTATCTAAAGATTGTAAATGGCTGGACAGCAGCTTTATGGCTTCATGAGGAAGGCAGAGGGCAGACCATCTTTTTCTTTTTCACACATGGCAGGAAAATGCCATTTCCCAGTGGAAAGTATTATACAAGACAGCAAGCAGGGACCTGATAGCACCAGATAGCTCGTCTGGACTGTGCTTTGACAGCCGCTCTCAAAGGGAAGGTTTGGTCTGTGTCACATACAGTTTGCCTACACTGCTAATGGAATATCAGAGGCAATGGAAATAGCTTTATGTCTTTGCATGGCTTCATACTGACATGAAATGATTAATTTACATTCATGCTCATCAAAGCATATTCAGTGTGCATTTTCTGTGTGATTTCATAAGTGTTTCAGAATCACAGCCAAGTACAGTAACCCTGGAAACTGCCATCTTCTCCAACACTTACAATTAAGCCAAGTAGAAAGGGACTGATGGTGGAACAAATTTTAACTGGGATATAGCTTAACTGTGGCCATTAACCTGAGTGGGCGGTTGGACATATCTGCCATGTGTCAGTGGATCTGGACTCATATTGAACAGTGCTTCTGGGAATCAGTAGCAACTTGCTGTCCTCCCTCTATCACGTTATGCTGCCTCTGAATTCAGTTTCCACCTCTTGCTATTGGGATGTGGGCTATTCTGGGGTGTGACATCCACCGACTTATTCACTGTGACAACGTTAGTGTAAATTCTGAATCATATGCCGACGCCAAGGAACACTGAGGAAAAGCGAGACAGTAAAAAGAATCGTCTGTGCCTCACACAGATGTGACTGGAGCTGAGTAGAATACTTATGTGGTTTTAGAAAGCAGGAAGGACATGCAGAACATTTATATGAATTAAAGGAGGAAGGTCAGCAGGTCTAATGCACACTGGATTGAATCTACCTTTCGTTCTGCTAATGCAATTGTGTTTTAATAAACCCCCATCTCAGGCCCCTCTCTGTCTATTTCTCTCTCTCCATAGTTCTTCTTTCTTTTCACTTCTTCAAATCAGTTCATACCACTATAAAAAATGTTATTCTTAAGGTGCTGTGTACCAAAAATGAAATCAATGTATTTTCTTAGCTTTGTTTTCACCTCATACTTGGCTGGACTTAATGGTCCATTACTAGAACAGTCGTGACTTGGAAACGTATTGGGATTGAAATTGGAGAAATGATGTGTCAATACTGGGTTTAACTTTATAGTTTGACATTTAGAAGCTTGGCATGAATACTGGAAACAAGGAGAAACACTTAGCCTGGCTCATTCATTAACCCATTATATTTACTTTGTTTAACATGTACAAATATGTTGTGGTTTTGCTGGATTATTTCTTAGCCAGTAATGTCCTGTCAGGTAAACAGTGGAGACTCCAGGAAGTTACTGCCCCTGGCCAAGATGTCTGGCACATAACCTTTCTTACCTACAATGTGGTGTGTTTACTCTTTGGTTTTTGTACAGGTTAAACAAATGAGATGGAATTTGTCAATCAGTGAGCTTTAGAGTTGCTGGATGGCAGACTTTGTTACCTTTGGATAGAGCAAGACTAGCTGTTTCCCCCTGTTGCTAGTTTTATGTTAGGCTAAGCTATTCGGCTCCTGGCTGTAGCTTCATAATTAGCAGATAGATATAAGAGTGGTATCTATATTATTCTCATCTAACTCTTAGTGTCAGTAAGAAAGAAAATAGGATTTCCCAAACAGTTGAACTACTTTATTACTACTGTAATCATACTACATGTATAGACCACTATGTTTATACTATTTTTAATCATAATTATCAGGCTTCTCTCCTGTGGAACTATCTTCCAGACTCGGTCCGGGAGGCAGACACCCTCTCTACAGTTTAAGAGAAGGCTTAAAACTTTCCTTTTTGATAAAGCTTATAGTTAGGGCCGGCCAGGCTCGCCTTGGACCAGCCCTTAGTTATGTTGCTATAGGTCTAGACTGCCGGGGGACTTCCCATGATGCACTGAGCTCCTCTCTTCTCCTCCTCCTCTCCATCTGTATGCATTCATGTACCATTAATGCATATTAATAACTTGGCTTCTTTCCCGGAGTTTTTGTGCTTTCTCGTCTCACAAGAAAATCCAGAGTCTGAGGGGATGGTGGCGTGGTCTGGTGGGTGTCCTGCCTCGACACCTTGTCCTGCTATTATTGCTCTTATTATTAGTCATATCTCTATTATTATTATCATTGTTATTGTTATAATTGTTATTATGCTTCTCTGTGTCTCTCAACCCCCTCTCAACCTCCCTCCTTCTTTCTTTCTCAATCCAACCAGTCAAGGCAGATGGCCGCCCACCTAGAGCCTGGTTCTGCTTGTTTCTTCCCGTTAAAGGGGAGTTTTTCCTTCCTCGTGGGGGAATTGTTGGGTCTCAAATTCAGTTTGATCATTGTTTTTTTTTTTTTTTTTGGAGTTGTGTTTGTGGCCACCTGATGAATGTCCAGTCCAAAGTCCAGTATTCCCTCTCCTTTCAGCTCTGTTTTGCCTCCACCACCCTACTGAGGGAAATATATGGCCTTCTCAGCTGCTAAATGCTCCACTATGTTTACCATCTAGTCACTAACTATATCTGTCTGGTGTCTGGTGCTGGGCAGGTAGCGTGTCTGAGCTTTTTCATGGAAAACAGCTGCCTGCTGTGGGTGAAAACAAGGTTGATGAGAGCAGTGAAACTGAACCAACACAATATAGTTGTGGGTCGTAAAACCAAAATGAGCTGAAAGAAGCCAAAATGTAACAGAGCGGACAGTAACTGCAGAGTGAAGTAATTCTCTGTGGGTTCTTCACTATGAGCAACCTCTTTCACATTACATGTCATTTGATCTACTTTAATTATAACAATTGAGTACTTACAAATGACTTACAGTAGATTAAAGTCCAAGTAAAGATATGAACTACTGAAAGTACAATGCAGTTGCCTATGTTGGAAAACCTTTACATTTTACAGTATACGAGCTGTGTTTATCTTCAGTACTCACCCATGTATGCTTCTCCCAAAAGTCACATTTAAACACAGGAGCATCAGGGTGAGCTCTGTGTCAGATGTGATCTGTGCAACTGATGGGGGCTGTTTGTCATGTGCAAGTACCTGAGGCATTGTGGCATTTGTTCTTGGCTGGGGTTATTTAAAGCCTCGGGGGATTTATAGGACTGTGTTGCAGTGATGGTGTCAAGGATCACTTCAACTTGGTTCATGTAAGAGGCTATAATTCTGCAGCGGAGATTGTCCTTCGCTCAATGAGTTGCTTCATGAACCCAACGCGTATGGATTTAGGGTTGCAATGAGGGAAGAGCTGAAAAAAGAGCCACATGATCAATATGCTTTCACTGTGTCAGTTTTTGATTTTAATTGACTTGAAAAGTTGAAAAGATGGATTAGACTCCAGCTGTATTCAGATTTTGTATTGTTAGCTGTCAGCTTTTCAGGCCAATCAAAATCCAGGGGTAATTTTGCTGCTTGTATGAGGTAATCTATAGAGAAACAAAGGACAGATCAAAATAATGTTGCCCATTGATTTTCCCATTCTTGTATTGCATTGTTTGGGTTCTTTTTTGTTCTTTTGTTCTTTCTCTTGTTCTCAATAAAGAAAAACAACCATCCTATATCACATCATAAATATCACACAGTAATCATGTCACATACAAAACACATCACATAAAATTACACATAAATTCAGATACACATCGCTGGTCAGCACCATTTTCAACAGAGCTGCCACATCTCTGAAGGACAATATGTGCAGCATTGATTTATTAGTGTATCAATGAATAAATGTAAATATTATCAATGATGCTGTTCTCTACCTTATATAACCTGCACATACATGTATGCATAAGGTATCACTGCCTGACATGTGGTGATACAGTATTTATGCTATAAAGAATATGTGACTAGCAGTATAAAATGTCAGGACAGAATAATATCCTCATGGTCATCATTGTGAGTGACTGTAAATCCTTTCATATTGATCTTTTAATACACCGTAGGTGAGCAGTATACAAGGGTATGCAGTAATCCCTGAACAGATAGACCCTAGTAACATGTGGAATTTACATACAAATGTGTTATCGTGAGTGTGTAATTTGCTGCATTGTCAATAAACAGCAGGCTATATAGCTATTATTCATAAAGCCACCTTTAAAATGACGACCAAGATATTTCAACTCTGCACACTGTAAGAACGTCCCAACCTAAAGATCCCTCCAGACATGTTTTAAGACCTCTGCTTGGAGTAAGAAATTTTATCTGATATGTTTTTTTTCCCCACAAAACAAGTTCAGTTACCTTAAAAATCCTTAAACTCTACTCCTTCTCCCTCGTTGGAAAATCCAGAAGCTATGGATATGCACACTTAAGATGTCTCCTACTTCACTGTGAAGTCCATTCTCGGTGTATGTGCACAGGAGTCTTCAAGTTTCCACATCACAATTATGTATGTTGCGTTACTGGACCATGAATGGCTCCAAACCAGTTGTGATGTCACACATCATGCTAGTAGGTGCATCCCTTAATCTCAGGTTTCCAGAGAGCACAGAGAAGCTTTCCACTTGCAGCAAATGAATGTGAAAACAGTCTTCTAGTGTCAAACTCTGCACATACGTCATTCTGCACAGTGAAGCTCAAACATCCATCTGAATAACAAGAAGCAAAACACATTGTTGAGTGGAGGCTTTAATGATAATTCAGGTAATACTAACTATTATTACATGACTCTTTGGGGCATTATATTAATACTATTATTTTGATAATAATAAAATAATTTATCTTATTATTTTATCTTTTATGTCAGGAGCTAATATCACTGAGTTCATAGTCAGGCAGAATATCTAGAGGTAAAAAGGTAGTAAAACATGTAAGGGAGAGAAATATATTTTTGACTGGCATATTATAGATATTTATTTTACTTTTTAAAATCTCACTATCATCTTTACATCACTGTATGATGCCCTCAATGAACATTAAACCTTTTTCTATATATGCAAAAGAATGCTTCCTATTGCCATATCTTAAAGGAACAGTTTGACATTTTGTGCACGTATTTGCTTTCTTGCTGAGAATTAGAGAAGATACCACTCTCATACTGTAGCCTATATGAAGCTACTGCCAGCAGCAAGCTAGCTTAGTTTAGTATAAAGACTGGAAACAAACAGCTATCTCTGCCCAAAGGTAACATAACAAACAGTTTTTTGCCTGACTTTTTCATGGCCAAACACAGTAACTTCCTGTGCCTGCTTTGTCTGGATGCCTCATGGTGATGACAGAGCCAGGCAGTCTTCGTGTTAAGCTAAGCTAACTGATTATGTTTTAAGCACTAACTTTTTCAGCTTGGATGTACAATATAAAAGCCTTTATCACAGCAGCAGTGTTGTATAGTGTTGTATAATATCACAAAAGTATACGACTTGTTGTTTCTTGCCAACATAAGATATTTCACAATGGGCAAAATATACTTGTATATATCTTGTATGTTGTATTTTTTGCAGTATACATCCTCCTTACATTCTTTCTTTAAAAAACAAGTGAACAGATGTGAACAATTGTGAAGTTACATTTCTTTCTTTGTTCTGGCTGGCTTTTAAAATCTACTTTGAAGGTCCACTGCACAGCAGAGGATACTAAAAGAGAGAGTTTTTGTTGAGACAAATAGATCACACAAAAATAGGCTGTGCACTTAAAATTTCGAGTAACGATCGCTACCCAAATACTATTAAACATGGATATGGGGAGCTGCAGCAGGGGAACAATTCATTGTTTGGGGCAGAGTACTTTATTGATTTACACTGGCAGTGACGCATAAAACTATTAACAATTTTCCCACAAGAACCAATTCTACAACTGCTGCCTTATGTAATGTGAGTCTCTCTCTGAATCCAAATATGGCCATATATTTGAATCAATTTGAATCTTAACTTGACACAGGATGGGAGTCTAAACAATTGATAGGGTGTATCGAATAAAAGACATGATCAAAGAGCAATCAAACATTGCTGTGACAGCAAGATAATGTCTCCAGAAAATATTTTCAACATGGTATCTATTCTTGTTCTTCCTCATCACCTAAAATGGAACACAACTCATCTCCTTGTTTATGCACATGGCCTCTCTGACAGAAATGTTAGTTTTAGAAACCACATTCCCATGAGAGGTATTTGTTCTTTCTGGATTGCACAAGTTTCTCTGCTCAGCACCAGTGTGCTGAATGACTCTCAGCCCTCAACTTGTCATTTATCAATCACATTAAACTAGTGGACATGCTGTCAAAAAAAACAAATTCATATCACCATAGAGCTCAGTTGTCCAGACATTTAAGACTTACTCAAAAAAATGTTTTCTTCTCTCCTTCCATCAGAACAACATGTTGAGAGAAAAATCAAAATGTGAGTGACAGTAGTGAAGATTGCACAAGAGGAGAAGTACAACAAATCATTCCATGTCTAAATATATTGAATAGTTGCTCATTAGGGGGTAAAAAAATCCAATCCAACACTACTCTTATCTGGCTTTTTTTCAGCATTCCTGCTATTCTCTGAAAAAATATGAGCATAGATTAATAATCTTGAGAGACTCGACACCCATGTCTGTGTCAAGTAAACACCCACAGAGCTGTTGTTGTTGGTGGCGGCAAGTCATTTCACCGTTCTGCCTTTCAGACAAACAGCTATTACTGTTCTCTCAAACAGCCTCCACTTGAAACAAGAATGTGTGGGGATCATGTGAAGAAGCAGTTAACAATCTGTTGCACAAGCGAGAGAGGTGCAAAAAAATGGGTTTAAAATAGTTCTAGGTGTCGGAGGGATCTGGACATGGATTTTAATCGTGATCGTGTCTTGGAAAAAGTGCGTGTTGCAAATGCAGAGAACATAGCAGCAATGTTATTAGTTTGCATATGAACTGCAGTATGAGTAATCAATCTGACACATTTGACACATAATGACAAAGTTTAATGATCTTTACATGAGACATAGAAGTCAGTTTATGGCCTTTCATGCACATATCAATCAATGTACATCAGTAAGACTATTCATCAGTATTCATCGTTAAATGCTGGCAGCAGAAAATGATTTTGCTTTTTAAAATATATATTCTTCATGCATCATGTTTCATTGTAGTGTACTGGGTGACAAAAATATTCAACAGTACAAGATGATGTCTTTATATCATCTGTTAGTGACACTTGGATTCTCCTTCAGCAATCACGCTTGTCACAAGCGTTTTGCCCTCTCAGACTCTCAGTGTGTAGAAACTTAAAATCTGTGTCTTCTTTGAATAGTAGGGGAGAACAGGGTTGGTCGTCACATTCATTAGATGTTGCTCCCAAGGGTGCTGTAAAAAATGTTAGTAATGTTAGTATTCAGAATTGGGGTCAGAGGTCACCTACAAGGTTATTTCAGGAGTAAAACACTTGACATTGAGGTGAGATGATGTTTAGTGTTTTTCATGTACATGTTCAATGTAAAATCCAGCTCTTCAGTGTTTCTCTCTTCTTTATACAATGGGTTTATAATAAAACAATTACCACCATTAAAAAGTATGAGGGGAGCGCTATAGTTTACATATTTTTTTTCTACAACTATATGTGGTTGTTAGCTTTGATGGAAGCAAAAATTCCAGTTGTGGATGCTTGTCACATTCTCTTCGGGTGTGGTTGTTATAGTCATGAACATTCAACATGAAATTAAACTTTTTTTAATTCATTTCTCATTTTCTCCCCATTAAAATAACATAGGGACAAACAACCCCACAGTGTCTGACCACCAACCCCACGATGGGACTGGTTGTCACAAGTGCACAAGACGTATTTGACAATCCATATCTTGTGAACAGAGTAAGTTTCAGGAGAGTAAAGTCGTTGCATTCCTACCTGACACTTTAGGCTTGCATTACACACTGAAAGGGAATCTATTAAAGATGCAGTTTTTGAGGGATTCAAATGAAAGTAAAAAGAGTGACTACCAAGCCTGTTCTCCCCTATTGTTTCTGTTTATACTCCACAGCTAACTACACCGCCTGCCTGGATTAAAAATGTTGTGATGTCAGGCATTTTAAAAAGTCACCCCATATGGGAAACATAACACAGTACTATAATATACTTAACATGAATGATTTATAGGCAATGTACAGCAGTGTAATGAAGAATTCAAGTATAGAAAGGAAATGTAGCCTCCTATAGGAAATTTAAACATTACGGTACAATAATATCAGATATCTCTATATCAATATTATATTACAGTGATATTACAACGATTTCTCATTTGGGATATATGAAACTCAGCATGTGCACCTCTACAAGAGACTAAATGAATCCATCTAATGTTTTCTCACTAATGATTCTCACTAACACATTGCTTCAGGTGGGTGAAGCAGTCCATGTGTACAAATTTCGAATAACTCAATTTCCCCATTGGCCCCTGTGTGGGCGCGTGCCTGCGCGCGCGCGTGTACATGAGTGCGTGCATGCGGGCAGAGAATTTATTATGTAACATGTTCCCAATCACATCCCTGTCTGAGTCTGAGGCATAAGGTCGCTTTAAGAGATATCTGAGCTCCTATCAGTGATCCTGGCAGGACACCTCCTACCTCCTCCTCGACCAAAAACTCTGTTTGTGTCTCACCTGATGCAAAACGTCGCCCCAAGTCCAAGAAGAAAGAACATTTCGGTAAGAAACAATGGCTAATTTGACAGCTAATTAAAATACGGCATTTCAAGCTAGTCTATAACTCTTTTTTTGGGAGGGTGGAGGGTTATCTGAAAGTAAGAAATTGTGTTTTCCTATGGGGTCGGTTAATTTATTTTTCATGACATATTGCGGCAAATCTTTAATGAGAAAAAAATCGTCCTGATATTCCTTCATTGGGTTTTAAGGTGCGTTAATGAGTTTTAATAACCTTATCGCTCCTCCTGTGCTGTCAGTCTATAGCAGCTATTGTATTGGGGTTTATAGTTTCCTTCTTACTTGCTACTGGACACACTGCTCTCCTTATGTGATGCTTAAAGTGCAAGTGGTGTTGTTCAGTGGGCGTTCAGGTGAATGTTTGTGATGGGTCTCCCCCGGACAGGAGAGCAGAGAGCACACACGGCGGCACACAGGAGGACAGAGGAGGCTCCACTACCTGTCCGGAGCTGAGAAAGTCCGACTCATTGCGAGAAGAAACACAGCTGCAGACAGAGAGGCAGACAGACCGTGCATCCAGGACAGCTGCAGTGATCGGGTAGGATACACACACACCACTTTAAAACTGTCTCAAAGCATTTTTTTTGGGCAGATTTATAGGATTTGTTTTGGTGTCAATTGGTGTAGTGAGGTGATTGAAGTGAGTTGATGTTCAGTAATTATAAAAAAAATAAATAAATAAAAAAAAAATACAATTTACCATGAGCTATGATTAATTTGTCTGATCTTCAATGTCTTTACATCCAATTTCTTTTTTGTAGGTCTTTAAATTTTACAATCTGCAAATAATCTGTATAATTTGCAGATCAAGGCTGTAATCTCATGTTTGAATAATTACATTGATACATTTCGTTATTCCCTTGCTTTGGACTGTGCTTTACAGCAGCAGATAAGACAGCTACTCAACACAAAGCAATGCATCACTTTAAGTGTCTAAATTCTGCCATAAATAATAATCATCAAAGCTGTGGGATGGGTATGATACCCAAGCAACATATCTAGAAATTCAGCCACGTTTAGTCAGGTTGAGATCTTGGATTAGTTGAATTATCCAGAAGTCGTCTGAACAGAGAAGACTATGCTCCACCAAGGAATTCAAGTGGTTATATCATATTTAGCCTCAGGTTTAAGTGTTTATCTCTGTAATGAACACTCTGGTTTTGTTTGTAATTGCCACAGATGAAACAGCACATTATAATAAGACATTACTGCTCATAATAGAGACAGACAAAAGCAATTAATGTCCTACCTGTCAGCATTTATCATCATGAAGGAGTCCTCAATTAAAAAGGATAAATCTTTTTTCTGTCCTTCTGTTTACATAGCTGTGTTGCAAAACTAATTTCTGGGGGAATTAAGCTTTGGGCAAAACATCTTGTTACATGCATAAATATGCACATATGCATGCACACATCCACACACACTATACTCTGTTCTGTTCTTGGTCTTGTTGTAATGAAATTGTGCTGCGGCTCTGTTTTCCAGTACATTAATTTGTTGGAGATTGTAGGGACCACATGTGCTTTAGAATCCGGGAAGCTATTGTGAACGTTCAGTAACAATGAGAGGTGTCTGCTCCTTTATGGGCAGAAGCAGAATAAATTCCCACTATTAAAAGGGGAGAAAACATTGAGAAGGGATGATTGTCTCTGAAGGAACAGTCATTATCATCATTATTGTGATGGAAATTTAAATCAGCATGCCATTATAGCGATGCAACAAAATCTGGATCTGTGCCGTTTTCTTGATGATATGCCATCAGTACATCATTTATTCTTATAGCCGGTACTGGAGGAATAGAAATAGCCTCCTGATATATGCATACCCACATTAATTATTCCCTTCATAAATCTTTGTTTTTGTAATGTTGCATCCATCTGCCAGTGCTTAGAAAAGCAAAACTGGACCAGTTAATGCATGTCGGCACAGGAAAGACACTTGTGGATTACATCCAGTAAAGCTGTAAATTTAAAAACCTGTCCTGAAGCAAGACAATCAATTTCTGCCACATTTAAAAGGACTAATGATGAAATGAGTTTTTTCAAAAAGGGAGGGTCAATTTCTTTCTATGCTACAGTTTTCATGTGTGATACATTTCAATTTTAGTGATAAACCAACTTTGGTTATATCTCAAGAATTCATAACTTTAAAAATAAACTTTTCATAACTTGGATTTTTTTTAAGGTCACTTATTTCTTTTCTTTTTTTTTTCCTCCAGGAGGCAAACGAAGACCACTGTAAAGGCTGCCAAAGATTAAGTAAAAGGGAAAGCTCTTAAAAAATGCAAATATTATTCATGAAGTAATTACAGCAGGTGTGACACAGCAAATTAGTTCAATTAGACACTTGCCTTTGAAGTGAACCCAGGAAAAACCAGAATGGAGCTGCAGCACAACACCAATCACAACCAAGCCTTGTGGAAAGAGATCCCGTGGGATTTCACAGAGGACTGCTCACTCTCAGTGAGTGGCACCACTTTTCTCATTGTAGCTTACAGCACAGTCATGGCAGTGGGTCTCATTGGGAACTCTTGTCTGGTGTTTGTCATCACACGGCACAAGGAGATGCGCAACGTCACCAACGTCCTCATCGCCAACCTGTCCTTCTCTGACATCCTCATGTGCATTGTCTGCCTGCCAGTTACTATTATCTACACACTGATGGACCGCTGGATCCTAGGAGAGGCCCTCTGTAAGCTCACACCCTTCATCCAGTGTATATCGGTTACAGTTTCCATCTTTTCCCTCGTCCTCATCGCCATGGAACGCTACCAGCTCATTGTCCACCCCACCGGATGGAAGCCAATGGTGAGCCAGTCCTACTTGGCTGTGGCCGTCACTTGGATCCTGGCCTGCTTAATCTCGGTGCCTTTCCTCTCGTACAGCGTACTTACCGTGCCTTTCCAGAACCTGAGCGTCCCCTTCCCAGTCAATGACCACCTCGTCTGTATGGAGCGGTGGCCAACGGTTCCAGAGCGGCAAGCTTACACCACCTCTCTGCTCATCTTCCAGTACTTCCTTCCTCTCTTCCTCATCATGGTTTGTTACCTGCACATCTACCTGCGCCTCAGGAGGAGGAAGGACATGGTGGAGCGTGGCAGGAACACCACGCAAAAGAAAAACAAGGGCTCCACAAGGATCAACATCATGTTAATTGCCATAGTGGTGGCGTTCGCCCTCTCCTGGCTCCCGCTCAATGTCTTCAACACAGTGTTTGACTGGAACCATGAGGCCATCCCATCCTGTAGCCATGACGTCATCTTCTCATTCTGTCACCTCACAGCTATGGCCTCCACCTGTGTCAACCCCATCATCTACGGTTTCCTTAACAGCAATTTCCAGAAACAACTCAAGTCCACCCTGTTGCGCTGTCGCTGCTGGGGGGTGGCAGAGAGGTACGAGAGTGTCCCGCTCTCCACTGTCAGCACAGAGGTCACCAAGGGGTCAATCTTGAGTAATGGATCTATCAGCATCAATACTTAAAACCAAGTCATTTGGTGAAGACTAAGAAACTACTGGGGCCTCTCCAGCCCTCATTGTGTCATCCTTTGGAGCTTTTCTTGCTTCATTGCGTGCAAAAGCGAGGTTGACATTTAAAGTTATAAACCTCACAATAGCCGTCCAGAGGGAACTGACTGAAGACACTTAACCAGCATGACGCAGTGCCCTCGATTTGCTTCGAGTTCACATGTAAGAGGAAGTAGATAACAAAAAGATGGTGCAAAGGTTGGACAAGTTTACGTATTGTAGAGCAACTGAAGACACTTTACATGAGCACTTTTTGCAACTGTAGTATGTATAGTCCATTCCCTGTGTGCTGTGGGCACATATGAAATCTAGTTCTTCTGAGTATACATATGTCATGTTTTCATTTCACCCAGAAGTCATGTTTAAATGAATATCAGCTGTTTACTTTTCAAACTTTTACCTGCTGTAATTGTGAGCATCAAAACCACCAGACACAGATAAAGGGAGGGGGGGCACTGCACATGTCGGTTTCAGTTTTGCTGTTTTATGGTAATAGTATTGATCACAATGACATGGCTTGTGAACTGTAATGTGTTAATGATTATCGACAGCGTAGCTTATTGCACAACTGAAGGAGAGAACATTAGTGCATTAAATGTGGCTCCAGGCATTCATTCAAACAATTTACTTGCATCTCTTAATGTGTTTCTTATTACCTAAAATCGTCACAAACGATGTAATGGTATTTTACAGAGAACCTTGGCAAGAGCTATATACATTTCATGCTGCTCGCCAAGGTCTGTGCTCCAGTATATCTTGTGGTTTTTCTCATAAAGTGCGCCATGCAACAACCATACATCAAGTGCCATAAAACAAAATAAAAGTGGCAGTAAAGGACTGTCAAAGTGGGGTTCTTCTGCTGTAAATAACCTTAGTAAATACATATATGGCCTGTAAGAGATGTGACACAGTTATAGTTTATTGTGTGTGTGGCAATAAAGAGAACTGTGTAGCATAGCTGATATCTCCTAGGAAACTTGTTGTTAGTTACTTCTATTTGTTGTATTGGATTGAATTAAAACATTTACTATTATCTTTAATGATACAGTTCTATGTTGTAATATATTGATTTTGATTATTCACAATCTTGTCTTTGTTTTACACTCATTGAGGCCTTTCAGGAAGGTATTGCATTATTTTGTGCTTTTTTTTGTTTGTTTGTTTGGCAAACTTTATGTCCGCCTTGCTTTCTGAGTGTGTGTTAAACACAGAATTGATTTTTTTGTTGTCACCTTGTAGGTCAGTTCGTCCACATCATTCTCAGCTTTTAACAGTGATTGATTGCTCCTAAGTCTCCCATTAAAGACAAAATGGTGCACTGAGACCAGACTCCACCATTTCCACTTTAGGAAACAGTGTGGAGTGTGGGATCCTAACTCCCCAGAGATTAAAGGCACTGATCTGTCTCAACATGAGCCAATCAACACTTGGCTTGACATGCCAGTGTTGTAGTGTGTGGTTTGCATTGAAAAAAACATCCACGTTTTCAAAATCTTTGTCCTTTTCTATGGTAAAATGCAGGTCGCTGCCTCTGTGTGCATTATTCAGGGGGAAGTCTGAGATCACAGCACATTTTAGATGTGCTTGTTGTGTTGAATAAATCAGTGTTGTGTTTGGTGCCTGAGATGTTAAACAGCATGGAGAGAAAAAAAAAAATCTGTATGAGAGATCAATGGGAATTGTGCTAAATATTCATGCTGAGGGAATGCATGTTAACAGTTATACTTTTATCTAAAAACAAGAAGTATATCAACTAAAGAGCGTAAAGAGAAGGTAAGACTTCTGCTGTCAGGTTCCTTTAGATTTGATGATAATGTCATGAGGTCAGGTGTAGGATGTTTTCACACCTTAGAGAAAGTCAAACCTGTTTTTGACTCTGACAGCGTCTCACACAACCTGCCAAAATTGTTCCCCAAGTGCAGTTTAGCTCTTAAGAGAGCACTCAGAAGTCCTTGTCGGCATAATTGACAGTGTGCTTCTGCTGCCTTGACCTGAGCTGACCTTCACAGAGTGTAAATCCCCTCTGTTCCCTCTATATTTCCTTCCTCTCTCACCTGGCTCTCCTTTTAAAAACACCACTGAATGAAGCAGCAGTGTTCATTCTGTGTGAAATAAAGGACCCGAGATGCCACAGGTGCTGACGTACTCCAGCAACACTTGATTTTGAGTGGGACTTAAATGAAGCCATTATACATTGTTACCAAAGTAACTGTTAGGGGGCAATGGGCACATTACTGCATTATGAAATGAAGCTCAGCTGGAGACGAACACTTGATGAGTCCACAGGGCCAGACTTTCCTTGTCAGTGGAGCAGTTCCAGGAAGATTAACATCTTGGCTCTCTGCATTTTAATTTAGAAAGATTCTCCTATAAGCAATCTCTCCAGATCACAGGAACAACATGAACTACAAAGTTGGCCAGAAATTTCCTCAAGCTGTTGTTTTGAAAATGAAATTCTCTCCAGTAAGATATTTTGCCTGCCGTACCACTGTAAGAGCATTCATCCTGTTTTGCCTTTTTTCCATTATTAGTAGTAATAATAATTCCTTTTCATGCTTTCTGTTGCTTTGTAAAAGAAAGTCCCTTCCCCGATGTGGGAATCATTCTCCCTAGCGAATGCTTGTGAAGATGTAAAAGGTGTATACAATATTCAGTGTGTCTCAACCACCACATTCAGCATCTGTCTGAATCTGCAGTGACCACAATAAGCCTGAGGCATTGTTAAAAGTTATGTAAGATGTAACAATGTATGTAGGGAATTTCGATGACAAGAAAGTAATTTTTAAACATGTTGCGCCCCTACGAATATGCAACAAAATTATTATCCATTTGAAAATGTTGTATAGAATAATGTTAGACAGTCATTGGCATTGTGCACCTTTGATCCCTTGTGAGGGGGAACTAATCGTTTTGTTTTGGCAGATGAAAAGGTCACAGGGAGTCAGGCCGTTGCCTCTGGAATCCTAATCATGGTGTTATACATACTAACATCTGTAGGACACATTAAAACAGGCAGGTAGCTCATCTAAGGGTCAAACACATAGATCAACTCAGTCAATATCTCCTTGTCCCTCTTATCTTTCTATTGAATTGTCCTAATGTTTCCGTGTTGTATCAGAGGCTTCCTGATTCATCAGATCTGTGAGGGAGGGTTGTTTCTGGGAGCAGCTCCTGCCCAGTTTTACCAATTTATCTGTTTGGATATCGTAACAGCATGAATGTTCCCAGCCTGTTTATGTGCCAGACCTGGGTCCAAAATAAATTAATGGAAAACAGTTGTGTGTGTCTCTGCTTTTGAAATAAAGCTAGAAATCTAGAAATATCCATTGTATACTGAAGATATTTTTGGGCCTCAATTTCCTCTGTGTCTTGTGTAGTATTAATAACGCACGCACACACACACACGCACGCACACACAATGTTGTCTTGCATAACACAAGCAGACTTGACAGCCAGGAATAGCAACCCCCTGATTGGTGTTGGACAGTTTTTCCTCAGGATTGGTTTTGTCTTTGCATGCATGTGCTGTCTTCATGAGAAGACAATAAGGATAGAGAGATAGAGATAGATAGGTTTTTACAATAGCTACACAACAAATTCTTTCATCTCTATAATCTTGCCCTGACAATTTAGGACCTGGCCTCTGCATCTGACCTTCCATTTTCTATGATCAGAAGAAAAGAGGTAGACCACAGCCTGCTTTAGTTGCCTGGTTACAGCTTCCTCAGGGGGTTTCAATGGGTTTCCTTCAAGCTGACACAGAGCACCAAGCTATTAAAGGCACTTTATTAAACACTGACAGAGGAGCTATGCCAGGCTGAAGCACTTTTCGTGGAACCAGCTCAGCCAGATGGTTCTCCCTCTCGAAAAGAAGGCGAAGTTAAAAAAAAAAAAAGAAAAAAAAAAGTGAATCATAAAATGTATTGCTGATGGACACCTGATGACAACTTCTCTTCTGACTTGTTTGATAGTTCAACATTTGGGGAAGTGTACTTATTTACTTTCTTGGCAAGAGTTAGATGATCAACATCAACATCACTCTCATGTCTTTGTAGCTGGAGCCAGTAGACCATTAGCTTAGCTTAGCGTAAAGACTAAAAACAGGGGGAACGGTTAGCCTGGCTCTGTCTGAAGGTAACAAAATCCTTTTATCAGCACTTGTAAAACTCACTGATTAATATGTTATATCTAGTTTGTTTAAACTGTATAAAACCCGAGGAGTAAAAGCAATAATCTATCACTTTATGGGGGGGTTATGTGACCAGTTGCCAGGCAACTAGCAGAGATTCTAGGAAGATACTTCTCCCAGCCGAAGAAAGAGACACTTATAGATTAAACAAACAAGGTACAACATGTTAATTACTGAGTTTCAGAGGTGTTGATAGGTGGATTTTGTTACCTTTGGACAGAGACAGGCTAGCTGTTTCCCTAATCCCATTATTTTATGCTTAGCTAAGCTAGCACAATGCCAAATGTCTGCTGTTAGAAAGGCCCGCTGTTGTTTTGACCTCACAAGTTTAAGATCCCAAGTCCTCAAGCACTAACTTACATACTGTTCTTATTTTGACCCACAGTCACACTATATTATGGCCCTATGTTATCTAAAACAGGAGAACATAACAGCCATAATGATTTCAATTAATCTTATTGAATATGAAGAATGCAACAACATTTTTGAAATGTGATTCTTGTGTAAATACGGGTCAGATTTAACCCGGAACATCCTCTATGTACAAAAATATGTATCAGCTGCACAAACATTTTAAAAAAGGTTGAAATCAGTTTAGGAAAGTCACTTCAGGAAAAGTAACATTTCAGGCTAAAAGAAAAGTGTTTAGATGGTGTTTAGGGTGTTTTTACTGCTCTCAAATGTAAAAATTGGTCAAATTTGACCTGGACAGTATGTAAGGGTTAAACACAAAACATTTACTGTATTTAGACTCTGCTGCTGGCCTGCATCAGCACAGCTCAGATTATGTCCTGATGTTCACTTCAGTCAGTTTCAGACTGGTCTCAGTGGGACTAATTAGAAGTGACCTGGTGGACCTTGCAGGTGTGGGAGTACAGGCTCAGCAAGTTTTGTGTCTCCAACAAGTATTTTATTGATTACGGTGCTGTTTGAAATCTTCAAATACTCCACTACTCTTTTCTAAACGTATTCTTTAAATCATCCGAGTTAGTGCTGCTTTGATGTTTGCACTTTCAAAAAAAGTAAGTAATGTCTCTGATATGATGTCTTTGGTTTCAAACTGGAGGGTAGATGGGTGCTGAGAGACAGCCTATTTATGACGATATTGATCTTGAGTAAATATTTTGTGTCCTGCTGTGCAACTGTCTCTCATGTAGTTATTATCCCTTATCAAATCACTTTCAATAAAGGACAATACTTGACCCATATGGTGCTGGCAGTATGTTCAATGAAAGTAGCTGCAATCTCATCAACAAGATGAAACCTGCAGAACTGTCTCGTGTGTTTGCCGAGTAACAGCAGAGTGACAGACAGATTGAACTACTTTGAAAAACACACTTTCCATTGGAGATAAGACTATGGCCACCTCATGTACTCGTCAGCAGGATATTACATGCTGTTGTATCACTGTCTAATCTCCATGATGAATGCACTTCGATTTGTTATTGAATTTGTTTAAATTCCATACACAAACGGCAAACACATGTGTCGCTTGGTCAAATAATTTTCATGTTGCTCATTCATCCATGAATGAGCGCTTTTATAATCCAGAAGAGATTGTGGAGTGTGGGTGAAACAAGTCAAGCAAGCAATGAGCTACGACAATACAATAAATTGCCCTCGGACATGTCCTCATAGTGAACAAACACAATAAAGTTTAGTAAATTACAATAAATTACTCTACCGACAGGATCTGATCTAGCCTTATTGAAACACTGTAGAAAACATCTCAGCAGCAGTTAGGGTGGTTGTAAAAAAATATATATACAAAGTTTAGATTTTCTGGCAGATTATTTTATCAGACATGCACTAAAACATTACAGCAATGAAAGAGTAGAAGCTTCAATGATGGAGGTTTATGTTGTTCTCTAGTGCCATCTGGTGGTCAAGCACTGAGCTCCTGATCTGCTGGGGTTTATACTTTTAAATAGTTTTTATTTTTGTAAAAATGTTTTCCTCACAATAAAACTCAATGTCCTTTGCTTCCTGTAAAGAACAGGTAACATATTTTCTCTCACTCTACATATATACAGTACCCCTCTACAAATGTATGACCTTTGTATGGTGTTGACTGGATCAATTTGACCCAAGAAGTTTAGGTTCAAATGATTTACAACCTGAACAGAACGTAAGAGTTAAACACACAACATATATTGTATTTAGACTCCGCTGCTGGCCTGCATCAGTGCAGCTCAGATTATGTCCTTATGTTCACTTTTATTATTTCAATCTGTTTCAGACTGTTCTCAGTGAGACTAGCTAGAAGTAATTACTACCAGGTTATAACCTGGTGGACTTTGCATATGTGGGGGACAACCCCACATGTGGGGTCCTACATGTCTTCATAACACAGACTCACCTGTTGGGTGTGAGAGGGTGAATTTTTAATGAGGTAGAATTTAAAGTTTTAAAGAAAAAGTATGTGAAGTGTTGTTGCTTCTTTATTATTATTATTATTATTATTCAAAATGACAATTATGTCTTGGGTGAACACCAATAATGGGTTCAAAAAGTGAATACCACACATGGCTTAAATGGATGGACATATAACATCTTAAAAATTGTGTTAATCTGTCAAAACCACAAAGGCATTTAAAAAAAGTTGTTTTTTAAATATATATCAAACAGTACAACTATAGGCCTACCTGGTGCTTGTTTTTCTGACATGATTGTTGAACTGATTCTTTGAACTGAGTCTTTTATTTAGTGATATTTGCTGTTGATATGGAGCCCATACAATCATTAAATGTTTGACTACTTCACAATGATCACTCGTATTAAATTCACTCAAGTTTTACATTCAGCTTTGTATCAACCAGTCAAGCAATTCATATACGCTGTTAGTTTGGGTGGAAAAAAGGACAGTACTATAAAAATATATATAAAATCATTAGTGTGTGTATATCTAGGGTATACAGACAACAGACATTTCAAAATGTTATTTAACTTTATTTTATTTGAAATGTAAAGTAACATTGACACAATTTAAAAGAATCAAGGGACAATATAGTGTCCAGTTCATCTGAGCTGCATGTTTTTGAAGTGTGGGAGGAAACCAGAGCACCCGGAGTAAACCCACGCAGGCAGGAGGAGAACATGCAAACTCCACATGGAGAGAAGGCCCTGATCATGCAGAGAAGACATCAGCACTTTCCTCCTGTGAGCCACAATGCCGCCCATGAAAATGAGGAAACAGGGAAATGTGCTAGTAAAAGTAGATAGGTAGAGGAAGGGAGATAAGGTGAGACATGGTAGATGGGTAAAGGAAGGTAAATAAAGAAGAGGTAGGGTAGGTAAAAAGGATGGGGAGGTAAAAGGAGGAAGGAGAGGAAGGGTGGGGATGTAAAGGATATGAAATAAAGGAAAGGAAGGGTTGAGAGAAAAAGGAAGTGGAAAAAAATAGAAGGAAAATGAAAGAGGTGTAAAGAATACGAGGAGGAGAGGAAGGGAGATGAAGATTAGACAGATGAGGATGACTGACAGGAAGGGTGGAGGGGTAAAGAAAGGAAGATGAAGGACAGAAGGGTGGATGGTTAAAGAGAAAAAGATTAAAAGCAAAAGGATAGGTAATGTAAGGAAGAGGCAGAAAGGTGGAGATGTGAAGGGTAGAAAATTAAGTATGGAGAAGTAAAGGAAAGAAGAGGAAGGATATTGTCAGTGGGGTAGAGGGGTAAATGAAGGATGAAGAGGAAGATAGAGAGCAAATTTATAATAAAAATTAACAAGAGGAGAAGAGGAGATGTAAAGGTGGAAGTGAAAAGAAGGGTGGGTGGATGAGAGAGGGAGTGAGTGTGAGCTGGAGGAAGTCTGGAGAAGAACAGGAAGGAGGGCACAGAGGAAAGGAGGTAGAATGAAGGAGAGGAGGATGGATGAGAGGAATGGAGATGAAAGAGCAATGGTGGAGAGAAAACTGATATAAAAGCTGGAGAGATACAAGAAGAACAATGAAGGATAGGAAGAGTTGAGGGGAGAAGAAGGAAGATGAAAGACAGGAATTATAAAAATGATGTGTTTGAGAAATAGAGAAACTAATGTGAAGAAGGAAAAGGGAGGGAAATGAATAAGAGGACAGAAGGAAATGTAAAGGATAAAAGATGATGGAGAAGAGAGGTGGATGGGAGAGTGAGTGGGTGAAGAAATGAGAGAGAAGGATGATGTCTAAAGGAAGAAAGTGGAAGAGTAAGAAAGATGCAGGGGAGGAACAGATGAGGGGAGTGAGAGGGAGAAGGAAGTGAAGGGGGAGAGAGGTGAAGGAAAGGGAGGAAAATTACAGATACAGTTGAAAGAAGGTAAAGGAAAGAAAGGATGGAGAGGAATAAGAGAAGGGGAAGTAGCTGGGTGATAGAAGGTAGAGTGGTATAGGAAACAAGATTAAAGTAGAGATGTAAAAGAAGAAAAATAGAAAGGCTGGAGAGGTAAAAGGAAAATGGAAGGAAAAGAAAGGAGAGGCTGGGTGGAAGAAAGGAAGATGAAGGAGTAGGATAGGTAAGAGAAAAGACTGAAAGGTTGAAGAGGAAAAGGAAAGAATGTGGAGGATGGAAGGAGTATGAAAGGGAAAGTAAGAAGAATGAAGGACAGGAAGAGAGGAGATGTTAAGGGTGGAGGATGAAGGAGAGAAAGATGGAAAGGCTTGAGAATCTAAGGATAAGAGATGAAGGATAGAAAAAGTGGAGGAAAATGAAGGAAAATGAAGAGAAAGGGTGATTGTTAAAGAATAGCATAAAAGTAAAGTTAGGAGATGAAGAAGGAGAAGGGTGGATGAGCAAAACCAGAAAGATGAAGGACAGGAGGAATGGAAAACAAAGAATATGAGTTGGAGGAGATGGAGGGTGGAGAGGTGAAAGAGAAAACATGAATGAGAAATAGAGTAGATGAATTAAGGAGCGAGATGGAGAGTGAATAGGTAAAGAAATGAGAGAAAGGCCAGAGAGATACAGGAAGAATGATGAAGGACAGGAAGGGTTGAGGGGAGAAGGAGGAAGATGAAAGACAGGAACATAAAGAATGAATTATATAAATCATGTGTTTAAGAAATAGAGAAAGGAATATGAAGAATGAAAAGGAAAGAAATGAATAAGAGGACAGGGAGAAATGTAAAAGATAGAAAAGGTAGATTAAAGAAGTGGATTAAAGAAAGGGTGGATGGGTAAAATAAAAATGAAGGAGAGGAAGAATGAGAATAAAAGAGTTGAAAGAGATGAAAGTCAGATGGATAAATGAAGGAAAATAAAAAGGTAAGAAAAGTTTGATAGTAAAGGGTTGGGAAATGAAGGAGATGAAGAGTGGAGATTTAAAGTAAGGAAGATGGAGCAAGAGATCACTGAAGGAGTGGAAGGGAGGAGAAGTGAAGGACAGCAGATGACAGAGGAAGAGTGGTTAAAAGAAGGTAAAGGAATGAAGGTGGAGAGGTAGATAAAGGAAGATAGGAGAGGGAGGAAGAGGATGGATAAGGAGTTATTAGAAAGAAGAAAGAAGAGAGATGGGAGAAGTGGAAAGATGAAGGAGAGGAGGGTAGATGGAAGAGGGAGTTGTAGATGTAGAAGGATGGAAAGGTAAAGGAGAGAAGTAATGGGGGAGGAAGAGTTGATTGATAAATGAAAGAAGATGGTGAGAGATGAAGGTACATAAAAGAAGATGAATGATAGAAGGGAGAAGAGGAAGGGTGGAGAGCTAGAAGAGAAAGATCATGGAGAGAAATGAAAACCAAAAGGAAGGGTGGATGGTAGAAGGAGGACACAACAGATGGAGAAAAGAACAAAGTTGAAATAGACAGAAGGTGGATTGAGAGAGAAAAATGGAGAGGAAGAGTGAAGGAGATGAAAGATGAAAAGGGTTGAGAATCTAAAGATAAGAGATGAAGGATAGAACAAGTGGAGAGGAAAATTAAGATGATGAAGAGAAAGGGTGGATGGTGGAAAGAATAGAAGAAGAAAAAGAAAAGAATAGTGTAAAGGTAGGAGATGAAGGAGGAGAAGGGTGGATGGGTAAAGTGAGAAAGATAAAGGACAGGAGGAATGGAGAACAAAGAATTTGAGTTGAGGGAGATGGAGGGTGAATAGGTAAAGAAACGAGAGAAAGGCCAGAAAGATACAGGAAGAATAATGAAGGACAGGAAGGGTTGAGGGGAGAAGGAGGAAGATGAAAGACAGGAATTATAGAAATGGTGTGTTTGAGAAATAGAGAAATATGAAGAAGGGAAAGGAAGGAAATGAATAAGAGGACAGGGGGAAATGTAAAGGATTTCAGAAGAGGTGGATGGGAGAGGGAGGAAGATGTAGGAGAGGAAAAGTTGATGAGACAGGGAGATGAAGAAATGAAGGAAAAAAGGACAGGAAGGTGGAGATATAAATAATGAGATAAAAATAGGAAGGGTAGATGGTTACATAGAAGATAAAAAAAATCCCTTCCATCCATGAAGCACTGAAAGGATGAAGAGGTAAAGGAAAGGTATGAAAATGGACAGGAAGGATGGCAGAGCAAGGTAGAGAAAAAAATAGAAAGGGTGAAGAGGTAAAAAAGGAAGGAATAGAAAGGAGAGGCTGAGTAGATGGATAGCAGAGGAAGGAAGAAGAAAGGAAAATCAAGTGAAGGAGGATGGGAGAGAGCCCTACCTCCCATCCATGAAGGAAAAATGATGGAGATGAAGATGGAAAGGAAAAGTAGTGGAAGAAGAGATGAGGGATAGAAAGGGACAGAGTTAGACAAAAGGAGGATGGAAGGATCATTTAAGAGAAAGAAAGAAAAAAGACAGGAAGAGTAGAGGTGTAAAGGAGAGAGGGTGAGAGAAAAACTAAGTTTAAAGATAAAACGGTGGAAGATGATAGAATATAAAGGAAAGGAAAAGTGGATGGATGAAACAGAGGGATTAAGGAGAGAAAGAATAGAGAGGAAGATGAAGGAGCAGGATAGGTAGAGGGTGGAATGGTGTAAGAAACAAGATTAAAGGTAGGAAGCATGGAGATAAGATAGGAAATAAAAGAGAAAGGGTGAAGAGGGAAAGAATGAGGATGGAAGGAGTATGAAAGGGAAAATAAGAATGAAGGACAGGAAGAGTGGAGATGTTAAGGGTGGAGGATGAAGGAGAGAAAGATGGAAAGGCTTCAGAATCTTAGGATAAGAGATGAAGGATAGAAAAAGTGGAGAGGAAATGTTAAAGAATAACGTAAAAGTAAAGTTAGGAGATGAAGGAGGGGAAGGGTGGATGAGCAAAACCAGAGAGATGAAGGACAGGAGGAATGGAAAACAAAGAATATGAGTTGAAGGAGATGGAGGGTGGAGAGGTGAAAGAGAAAACATGAATGAGAGGAAGAGTAGATGAATTAAGGAGCGAGATGGAGAGTGAAAAGGTGAAGAAATGAGAGAAAGGCCAGAGAGATACAGGAAGAATGATGAAGGACAGGAAGGGTTGAGGCAAGAAGAAGGAAGATGAAAGACAGGAATTATAGAAATGGTGTGTTTAAGAAATAGAGAAAGGAATATGAAGAAGGAAAAGGAAGGAAATGAATAAGAGGACAGAGGGAAATATAAAGGATAGAAGATGATGGAGAAGAGAGGTGGATGGGAGAGGGAGGTGTTCAAAGAGATGAAATGTACATGGATAAATGAAGGAAGATAAAGATTTTGCAGTAAAAGGATAGAAGATGAAGATAAATAAAAGATAGAAAAGAGAAGAGGGAAGGGTGGAGAGGTATTTCAACAAAAATGCAAAAACATGACATCAAGCCTTCACATTCAGATACATATACAGAGACCCTCCTCCCCCTCACTACAAACAGCCCCGTCTATACACCAACAATATCATTTAGCAGACTGTAATAAACATATTCAGCCCCAAGATAGAAAGGATAGAAAGATGAAGGAAGCTGAAAGAGAAGACTTGGATGGAGTAAGAGGTAGGAGAGGAACAGTTGAGGGGAGTGAGGGAGAGAAGGAAGTGAAGGGTGGAGAGGTAAAGGAAAAAGAAAATTACAGATACAGTTGAAAGAAGGTAAAGGAAAGAAAGGATGGAGAGGAAAAGGGAGGAGAGAAAGATTTGGTGGGAAAGAAAGGGAGACAGAGAGGTAAAAGAATATCAAGGATAGGAAGTGGAGAGTAAATAATGAGATGAGAAAGAAGAAGGACAGAGAGGAAGGAAGTTGATGATAGAACAAATGGAAATGAAAATGAATCAAGAACAAGTAGAGTGGAGAGGTGTGAGGAGGATTAAGAAGATGAAGAACAGAGAGGAAAGGAGGGAGAATGAAGGAGAGGAAGGGTGGATGGAGAGGGATGGAGAAGAAAGAGCAATGGTGGAGAGACAACTGATATAAAGGCTGGAGAGATACAAGAAGAAGGATGAAGGATTGGAAGGGTTGAGGGGAGAAGAAGGAAGATGAAAGACAGGAACATAAAGAATGAATTATAGAAATGGTGTGTTTGAGAAATAGAGAAACTAATATGAAGAAGGAAAAGGAAGAAAACGAATAAGAGGACAGGGGGAAATGTAAAGGATAGAAGATGATGGAGAAGAGAGGTGGATGGGAGAGGGAGGAAGATGTAGTGGGAAGGAAGAGTGGAGATGTTAAGGGTGGGAGATGAAGGACAGGAAGTTTGGATTGGCAAAACAAGAAAGATGAGGGACCGGAGGAATGGTAAATAAAGAATGATTTGAAGGAGATGGAGAATGGAGAGATGAAAGAGAAAACATGAAAGCGAAGACAGTAGACAAGTTAGGGAGTGAGATGGAGATGGAGAGAGTGAATGAGTAA